>NC_045030.1:45596303-45638165 GCF_008632895.1 Mastomys coucha
CTCTGTGTCTAGAAATAAATTGACATGGATCTGCCAGGAGTTTATAGAGTGATGGAACAAATAGGTATTGTTATATTTACTCCATACATTTCTCATGAGGAAAAAATAAGATCTGGAAGATCCTCTAAACACAGTAAGTACTTAACAAGTACCAATTATTATGGCAGTAAATATTAGTAATTAGAACTTTCCCTAAGACCTCTTTTTCCCTTTCCAAAAATATGTTCTTTCTTCTCTTACAAGGACAAATGCATGTTTCAGTGAGTTTCTCCAGTTTTAGGAATGAACAGAGAAGCACAACAATCGACTGGGAATTAGAACTAACATGGCTTGCTTCCAGTTCTTCTGATGTGTTCCTAACTCATGCCCTCAAAATGGCTATGGCTTACTCACTCAGCATGCCTAAGAAAAACTTGAAACCAAACTGACCCACAGATGGTTTCTATTGGGCCCACACAATGTTTTAAAAATATTGTTGTATCAGTTGCCAGTATTTTTAAATCAGAAGCTATCATACAAAATACTGTGTTTCTAGTTGCCTTGAAATTTAGAAGATCTAGCAGCAACTGAACTTGTATTACTCCTTGACAGAATAGTAGCCTCCACCTTTAGATGGAATGTGAGTTTACCATTTCTTGTTATTTCTATCATTCACATCCTATATCAAATGAAATTCATAACTTCATTGCTAATTTCCTGGTAATTGTGAATTATTTTCTGTTCAGCATATACCATAAACATTAAATGTAAGATAAACCATAAGTGACATGAAACTGGAGACTCTGTAAAGAAATGTTTAAGTCACATTTTTGAAGGCTGAAATTTTAGGATAGGTTCCCCTATCTGCTCAGCCTATGGCAGATAGCATCACTATGATAAGGGTATTTGTGGAAGATATCACATAATGAGACAGGTAGTCAGACATTCAGGCACAGGTCTCAACCTTTGAGAAATAGTCTCATAAGATATCCATTAATCCTCTCCAAGATATGGCATCTATTGATGTAGACTGCTCTCATTAGTCCCCAGATCTTAAAAGATTCACCATCTCAGCACTACCACACTGGGTTTTCCAAGAACAAGGTTTTTTGAGACATAAACTTTTATGGAATACATTCAAGCAATTTCCAAAGCTTAGTAGACCAGAAAGGTAATATTTTTCTGGTAAAATAGGAAGGTAATTACAACTAATATATTACAATCAGTGGTAGGCTCGTCTCAACCTTCATAACCATCATGAAGAAAGCCATTTTGTATGTACAGAAGATTCAATAGAAAAACTATGAAATAAAGAATTATGCATGGCAAAATGACACTGAAAAATAAAAACTGAGACATTTGTCATTATGTCCCCTGACTTAGGAGAAGTGTTAAAAATAGTGCTTTAAGTTGATTGAAAAGGTACTCAGTAATAATATAGAACATAGCAAAGAATAAAGGTCACTAACAAAACTTTAAAAAAAATACAGAATATGACCAAAGCACTAGTCACCTTGTCACTTCAAACCCTAGTGTACAAGTCAAAATAGTAAAAGTAAACATCTATATAATTATTATATACTTTTAAATAATATCATTAAAATAATTCAGACGTGATACAGTATAACATATAACTAATAATACTGTATTGTATTCTTAAAATTTGTTGATATAGTGTGCATTATGTTGAGCAGTGTGATCATGAGGGAAAAATAAAAATAAAGGGAGAGAGAAATTTGAAGATGAACATGTTTATAAGCTTCCTTTTGATGACAATGCTTTGTTTGTTTGATTGATTTTTCATTCATTTATTATAAAGCCATCACTTTAATTAACCATCTTAGCCTGTGCCTGCTAGGCCCCACAGTCATTCTTCCCTGATGAAAGGTTGTACTTCATATGCCCAAAGCCAGCTGGAATTTGTATTTATTTTCCCAAACTTCAAATGTTCAGCACTGGTAGGCAGATTGGCAAAAGGTGATGCCAGACCACAGGGTGTTTTGGGGGTTCTTCTCCCATTGACTTAAAACCTCCAAAAGAAGGTCAAGGAGCACAGAAGCCCTGTTGCTCACCTCATATGCTTAGACTTCTAACTCAAGAGACAAGGGCTTGGGAACTCATAATTTTCCAATAGTAATAAATAACTCTGCAATGTGAGTGGCAGTGGAGCTGGCCTGTGAGCTTCCCAGTGCTACCACTGTGGGGCCAGACCTGCCTTATAGTCATCTATCTTCATGTCATTGAGGCTAAGATCCTCATTTTGGTTAAAGGTGCACTTTTACTGCTCTACCTTCATCTCCAGATCATCTTTAGAAGTATACATATTCTGCAGGTAACTGTTTCTTTCTGTACCATTCATGATAAAGTGGGGTTTCATCTTCTGCTTGATGATCTGATCTAACTTCTGGCTAAACTCCTGCAGTCTCCCTAACTGGTCAGGATTCATGCTGTTTCCAACTGTGAATAGGTTCTTGGTTATCAATTCTCAGGTGTCTTTCAGTAGTCCTTCTAGAGTGGTAAACTTACCCCCCAAGAACAGCCATTCTCAGATCAAAACCCAGCTCTGAGATTTCCATGCTATAGGTCTCAGACTTGAGAAGGTCATATCTGAGGACTCTGTGATGTGCAGGATGATCCTGGTACTCAAGAGTTCTACTGCTTCTCTGTACTTCACCTCATTTATCCAATGCTCACAATTCTTGCAGTTGGTGGTCATGATAACCTCTTTAAAGAGAATAATTTGGACAAGCTTCCTGTTGGTCTGAGCTGGGCCATTGCACTCAGTACAGTTTGTGTTAAACTGGAGGGCTTTGTGTCTAAGGTCTTCCTCTTCCTACTTCTCTTCTTGTGCTTCTACTTGGAGTCTCAGTATCTCAGCTTGCTGTGGGGTCCGGTTATATGTCATCACCAAAGCAACATTTTTGTGGGGAACATGTGGGTCTTCTACAAAGCTGTGTCCAAAGGGAATATCAATGATCACAGTGCAAAGGGAAGCTATTTGATTTAGGTCCCTCAGTTTAATCAATGAACTCATCAATTATTTCAGCTATGAAACCTTCCATTGTCTATCATGTGGGTTGTTCCTGTTCCAGGCCAGAGATTTTGTGGCTAATCAGTCATTCAATAGTAGTCGGAGTGCCCTTGTGGCTGAAAGGGTGTCAGCTAGGGTGTCCTTGTGGTGATGATTTTGTCTTCACCACTTCTCCATTCATGCCCTCTTGGCCTCTAACAGTCAAGGTATAGTACACTTCCTGGTCCCAGATTCTGCCTGCTGTCTGGACCCCAGTGTTGTTCCAGCCATAGTCCTCACAAGAAAAGGAGTTCATGATTATTTCTCTAAGATGACACAACTTCTAATCACCAATTTGTGTATAGCATTTATTTAGTACAGAAACATATTTCAATTAAATGATGTAAAAATAAGATTTAATGGGGCATTATTGACAAGAGGGTCTTCTGATATGGATACGGAACACTCTTGTCTAGCCTCCTGACATGGGCATAGGCACACACACTTACAAACACTAAAGTCTATACACCTATTTAGACTCATACACATGGATAAATAAATCTTTAAAGTAACATGTAAATCTAACATTTTTGAGGCACAGTAGTGATAATTTCAGAATGGTACATACTAAACTGACATGAAATCAGTCTGAGTCCCAGTACTTAATTGGATAGAAAATTTTATTGACAATTTTGAGTGGGGCCAGAAAAGAAAGCTCTGGGATCTGGATTCCTACCATTTGGAAGAACTATAACAATTTGCGGGGGGTGGGGGGAGGGTTGCATTATAAATGTAGGGATTGGGGTCTTTTGAGCATCATGAAATTAAATTTTCAGCTCCAAGATTGCTTTTTATTATCAAAGAACCTCCCGTCTTTGAAATTAGCCCACTACAAGAACATGATGCCACACCCCTGCAAGGGGCACTAGTGGGAGTTAATAGTCATTTAGTTGGGGGTGGAGATGTCATTTCCTTCATTAGTGCATCCATGATAAGTTGTCCATCCATGTCCCAGTAAATAACCTCCCACCTGTGCCCACAGAAGCAGTGCTAATTAAATGCAGTAGGTCAAATACACAAGAAAGATCATCAAAGTAGGAGGAAAACTTGTAGGGAATAAAAAGTATATCAGTGAAAGAAATATAAGTGAAGAGGATGGGGATGAAAACAATTAAATTTCTTTATATGCACATATGAAACTGGAGGAGACAGAAATCAATCATTAGATGTTTAAAAAAATAAAAATATCAGCCTATTCCCTTGTTGTCACCTCTGACCATCACATATTTTAACTCTTCTGTTGAATCAAAGTAGAGTTCCCTCTCCCTCTCTTTCTGTAAGTCTATTTCAAATCTTTTTAGCAAGCAAAAAACAAAACCAAGCTTAATTTTTAAAATCATAGAAGAAACTACACCTATATTTTACATGATTTTTGACTAAACATTACAATAAATTGACTAGAAATTGCAGATAAAAATCATTATGTTAAACAGACTGGGAGTAGCAGAGAAAATTCCCATTTTCAGCAGAGAATACTCTCCTCCAATCTTAAGTTTCTCTGCGCTGAATCTCTGAAGTATAAAAGGCTATCTTTTCTCAATGAGCTTCTTAAAGGAATGAATGAGTACTAGTCAAGTGCAAATCAAACAAGCAGGCAATCAAAGGAAGAAAAAATCCATTGCTTGAAATCCAAAGCTATTTCATAGTTTCCGATTTTTTTTAAACTGGCTTATGAGTGATGATAATTATTCCTTCGTGAACAAATCCAAGGATTGAGCAATACTGCTAAGATTCACAAATGGGAAATTGCTCACAGCAATCATTATTTCATCACGATTAACCAAAAACTAATGGGTTTGGGTTTTTAAATAGCACTCCTGTTTTTCTGTTGCAATTTCCTACTTAATTATAAAAAAATCACTGTGGAAGCCTACCTGTTAGTTATGGTTTCAATCGGCTCGACATTCTTACCCACATGCATGTACTAAGAACCCTGAACTTCTTACGAAGCATCCTTTCAGCAGCTGCTAACAGGATTTTCCAAAAGACCTCTCCAGACCCTGCCACTGATGTACTTTGCATAAATTTTACATTGCTTAAACCTTCCAGATACTAAAAGAAAATAAAAACTCTATTTCCATTTAATTAAATGTTTCTAAATACTGCATTAGGAATGCATTATGTATTCTATCTTTCTCTGGTACAATGTGCAATAAGGTAACAATATTAAAAGGAGGGGATTAGCATGTGGGAATGAATTTCCTCACTGAGTGATGTTAAATAAATCAATCTTTAGAATCTATTTTCATTTAATAATGCAAGAACAGGTTATTATGGGCAAAAGGAGATAAATGACAATCACAATCACACCTCTAGCCTACACTCAGTGATGAAATTTTCAAAATTTGTTAATGGGTATTGTAAATAATTTCTATCCCTATCTATGCAGCAGTTGGTGGAAACATTAATGTCTGATTTCTCCAGAAAGATTTATTATGAATGACTCATTAGTACAAAATAGCAGCCAAAGCAATCAGGATTCAATGAGAAAAATTGCTGATTATTGTCAAATGTGAAATTTAAAGTGTTTTGTCACTTATGAGAAAATTTCAGCATGGGTAAAAGTTCTTCAGTTCTGATATTAATTGCATATATTTTAAGTTAAAAGGTTTATTTATAGACTAATAAATCTATAACTCTAAGGTTGAGAAATGAGTAAACCCTGACTTTCAAGCCTTCCCCTAAATTATCATATACACTTGTGTGTGTGTGTGTGTGTGTATAATGTGTACATATGTGTGTATTTGTGTGTATTTTACTGTGTATATATCATATATGCATGTTATATTTATATTGTTATATTGAGTTCAGGATAAGCTATAAACTACCGCTGGCTAAATGCTTGCCAGGAAGAAAATGATCAGGCCCTGGGTTTAGCTGGAGTGAGTGACACTGAACAGATCATTCAGGCTCTCTAGACTTCTGGTTCTTCAGTTCACTCTCTGCAATGCAATGCAGAGCCCTTAAGGACCCTTCCAAGGCGAATGTTTATCACAACTTTTTACCCTGTGTATTGATTATGTAATAGTCACTATCTAATGCCTAATATTCCATCAAGATTAGATTAGTTTTGATTGTATGACTTATCTTGCATGTAAACAGCTTTCCATTTCTGTAATAAGTAACCAAGCTAAATCACTGATAAAATGAAAACAATGATTTTCACTTCTAGTTTCAGAGCTATAATCCATCACTGATTGGCCCAGTTGTATGGCAGCATATTACAGTAAGCAGCACATGGTAGAATTAAATTGTTCACTTTAGGATCAAAAAGTGAAGATAGGAAGGCACCAGTATCGCACACATGCTTGGAGCAGGGGTCATATCTCCCAGTGACTAGAAGGCCCTATAATGGATGTTACTTTACAATGTTGCTGCTGCCTCTCAACAGTGTCAAGCAAGGGAATAATACCTTAACATACAAATTATAGCTTTCTCTTCCTTGTCAAAAGGGCACATGTTCATTTTATAATACACAGTGCGTTCATTCGACAGAGTCACCAAAATCTTAACTGTTCCAACAGTGCTCAAAACTCCATATCCAAAATCACCTCTGAGACACAACTCAGTCATAAATACCAGTAAAAATCAGGGATAAAAAGTCACATACATGCCAAATAAGGTGGCATGGGGAAAACTGTCTAATTTCTAAAAGACTAGGGAAGCAACATGGGCACAGGACAAAGAAAGACTATAAAAATCATCAGGGTGAATATAATGTGCTCTCCTCTTGGATAATTTGACAACACTGCTCAGAACTATTCTTTTCAGGCATTCCACATCCCTGTAGCTCTGCCTCTTTACAGTTTCCTTTGCGGTTTCAGGTTCACTGTCACAGTTCCATGCACTACCATGTCAGTTGCTGTTTGCAAAGATACTGTCTCTAGAAGTCACTGCCTGCTCTCACAAACTTTGCTTGGTAAACCCAGTAAACCTTGTCTTTCTTGTATTCCACATGTCTTCAAAACTATTAACAGTGATTTTAAGAACTGGGTGATTAAGGATCTCTAGCCAATGGTAGGCCATATGTCATGGGACTAGGTTCCTGGAAAATTAACAGACAATAAAGCCACCCCTTACCAACGGCTCCCAAATTTTTGTTATGAAAAACTGAATAGTGAAATGGAATCCACAGACTATGGAAGGTTGCATTTCAGAAGGAGGTCTGATTAATCAGTTAAAAATAGGATCTTAAAATAAAGAAGGCAGAGCCCCTGTATAGCAGGAATGGATGCCCTGAAATGGGATACCACAAATCTGTTTCTCTAGAGGATTTTTATAGGACTCATTTCAAAAACTGAGGTGAAGAACAGTGATGAATTAGCTAATTTCACCAAGTAGCACATCTACAAGGTTCTCAGGTGCCTCTTAGCTTTGATCATATACTTATGAGTAGTTTCTGGGCAGGGTACAAAGAGAAGAGAACAGTGACAAGATTAAGGACACTTTCAGATTCCAACCACAGACAATGATCAAAAAGTGCTCACTTTTAGAGTTCCTGACCTTAAAACTTTGCAACCAGTTGCTATTTCCTGTGTTCCTCAACAGTTTCAAGTAGGCAGTCTCCATGTATCCTTCTAGTATGAGCTGTTCCTGGGCCTTTGTGAACCATACCTGCAGGTGCCTCTAAACCCCTGTCCAGCAACACATCTCCCTCCAGTGTAAATACACAGGGCAATATAAAACACTCCAAAAGACTCTGACTTATGAAAATAACAATTTCTAAGATGCCTTCAAGGATTGTTTCCATTTGTCACAGTGCAAAGCCCCAAAGCTTGATTCGTTATTCTTTTTTTTTTCTTTTTGAGATAGATGGAAATACATAGGGAAGTATAGTGTCAAAATTGCCACGTAACCCAGACTGGCTTAGAATGTAGAAACCTCCTTCTTCCATATACATCACCATGCCCAGCTTACCTTTTACTATGGGAGAAATTTTCCTTCTTCTTAGCAATTGTCCCTTGTCTACCCCATCATTCTCATTTCCTTTTTAGTCAAACTGTAAAAGGCTATTTGTTCTGTTCTTCTACACTCCTGCTGTGTTGGGCTGAAATTTTCTGCACCAGGTATACTTGTTTGCCAATTTGAAGCTCAGTCTTATGGAAAGTCTTAAGGCCTGGACACATTGTTTGCAAATTGTCTCTTTTTTTCTTTGGTGTAAAAATCTATGGTCTCAAGACTAATTTCCATTGTTGTGCTCTTTTCCACTTGAGTCCTTATTACTAGCCTCACTGTATCCATTTTTCTCACAGTTCTGAATTTCAGAGACCTTACTGCACTTGCTTGTTAAACTGTCTTAATAATATTCTAGGCTTTTTCCGTTCTGGTCCTCTAACTCCTATAAGCCAGCTATAAAGCTAGCTTTGCATCATGTAATGTACACACCACTATGGCCACTCCATTCTCACTATCATATATGTCAACGTTCGAGTATTGCTGCAAATACCAGAGATGAATCAACTTTAAAAGGTAAAAGCCTTGTTTTAGCTCATCAGTTTGGACATTTCAGCCATGCTAAATCAACTCCATATTTTTTGGTGCCTATGGTGAAGCAGAAGACAATGCAGAAACCAGTGATGGAACACAAATACTAACCTCATGGCTGAGATACAAAGAAGGGGAAAGATATTTATTTATCCATACCTCATAAATTTCTCATGCTGACAGCTATTGTAAGACATTTCACTATTTCCCACCCCACCTCTTAAGATTTTCATTACAATCTAACATGTCCAAACCTGGAACTATCCCTTTACCATTCTGATATTTGAAGACACTGTAGAATCAAACTCCAGCATCTTGAAAATGCCACACCAAATGCTCTAGTTTTTAAAACTCAGAAACTAGCCTTTAAAAGGCAGTGAATTGATTTTATCAGTTTTAAATATGATTGGTTTTATAGCCCTTAGAAATAGTCACATTTGAACTTTTCACTATAAGACAAAACTAAACCCATGTGTATGGAAAGCTAGAAAAAGATAAACTCCTTTGAAGATTACTATTTTTGAAAGTTATCTCTAGAGTTAATGCAATCTACCTCACCCACAAATCTACTTTAGGTTAGGCTCCTGAATTTGCTATCCCTTCGGCTGGTGGCTAGAACTGACTGATGGGTTTGGTGATTCCCGCAGGGGGGAGCTTGTATGAAAGGAATTACTAGCTTTGAAAACATAGCTATTAACCTTGAGCATCTTTAATCGCCCACCAATTAAGCATAAGCACCCTTAAGCTCCCAGTGATTAACCTTTATTACCCCATGTTGCTCCCACAGGCTCTCCTACTTACATAAAGACAAACAGCAGAATGACAAACTCTAATACTGTTAACCTTTTCATAGTGCTATTTTGATTACACTGATGTAAAAAGAAATACTTTATTGACTTTGGAAATATTGTGATTGTCACAGTGGAAAAAATATCCAAAGTTTTTAAAAGTATTTAAATAAAAATCTCTGGGCAAAACTAGATTTGGGAAAATCAGTCTCCTGACTAAGTATTAGAAAGCAATATATTAAGAATGAGAAGATATGGATGTTATATTCAATTCAGCATGGATAGAACAACCAAAAGGTCATCAAAATTCTCAGATCCTTAATCATCTCAGCTAAAATTCAGGGAGTTGTTTTTGCCTTGTTTTATTTATTCTTTCTTTGTTATCTCTTCCCTGCACTTTGTTCATTGGTTTCATAGACTGGCTCCCATTATGTAGCTCTTGCTTGACCCTTATCCAGAGTTCTCTTTTTGTGGGCTCTTAATCTCATTGATTAATAATTTTTTAAATGGACTCAGATAGAAGACCAAAGACCATTTTTTTAGAGTTTGTGAGAAAAGCAACAGGGAAGACAAGCTGTAAACCTTGCCAACTTCTGGGAGGAGGTTAGATGAATACAAGGAAGAGGGAGAGTCTTGCCTTCAGAGTTAGGGTTCAAGAAAATAGGTTTGTTCAACAGTGGAGTTTGGCCAACAGATGCGTAAAGCTGGGGTTGATTGAGACAGAGTGATAATGCCCAGTGTCAGGGCAAGCATAGTTAGGATTTTGGCATATATCCAAAAAAGAATTGGAGAAAGGGAAAAGTTAACGCTTTTGAATTAGGACTCATAAAAATGGGCAGACTTAGCAGCAAAGATCACTAAGCAAGTGTCTTGAGGGAATGGCTTCTTGGGAGTTGTAAGTATATTATTTCAGTAAGGAGATAAGTATTCCTTCCATAACCTTAGCATGTCTTATGGTGAATTAGAAATTATGAGGGCTGTTCTCCTGGCCAAGCAACAAACAAACACCTTAGAATTGGCTCTGTTTTAAAAATGCATTTCTTTTATTTACATTCCAAATGATGGTCCTCCCTCTTTGCTCTCCTCCCAGAGCTCTTCACCCCATCTCTTTTCCCCTTGTCTCTGAGAGGTTACTTGCTCACCCACCTCCACTTCACCTCACCCTGGGTCATTCACCTTCCCTGGGGCATGAATTCTTTATAGGAATAGGCTCATCCTCTCCCACTGAGGCCAGACAAAACAGTCCTCTGCTACATAAGTGCCAGAGTCCAAGGACCAGCCTATGTATGCTTTTGGTTTGGTAGCTTAAGAGGCTAGTTGGTCTTCCTATAACATTGCTACCCCCTTCAGCTCTTTCAATCCTTCACATCACTCTTCCATAGGGATCCCCGATTTCAGTCTTATTGTCTATAAGTGTCTGCACCTCTCTGCATTACCTCTTAAGGGAAGAGACAATAATATAGAAAGTTTGAGGCAACTCAGAATGACATGTCTATATTCAGGGCTAGAAATAGGATTCAGAATCCATTCTTTTCATCATGAGGAAGTAGTTTTCTCTTGCCTGGCTTAGATATGTCCACCTATACATACAGTATCATAAATACTAAGAAGGGATAGTTGTGATGTTTTTTCTAAGGTTACTGGAGAAAATAGGTGGGTTCCAAAGCTGATTATGAGTGCGATGTTCATCCTCAGTGGCTTCTACAGCTGCCAGTACCTGCCTAGCTACTTAACAGGTTGATCTGAAATTCACCCAGACTAGCACTAAGCTCATAATCATCCATCTTCAGACTTCTGAGTACGGATGATAGAGCCATGTGCCATCATGCCCAGCAATTGACAGCAATTGTGGTAGATAATCACTAATATTCATTCTAGATGTATTCTCCTGTGATTGTAATCTGTTTTTTTCTACAATGAACTAATAGGAGGTAATTCGAACAAGCCATTTTATTTAAGAATAGAATTTAAGGATAGGTATGCCTGATTACTCTCCTGATGACATTTGAACATTAAATATTTACCATCGTATAAACTGGGAAATAAATCCCACAAAACTAAAGCACACACAGGCTGACAACATAGTAATACAGATTGTTAGTATTTTAGAAGCACTTTCAGAATTTCTAATGTACATTACCCTTTCAAATATTTTGGTTTACATATCTAGAACTTTTGAAGTAATTTCTCTGTAGTTACTTGGCAATTTGGGAAGTGCTGTTACATGGTAAGGATTGATGACAGGAAAGAATGTTATGAGCTTAAAATTAAGATGTCTTATGACTTTGATAAAGGCAAATACAGTGTGAATATAAATCTTGACCTATTAATTCTTGCTTTTCAATAATAGGGGAGATGCATTTCATATTAAGGAACAGTGTTTTACTAATCACCATAATGATAAGAGTAACAGATTTTCAAGTTATTGAAGGCTATAGGAAAAACCATTGAAAAGCCAGTTAGGAACAAAAGGATAAGTCTGAAGTAGAGCTTGAAGCTCTTAACAATATAAAAGGAATGTTAAATTACTCTGAAAAGGTATCACTTTCTATAATTACTCTGGAGAGAAAAGTGTTAAAAGTATGTACGGAGAAGAAAAAGCAGAGAGGCCAAAAACCAAGCTGTCTGAAATATCCCAGTAATGCTAGAAGAAAAAAATTATAAAACACATAATTTAAAGGCAGTTTTATTCTCCAAATCAGACACTTTTCATGGCTCATATTCTTTCCGAAATCTTTACTTCAAGAACTTCATCAGAATCCAATCAGCATTTTTTCTCAAAAGTACAAATTTTATCTTAAAATTAACAGACTATCTCCAGGAAATGATATAAACTGTATTTAAATCATAACTCTAATAATGTGTTAATATTCAGCATATATAAAGAACCATTACTATTCAGGAACACAAACAATTAAAATAACTAAATAGACATTTCTTCTGAGAAATGTCTAAAAAGTGTAAAAATGTTGGTGAGAAACTGGGAAAGTTGAAACACTGTGAATTGTTGGTGGAATTATACAATGGTACAACAACTTTTATAGAAAACAATACAGAGCTGCTAAAAATCATTAATAATAACAGTACTATAGAATCGAAAAGTTCCACTCCTGGATTGATTGAAATGATAGACTTGAAGATTTATTTGTATACTTCTATCCACAGCAGTATTGTTAACCATAGTTAATGGGGAAAATGCAGTTATCTGTGGGTAAATTGACAAACAAAATACATTGTACATACATTGTACATACATTGAATGGAATATTAAAGCAGCTGGATATCTGTGAGTTCAAGGCCAGCCTTGCATACAGAGAAAATTCCAGGAACTCTAGGGATACACGAGGAAGCTGTTTCTTACAAAAACAAAATGAAGGGCATCTTGTCTTGAGGAATGTTATAGTAGTAGAATATAAGTCAGATACCCAAAAGCAAATAATATAAGATTGCATGTAAATGAAGTTGGCAAAATTCTGAGTCAATGTGTAAAGGAATAGGAGAAAGAGAAAAAGAGAAGTATTATTTTATATTTAAAATGTGAAATATTTCTGGAAGTTTATTTCACAGTAATGTGAACATATATAACAATACAGAATTCTATACTTAAGTATTGTTATAGCAGTTTTAATCACATGAAAACCACACTTCAAAATCTTGAACCCCAAAGTCATCAGATATTAACTTGGTAGAATAATTTTATGAAATTTTTGAATCACCTTCTTTGTTCAGTACTTCTTTGATTGCTT
This sequence comes from Mastomys coucha, assembly GCF_008632895.1. Lineage (NCBI taxonomy): Eukaryota > Metazoa > Chordata > Mammalia > Rodentia > Muridae > Mastomys > Mastomys coucha. The sequence goes on from NC_045030.1 coordinate 45,609,371, forward strand.
TACATCAACTAAACAGGCCAAAGTTTTTGTAATGACTTAATATCCATGTAACCTGACATATACTGAATTTGTCTAAATGAGAAAATGTTGTTTTGTTAAGTAATTAAAATTTATTAATACAGCAAAGGTTATAATCAGTAATAAATGATGAGATTAGTCTAAATGTTTCATTAAAAATAACTGCTCCCATGGTCTCCTAAGATTAGGGAGATATGTTTAGAAATTATTTTGCCTTTGGCAAAGTAAACACTAGATAATCAAGCAAAAAATTTAATCCAGAGTGAGAAGATGAGTTTAAATATTAATCATGTAGAACTAAAACTCCAAAAGAAGTTCACAATTTTAAAATATCAGCTCTTAATCTTATTTACCTCATCTTTCTACCATTGCCACTTCAAAAGTTAAATTCATTAGAGTAAAAAAATTTATCCATTCATGTGCTACTGGGACAGGAAGAGTTCAGAGGCTCACCATAGTGGGATTTTTATCTAATGTAGAGGTTTAGGTGGAGAATTATTGATAATATTTCATTCTATTATCATTTCAAATAAAAGATTTTTACAAAATATACTGACTAGAATTATTTTCCTTAGAAGCATTACTGCCCTTGCTCTTTCTTTCACACCAATACACAATATTAATCCTAATAAATTTCTGAAATTTGCTCATAATTATAAAGTACTTCTATTAAGCTAACACAGAAAAGCACACAGGCAGACATGTTTCCCAATACACACATATAGGAAGCAATTGTTAGTCAAATATACTTCAATGGTATTTCTCATGAATTACTTTTTGGAGGTCTATCTTTTTTTTTATAAATTCCATTTTAGGACAAATTGAAATGAACACTCATGGAACGGCACTAAATGTGTTAAAAATTTATTTTCTGTAAAAATTAAAGATAAAAGTAAACTAATTATAGAGTTGAAACATCAAATGGCCTAGATATTAGCTCTAGTTACTCTGGTAACTAGGCATGTAGCCTTAAGTTATTTAGTTATTCTCTGGGGTCTAACTTATCACTATTATATAAAAGGACTTTGTAATTTATTTTTTAATTAGCATACAAAGTGTTTCATTACATTTTGAGATCCACTTTCATCTTACCCATTTGTCTTTCTTTGTTGACTTTTTGTGTACTATATTATCCCCTCCCCCAGTCTGTCTCTGCTTTTCTGTCTTTGTGTGTCTTTCTATGTCTCTCAGTCTCTCTTTTGCTCTAATTTATAATCTATATGGACTTTGGAATAAGGAGCAGTTTAGGGGGGAGTGGTAGTTAAGAAAATGAATAGTTAAGGTGCTTCTATAGAAGACATAAAGGCTGACCAGCTTCTATTATTGAATACTAGATCAACCACTGTATTCATATGAATACAAAGACTTTCCCTTTGGTCTGTTTGCAGACATTGGCTAAGCTCAATAGGAACTCTCAGTGCAGGATCATTCTGACAAAAGAAATTTTTGTGATGACAGGTGTTATTAGTCAACATTCCTAAAACCCTATCAAATACTTCTTGAAAAATTTTGATAACCTAACTCTTTTTCTATGCAGTCTCTTTCATTCCAAATTTGTCCCACACAAAACCAAAATAATATAAATGCTCATTCTATTTATTCCACTTAAAATTCTGTCAAAATGTACTCCAAATTCTTTCTGAAATTGTATTTCTGGTAGAGCCAACACATATTTGAAAAGAGAGAAGGGGGACCAGCCAGGAGGAACAGGCCACAGACACTGAAGAGCAGCTGGGACAAGGACCTTCCTGCCTCCATCTACACCTAGGAGGTGTGCCTGTTTCACAGCCCTTCTGTGAAAATTTCCCTCCAGGAGGAGCTGGTCTCCAAGAGTGCTCTGACCCCAGACTTAGGACAATCATCATTTTCTCTCCAGTGATTTACTAAGGCTGGACCAGCCAGGAGGCACAGGCCACAGAAGTAGCAGAGCAGGTAAAATAGGGTACTTCTTGCATCCATCTGTATCCAGAAGGGAAGGCTGATTCACAGCCCTCTGAGCACTGGTCTTACCAGGAAAGAGCAGATTTCGTAAAAGTGCTGACACAGGCTTACAAACCTACAGGAGGAACAAGCTTCAGCCAGAGACAGCAAGAACATCTAACAACAGAGATTATCAGATGGCAAAAGGCAAACATGAGAATCTTACCAACAGAAACCAAGACTATTTGGCACCATCAGAACCCAGTACTCCCACCACAGAAAGTCCTAGATACCCCAATACACTGGAAAAGCAAGATTTGGATCTAAAATAATATCTCATGATGGTGTTAGAGGAATTTAAGAATGACAATAATAATTCCCTTAAACAAATACAGGAGAACACAGGTAAACAAGTACAAGCCCTTAAAGAGAAAACACAAAAATCCCTTAAAGAATTATAGGAGAATACAACCAATCAAGTGAAGGAATTAAACAAAACCAACCAGGATCTAAAAATGGAAGTAGAAACAATTAAGAAATCACAAAAAGAGACAACTCTGGAGATAGAAAACCTAGGAAAGAGACCAGGAGTCATAGCTGCAAGCATCACCAACAGAACCCAAGAGATAGAAGAGAGAATCTCAGGGGCAGAAGATACCATAGAAAACATTGACACAACAGTCAAAGAAAACACAAAATGCAAAAATATCCTAAACCAAAACATCCAGGAAATCCAGGACACAATGAGAAGACCAAACCTAAGGATAATAGGTATAGAAGAGAGTGAAGACTTCCAAATTAAAGGGCCAGTAAATATATTCAACAAAATTACAGAAGAAAACTTCACTAATCTAAATTAAAGAGATGCCCATGAACATACAAGAAGCCTACAGAACTCCAAATAGTTTGGACTAGAAAAGAAATTCTTCCCACCATATAATAATCAAAACACCAAATGCACAAATGAAAGGAAGAATATTAAAAACAATGAGGGGAAATGGTCTTTTCCAATTTTATGATTTTGCAGTTTTACTGCCTAAAACTATCTAGTGATTTTAGTGAATGAAAGAATCTCAATAAAGTAACAAATTCGGCATGTGGAACAACATCATGTCTTGAAAATAGATTTTTATTAGATTTTTTTTGTTCTAATAAATTGGCTTACAGAAAGACTCTAAAGGCCAAACCTTATGTGTCAGTTGATAGCCATCTAGATTCACTTCATTTCTTAGCTTTTATGAACAGTGTAGTAATGGACATGAATATGTGAATTTCTGTGTAATACCATATAAAACCCTTTGACTACATTTCTAGGAGTGGTATACTTGGGTCATACATTCATTTTGTTTCCAGTTTTGAGGGACTTTAATACTTATTTCCAAAATGTCTACACTAGTTTACATTGTGACCAATAACTAAAAGATTTTCCTTTTCCATGTCAGCCTTTCATCCATTGTCTTCCTGATTATAAGTATTCTGATTGGGATGTGATATAATTTTTGCAGTTTTTACCTGAATATACCTGATGAGCTTTACTACATCTCATACATTTACTATATTTCAAATGTTTATGTGGAAGAAGCCAAAGAAATCTTCAGGTGTTGTGCTTTTGATACTTTCCACCATTTCCTTTTTGAGGCAGACTACCTTATTAAGCTATACTAATTCACAAAATAATCTAATGTAGCCAACCACTGATCCCCCATAATCCTACTGTTTCTGACCACTTAGCATTAGGTTTACAAGCATGCCTTACCATACCTGCAGCTCTTTTTCCTCTCCAGAGTCCCAGTGATCAAATCATGTCCTTATGCTTGCCAGGCAAACATTTCACTGACAGCTTTCTCCAGCCCAAATATTCCTTTTAAAATAGTTGTTCAGTTTCATTGTGATTTCATTTAAAAACATGATTTTTTTAAATTTACAAGTATTTCTGAATTCATCAAAACTCTGTTATGATTTCTATTTTTCATTACATTTTTCTAAAAAAACACATTTTATATTATTCATATCCATTCAAAATCATTGAAAGTTATTTACTTTCTGTATGCACTTAAGAAAAATGTGTTATTCATGTTGGGTACAGAAGTAGACAGGATTTTGGGGAAGGTTGGGTTCTATGTTTGATGGTTTTTATTCTTTAACTCTATGTTCTTTTAAGTTTGGTTTATTCTATCCATTTTTAAAGGTGGGTGAATGAGGTCCAAACTATCACCATTAATCTTTCTGTTTTGTGCTTCAGTTACTTCCAATTTTGCTTCATGCTATTGTTACATACACATAATGAATGGTGGAAAGTATCTAATATGGCATCCTTTGTCTTCTCATTCCTATAATTTCATTTTTAACTAAAATATAATTACATCATTGCCCCATCCCTTTTATCCATACAACTACTCCCATATGTCTACTTACTCCCTCTCCAAATCATGGACTTCTTTTCTTTTCTTTTACATATATTTGTATATATGTACATATGTATATATACAAACTATTGAAATCATCTATCCTGTTTGTATGTATATGGCTTCAGGGCTGAGCATTTGATATTCTATTACCTATTAGAGGGCTCATCCCCGAAGAAAATTAATTCTCCAACTCTCAGCAGCCTTTTTTCCTGTAGATCTTTGTCTAACTATGGGGTCCTGTGAGATTTGCACCTTCCTGTTATCATGTCTATTGGTGTTATTCTTATTCAAGTCTCATTTAGTAGCCAAATGTGTCATAGGTGTAGTTTACCTATTTTTTTTTTACCTATTATTTCTAAGAGAGACTATCTCCCAGCAGTTTTCCTAATCCTCTGGTTCTCACAGTCAAAAATTTTGTCTGAGTTTATCAATGGATGAAACAATAAGATAATTAAGATTCAGTTTAATAGCATACAGAAATTTAATAGTAGTAGTTTCTACCCTGGGTTCTATGATCTATTTAGTTCTAGGCTCTTGCCAAATAAGTGTTTAACCTTGTGGAGTAGGAATTCAATCCGATCAGAAGGTGTTTCATTACTCCTGTGTTGTTTATGGCACTATTGCACCAATAGGCATGTCTTGGCAGTCTAGTCATTATTCTAGCCCAAAGAGTTCATATCTGGTTATAACGAATGATTAGTTTTCTCCTCTGATAGTATGCATAGTGCCTTCCAGCACTATGAAAGTTAGCTAGTAGGTATGAATCTTCCAGATCACTACAAGTTAAATTTTTCATGTTCTATGACTCAAATGTCTTTAGCCACAGAGTCTTGCCATCAAAATTTGGAGGAGGAGGGTAACCAAGAGTAGTGGCAATAGCCTCTAGTGTTTGGCAATCTATAGGATATCCCTAGGCAACAACTGGAGAAGAAGGAACTCATATCTGGCACTAAGCTAATTATCTATTAGCTTTTTGTGTGTACTACTGGGGCATTGTCGCCCTAATATTGAGTAACTCAATTTTAACCTTTTGTGTGTGTATGTGTTGTATTTATGTCTGTGTGTTTGTATATTATTATAGACAAACATTCATAATGCTATTTGAACTAAACTCTTAATTCTCTGCCTACATAGGAAGAATAGTGGGAAGAGTGCATTAACGAGAATGTATTTCAGTCATATGAGACAGTATGGACTTAATTTTTACAACAGAAATAATCAACGGCTTCATTCCAGATTTTCTGGAGTAAAAAAAGTGGATTCAGCAATAATTTTTGTGTGCTACATAGATATCAGTTTTTACCTATACCATTTGTAAATATGGATAAATGAGAATGCACATTTCAGCAACAAAGATCTCTATCTAATCAAAATATTTTTCTTATCACATATCTAGAATAATTTTACTTAATCTAATAAATACATTATCCAACTATGTGAAGAACAAACAGAATTTACTTTTAAGTATTTTTCAATTGATTTTTCCATACTGGGAAATACGAAATGTTGTCCAGTTTATGATTAACTTAAATAGCAAACCCATTATTTTTCAATGGGTTTTTGTGTGAAAGATCAGGAAAGAGAATAGTAGCAAGTTAAGAGAGTTATTGATTTAATTGATATCACAATCACCTTATCAAGAAATGTATTTGAGTTGTCCTTATAAAAAGCCACTCTTTGAATAACTCTTCATTTTCTCTTTAAACAAGAAACAATTCAAGAAAGGGCTCAAGGAGACTGAAAGAAAAATGTGTGTTGACAGATGGGTTAGCCTTCCAGTGCTTGCCTGCCAGGTAAAATGAGACCACTGGCATGGCAATCCGTTTCTCCCACAGCTGTGAGGTAGCTGGAGGCACATTTCAGTACTTGTTAGTGTAGGTCCAGTCCATTTGGAAACTGTCACAGGAAATAACAATTTGACATTTAATAATTCATTTGTTGCTAAAGCCAATATTTGCGAATGGTATGTGAGACATCCTACATTTAATAGCAAGAACTTGAGCTATAGTTGGCAAGGTCATAACACCTTACTGGTTTCTGAGGCTTAGAATTTAGATGTATGGAAAAAGATAGCTCTTTATGTGTACATGAAACTCATGAAAATGTTTGTTGTTTTACTTATTCACAAGGAATAAGTATTTGTTTGATATTAATAATGTGTAAGAACAAACACAGATTTTATAATTAGTTCTATCCAGCAGGATATACATATTTTAAAAGACATTAACTTTACTAGGAAGGCAGATAGTTGGAAAAAAGGTGCAGCAAAGCATTAAATACATTACCTAACAATTTTCAACACAAACCTGTGACATTTACATTGCCTCCAATTTTACAAGAAAAAGGTAATTTCATAAAAATGTTAATTCAGTTGTAAAATAATAATGAGTGAATTAATGCAATCAATAATTCAATCAAGCAGATTTTAAAAGCAGGTCTATCCAACTCTAAAATCTATGATATATACATTTTAGTAGGCATTACTGATTCCTAAACATTGTAGAATCACATAATTCCAGAGTAATTTCCCTGGGAAATTTCCAATGGTTAAAAAAGAAGAAAGGGTTCAAGTAAGGAAGTAAAATAGCACTTGAAAGCCTAAATGAGTGATGAATATCTGCTCTTGTAATGTATATTTTTTATTTTTGCTTTATGACAGTGCAAAAGTGTGATGCATTAAAGAACGATATGTCCTCTAGTCAAAGTTCTCCAAAATTTTGATTCATTGATCATTAACCTGAAACTGTTTCTAAGCATTGTTAGCTTATAGAGGATTGAGTTTCCTTAGAAACATTCTTGGTTAAATACAGTTCAACACACTTCACTGTTGATTTTTCCCAAGCTTTTAATATATTAATATGCACTACAAACTTTTAAGAGATGTTATGGAAACACAAATCTCCTAAATGTATATTTTCACAAGAAACTGCTTTACCAAATTTGGCTCATAGAACACGAGATTGAAATTTTCTTTTCTGTACTGTTTCACTGGATGGCATGTACTACAAAGAAAAGCAAAAGTCTGTTTGCTAAGAAAAGAAGGGGGAAACAGTAAGAGTCTGAAAAGTAAAGGAGATATCTCCATAGATGGCAACAAGCTGCCTGAAATGCTACTCTCCAACAGCTGGCTTGCAATATTGCCTACTGCTGACTCACCTTGAAGAAACAACATGAAAAGCAACACTTAAGGCCCCAAAACATTAAATAGTATTTTCCTAACCTAACAAGTGATGACACATTGCAAACTGGATAATGATTGCTGGGCCAACAGAACCAGGCAAGAGAGGGAGAGAACCCGGTCCAGCTGAGCCTCTCTCTCGTGGCTGAGCGGGATGGTGAGTGTTGCAGCTCGGATCTCCTGCCTCCAAAGAATAATCACCCCAAGCCCGGAGTCTGTCCACGCAGGAACTCATTTTATTGTATCAATCTTTTCTTTATAAAGGGCTGAGAGAGGAGGCAGAGTTTTCTGCTGAGGTGAAATGACATAGGGGGAGGGGAAAGTTGAAGAAGGTTATGGGGAGACTAATGGAACCAACAGTTAGTCTACTCTACTTCAGCAGGAGCTAGGCAAAGGCAGGCTTAAGCAGGTTGTGCTGAGTCACTCCAGTACAGAAATGACTGAGACAGTTTACAGAACTCGAGCCAGGCTCAGGTTTGTCCTCAAGGCCCAAACTAGGGCCAAATAGGGCCCAACAAATGAGCATGTTCCTTCTATCACTATTTCTATAAGAAACTTTTCATAAAATTTCAAGATATGACACCTGATTTTCATCACCCAATCAAATGAGTCAAGGCAAAAATCAAACAGTAACATTATGTAAAGGTGTCTTAAATGAAAGTGATAGCTCCAGTTCCTTCACCACTCTCAGTTTTGTCTGTACTTTTATATTAGCTGGTTGTTTATGTCTGTCTTCTTGCCCTTTATGTATAGTCTCTCTCCCTTCCCTAATAAATCATTACACACCTAAAATTCTTCCAATGAAAATATACTATTTCAGTCAAATCCTTTTTTTCTAGATTCTCATTTAGAGTGCAAACATATCTATGAAAATGTAATATGAAATATTTTACCACAGGTTATTTACATTGTGTTTTTATCCTCTTGTAAAAATATAGACACCACAATGTAAGGATAGGATAATAGGTTTCTGCTGGAGAACATCAACAAAAAAACCCTCAGTGCTTCTCAAGTTGGCTCTGTGTAACAAGTCAACAAAAGACTTGAAAACAAACATAGGACATTTGTGCAAATAATGAGATGTCCATGTGATTTTTTTTGTCCTGGAGTCTCTCTATGTGGTGTATTACATTTGGTAATTTAAGTAAAATGCTCCATCTTACAGTTTTGCGATAAAGTAGACATAAGCTTAGTGGATGACCTTGATATCTTCTCAAATTTAGTTTGTAAGTATTTTATTGAGAAATTCTGTTTTGGGGTGTTTATTTGTTTGTTTGTTTGTTTTTGCAGTTGTAGAGTCTTTTATTGGTTTACATATCAGTGGAATACTAGTTTCAGCAAAACAAATAGGAAATGTTATTTAATTTTTTTTATTTCCTAGAATAATTTTAGAAATATAAGTGATAGTATTCTTTTGAACGTCTGTTCAATCAATTCTATATTGATTCCATGTAACCTCAGGCTCTTTAAGACTTTAATTATTCCTGAATTTATGGAGCTATTTGAATTCTTTGTTTTAACGTGATTTAGCCTTGGTAGGCAATATATATCTAGAATTTTGTCCATTACTTTCAGATTTTCAAATTTGTTAAAATATAACAAGTACGTCTGTATTTATTGGATTTTTTTCAGTTTGCAGTAATGTCTCCCCTTTCAACTCCATTTTTATTCACTTGAATCTTGTGTGACATTTGGTTAATTTGCCCAAAGATTTGTGTATAATGTGAATGTTTCCAAAGAACTAACTATTTCATTAGTTTCATTTTTCTTTGTATTTAATTAATTTCAACTGGGGTTTTGATTATCCCTTTCCGAGTACTTTACTGTGAAATAATGTTGTTTGTTTGTTTGTTTTCTTAAATATTGTCAGATATACCATTAAGCTATTAATTAGTGACTCAATCTAGCCTCACTTCATTGCAATGTGCTGGATACTCCACAATGAGAGAAGACCTATCTCAACCCCATATACAATGTAGAACTGGCCCAAAGAAACATCTTGCTAAACAGAGAAAAAATTAAAAGCATTTCTATTAAAATTAGGAAGAAGACAAAGATGTGTACTCCTCCTTCCTGTCCAGTGCTAGCTGGAGCAAAAAGAGGAAATTCTATACATAAAAGATCCTAAAGACCCAGAAAAGACCTACAACTGATAAAGCCACTCAGCTTGATAATACAAAATGAACAAAAAACACTGTGTCTTTTGTAGACGTAAATGATCAACATCTCAAGAATAAACAAAAACAAATAAATAATACAATTCACAAGAGCTTCAACAATATCTTAGAATAAATCTAACCAAGGAAGTGTAAAACTCATATGAATATGATAAACTGAAAAAAAATAAACAGAAGAAAATACTTTGTGGAAAGAATGAATATGATAAACTGAAAAAAAATAAACTGAAGAAAATACTTTATGGAAAGAACTCCCATGCTGTATCTTATTATACACATATATACACACACACATAAGGATAATCAAAATAAAAGAGACTATTAATGTGGTAGTGAAAGCACACATCGAAGGAGTTGGGAGGAGGGAACCTGGGAAAGACTGGAAGACTGAAGATATAAAAGGAGGGAAATGACACTATTATATTTTAATCAAAATTAATTAATTCTTGAATATCAAAATTTAAAATTAAATGTCTTCCTCAAATTCTTTTGCCATATCCTCTGAAATCCAAGAACATCTATAGCTTGAGAAGAAAAACCCATAACCTGCCTGAGGAACATGTGTCCTACATCTGCTTTTTGTACCTTCCTTTCAGTACTCAGTCTAATCAGGACCCTTACCACTCTAGTGACATGAGCACTTGGAAAAATTTATAAATTATAATGTTGGTGACAGCTCTCCCATAACTATCATTTGGCCTGCCTCTCTAAAATATACTTGGAGTGAGAATTATGATTCAGGAAACAACTAAGAAATAAAATGTAAAGAATATAAAAAAAATAAGATTTGCATGGAAGAAGAAATGAGAATAAGCTGTAACACTCAGGAAATCTCAAATGAAGACAGAGAACTTTTTCTTTTTAGGATCTGAAACCCAGGGAATTTGTGTATGGTTGTTGTTTCTATAGCATCATCCAGAGTTAGCAGATTGGTTTCTTCTCTTGTGCCAGTTCCAAACAATATATTGTGGCTGTTGACTGCCTAGAGCAGTACTATGTTGAAAAGAATGGTAAAAGGACTTCCAGGTTCCACATAAAATGACTTATAATGATGTAGTGATACCTACCACAGGCTACAAAGATCTTGCTTGATGTCTGGAAGCAGAAACTCCCCAATAGGAAATTCGAAGCTCATACTAATAAAATCAAACATTTGAATGCCACCTGGTCTTAGAGAAATCAATATGATGTATTACTTCAACCACTTGGAAATTCTTTCTCATATAATCATAGCATATGAAACTGTGAATTCAATAATTATATTTCAGCATTGTCTTCTTTTAGAGATAGGCAAGTGTCACCCTGGGGGCTAGAAATTTTCAAATTTTGTTGAGTTCAAGTCATGTTTCATGGCTTAAAAAATAATTAAACATGGGCTCAATTTGAAAAATTATATATGAGGTGATAATGTTAAAACACAACTTGTTCGATTGTCTGAGAACTAAAAGAATCTATGTCTATTGGAGCCAATTTCTGGCTCTACATTAGATAGGGCAACTAATGGCCATGTACTATATTTTTAGGGGAAAAGTTTACTATTGATGTTTCTTACCCTCAGTATGACTTTTCCCATAATTAGTTCTACTAGACAAAATGGAGAAACCTACATCCTTTCCAATGTATTCTTTGTTTGTATGAATCTAAGATTATGTTTAAATATGTTTGGTGAACATCACTTTTATCTCCAACAAATTCTCATGTTTTCCTTTAAGAAATCATTTTGCATTCTGTTGTCATCGCAACAAAATGTGCTAGTAGGTTTTGAAAAAAAAAATGACATTTTCCCTGATGTTTATTATTCATGATGCAGATACCATTTTCTCTATCACCTCCATCAACACTAAGGGGTTCCTCCATTTAAATGTAAATTGAAAATAAAAAGATAAAAGGCTCTGCATTTACTAGCCATGAAAGGCAAAATTCTGTCTTGGCCGTTTTTTTTTTTTTTTTTTTTTTTTTTTTATTCTGTGCTTCTGACTCAAAATCCTCCTAAAAGAGGTTCCTAAAGAATATCTACCATTCCAACAAAATCTTACACTATTCTCAGGCATATTTGCCAAAAGAGGAAGATTGTTCTTATCAGCAATAGTAACAGTTTTTGGTAATACCTATATATATATAAAGTTATACTTTCAAAGAATTTTCACAAACATCTCAACCAGCTACCTCAGCTGTACCTAGATAGGCTCAAATGCAAAGCTTTCATTTTAATCATTAAAAAAAAGTATGCATGATTATCCTACTTTCAACATAATAAGATATCACACTACCTTCAGAAATAGTTTAAAAAGTTGTTTCTTCCTAAATCTCTATGAATTGTGTGAAAGTATGGATGAGAATTGCAATGAATCTGTAGATTGCTTTTGGTAAAATGTCTGTTTTTACTATGTAAATACCACCAATATATGAGCATGGGAGACCTTTCCATCTTCTGATATCTTCTTCAATTTCTGTCTTTAGAGACTTGAGTTACTTGTCATTCATGTCTTTCTCTTGCTCTGTTATAACTAGACCAAGATATTTTATATTATTTGTGGCTATTATAAAGGAGAGTGTTTCCCTAATTTCTTTCTTGGTCCACTTATTTGCATAAAGGAGGTCTACTGATTTCTTCCTCAGCCATTTTGCTGAAGGTGTTTATCAGCTGTAGGAGTTCTTTGGTAGAAGTTTTGCCATCACATAAACTATCATATTATCCAAAAATAGCAATACTTTGACTTCTTCCTTTCCAATTGGCATCCCATTAATCTCCTTCAGTTGTCTATTGCTCTACCTAGAATTCCATGCACTGTACTGAATAGGTAGGGAGAGAGTAGGAGAGTAGGCATCTTTTTCCCTGATTTTAGTGGTATTTTTTAAGCTCATCTTCATTTAATTTAATGTTAGCTACAGGCTTGTTCTTTATTGCCTTTATGTTTAGACATGCACCTTGTATCCCTGATCCTTCCAAGACTTTTAACATGAAGGTGTATTGGATTTTGTCAAAGACTATCAATATCTAATGAAATTATCATGATTCTTTTTTCTTTCAGTGTGTTTATAAGGTAGATTACATTGCTAGATATTCATATATTGTGTCATTCCTGGATGAAACTTACTTGATCATGGTGGATGGCGATGCTCAAAGATAAAGCTGGCGCAGACATTGAGGGCATGGCCAACCAATAACTGGCCCAACATGAGACACATCCTACGAGAGAGAACCAACCCTGATTCTATTATTAATACTCTGCTATACTTGAAGAAAGGAGCCTCCCATAACTGTCTCCTGAGAGGTTTCATCTAGCAACTGATGGAAAGAGATACAGAGACCCACAGCCAAACAGTAGGTGGAGCTTAGAGAGTCTCAATGGAAGAATTGGGGATAGGATTGAGGGAACCAGAGAGGTCAAGGATACCACAAGAAAATCTATAGAACCAACTAATATGGACCCATTGGGACTCACAGAGTCTGAACCACAAACAAAAGAGCATGGAGAGGTCAGAACTAGACCCCCTACACACTTGGAGTGAATGTGCAGCTTGGTGTTCATATGATACCCTAATAATTGGAGTTAAAGTTGTCTTTGACACTGTTGCCTGACTTTGGATACCCTTCCCTAGTTGAACTGCCTTGTTGGGCCTCAGTGGGAGAGGATATGCTCATATGCTCAGTTCTGCTATGACATGCTGTGCTATGGAGGGGTGGTAACCATTTTTCTCAAGAGAATGGGAAGGGGTAATAGGGGGAAGGGGTAATAGGGGGAAGGGGTTTATGAAAGTGTGACTGGGAAGAAAGGAAGAAGATGGGTTGTGATAAGAATGTAAAGTGAATAAATAATTAATGGAGAAAAAATGTTCCTTCATTAAAAGACCTCTGTGTGAGCCCACACAAAATATCTGCTTCCCATGAATCTCATCAATCTACTACTACCTCAGGCTACTGATTCAGCATAGGTTTCCTTATTCCTAGAATATGGTATACAAGGAAGAATCTCACTCCACTGAACATCTCTATGCTATGAAATAATGGAAAAATATATATCAGTGAGCTTTTATTTGTTTAGATAGGTAGATAGATAGGTAGATAGATAGATAGATAGATAGATAGATAGGTAGATAGATAATGTATATAACATGTTTTTTACTTTTCAACATATGTATTTATTTTTATTTTATGTATATGTATGTTTGACTGAATTTATGTATGAACACCATATATATACCTAGTACCCAAGGAAGCAAAAAAAGAAGATGACATCCACTGGAAATGAAATACCATTTTTTATTTAGGCATCTTGTGGGTACTTGGGACTGAACTCACATCCTCCACAAGAGCAGCAAGTTCTCGTTCCATTATGCCATGTAGGCTATATTATATATTCTTTAAATAAGGGAAGAATAATCTTTTTATTTTTCTAAATATTTGAGATCAAATGGGTAGATAAGGCTGAAATTTTCATCTAATATTCAAAATACTTATGAACTTAGTACAATGACAGTGCTGAAAAAACTTTTCACATTTTTCATAATCATAATTTTAATGTATATTCACATAAATGAGATAATTTTACAATTATTCAGAAGGCTATCTGTACCCTATTCTATGAATTCTGGTAATAGCTATATTAAATTCTTGATTGAGTTTCCTGAATTAATAATTAAAATTCTAAAACTAATGATTTTTTTTATTCTTTTTGTTGTTGTTGTTAAGATTCTTGTAGGATCTCAAAGTTTTCATTGAGTATTGATTATTATCCTACAATGGCAAGACACTGCAGCAATAAGATTAGATACTCAAGCAATAAAATCAAACACATTTTAGTTTGAGTCCTTGTTCTGCCACTCAGTAGGCATGTGATTTAGGGAATGAAAATTTAATATGCCTCAGCTTTAATTTCCTCACTAGCAAAATGCACTAGCAAAACATACTAGCAAAAAAGCACATTTACAATAGTGCTTACGTCATATTTATTCTAGGGAACATTAAATAAGATCATTCGTGTTATGTTTTTATGCCAACATCTGGCACATAGTGTTTACTCAGTGTTAGCTAAAATTTATTAATATTTGCCAAAGCTAAACACAGATAGCCCCCTGGAAGGTCATTATTTTAAGCAAGTCTTTGGTCTGAATTGATTAACTGACATTTTCTTCTTTCGTTTTATCAAGAAGGAGGCTGAGAATATATGGCCAGTTTCAGGCCAGATAAATTTGCAATGAATTAGTCTCCCTATACTCATGCATCTAGATATAATCAAATTGGGAAAACATACAAGTCACCTCATTAAACATTATTTAAGTCACATATAATCTTCATATTTAAAATGTTCAATAACAATTATAAATTGAAATGTATTTTTCTTGCATCTAATTGAAAATCTTTGCCTAATACGACAAGCAAACAACAACAAAAACCTTTATTTTTTTTCTCTTTGATGACAAAGGACTATTAACCCACAAGAAAAATTTTAAGACTTCTCACCAGAACCATGATATAATCACATAATAGTGCTAGAAATTTGGTAGTCCAAAGAACATATTTTAAAGGTTAAAAATAAAAGGGAGGCTTGTACAATAACTGTCAGGTCCAATAACTGCCAAAAGGCCTGAAACAATAACTTCCTTCTTTCTAATGAAATCATGATATAAAGTCTGTTATACACATTACTAGCTGTCTTAGCTTATATTCTCCTTATAGAGAACTCTGAGATTAAAAAAAGTATATGTGAAGCAATGGTTCACATGGAAAATGTGCTGCTCATTTTTTTTTTGTCAACTTAACACAAGCTCGGGTCAACTGGGAAAAGGAAATCTCAGATGAGAAAATGCCTTCACCAGATTGGCCTTTCCACAAGTCTATAGAGCACTTCATTCACCATTTATGTGCAAGTACCAACTTTATGTGGTTCCACTCCTGGAAAAGTGGTCTTGGGTTGTATACAAAAGTAAGCTGTTCAAACCATTGAGAGAAAGACAGGAAGTAGCATTCCTCCATGATATCTGCTTACGTTCCTGACTTGAGTTCCTGCCTCAGGTTCCCTCACTTGACTAGGCCCCAGGATATGTATGCAAAACAAATCATTTCAACCACATGTTGCCTTGTTTTATAGACTTTATCATAGCAATTAAAGCAGACTATGAAAGTACATGATTCTATAAAACCCAGGTGAATAATTGTGGGCAAAAGCCAACAAAATATATACTATTGAAGAAGCTACCCAGTAACCAACTGCAGTTCTGTCCTGATGGATCTTTTTACAAATTATATATTTAAAAATATTTTTCTATTAGATATTTTCTTTATTTACATTTCAAATGTTATCCCCTTTCCTGGTTTCTTTTCAGAAAACTCTCTATTCCCTTCTCCCTCCCCCGTTCATCCACCAACCCACACCTGCTTCCCACTACACTGGGGCATTGAGCCTTCACAGGACCAAGGACCTCTCCTCCCATTGATGTCCCACAAGGCCATCCTCTGCTACATATGGAGCTGGAGCCATGAGTCCCACCATATGTACTCTTTGGTTGGTCACTTAGTCCATGGGAGCTCTGGGGGGTTCTGGTTGTTTGATATTGATGTTCCTATGGGGTTGCAGACCCCTTCAGCTCTTTCAGTCCTTTCTCTAACTGCTCCACTGGAGACCCCTGCGCTCAGTCCAATGGTTGGAGAAAGCTCCTATTTGGAGGAATGTTGAAACATACAATAGACTCCTTCGAAATAAGTAAACTTTGTTTTGTTGAGCAATTGATACTTGGGATCATGTTTGTTACTGAATGATAAATAGTCAGTCCTAACTGATAGTCTGTCTTCTGCAGTCATTTCTTAAAATCATTCTGTATTGACATCATAGTGAAATATCTCATGTAATTTTAACTGTCATTTAAAATAATCAGTGTATTTATCTAAGGATTGAAATATATGAGCATAGTAAAACTATCAAAGTTAATCAGCAAACTGGCTATATATTCTTGCATTAGCATACTCTAACATTACAGTAACAAGCCTCAATCAAACTGTAGATTAACTGATAAAACACTCATCCATGCCAGCACTCAAGTAAAATATTAATGAGAATTGTTCTAACATTGTTAATTTTTCTATTAGAAATACTTGTGGGTTTTGTTTTTGATTTTTAATCTGGATAGGATATAAATTTTTGATTCTACTTCCTTAATGAAATTATGTAGCACAACTTTGTCAATGAAGAGTCATACTGTTCAAAGGGAAAATTCATGCCCTTGGTCTGAGAACCATGTTTATACAATTTTAAAGAAACATATCCACAGAGACTCTCCGTTTAAAGGCCAAGTGTCATGTTTATTACCTTACACTTATACATGGACTTTGTTAAATCATGTCATGGTTTCTGGTGTTGTCCCAGTATAGGACTATCCAAACCTCTGCATGTCATTTTATTTACTAGCCATGTTTTGTTTACCTGTTTCTGTGCTCTCTCTAGCCTATTCATTTTTATTGTTTTATTTCTATACAGCACTTTTATCAATGTAGTAGATACATTCATATTATATAAATAGGATATATACTGAAAATTTTATTCCATTAAAGCATGAAGTGTTTTTACAGGTAGCTGCATATTATACACCATCCCAAAAGCTATGGAAAAAAATTTTAATTCATATTTTCAAATGTCAAGCCAAATCATCCTAGACTCCCATACCAAAAGATGAATGCACTAGGATGCACTCACTACCCCCACCTTTACTCTCAGAAGTAAATTGGTCCATTTATTTCAGTCCTTTAGTTACATGAGAATGACCATTCTCATCAGGCATGGTAAAGGAATTATGTTCAATTCACATACCTCTGTCAAAATGATTCAGTACATTTAAGCCTAATGGTGGTATTTAAGTCATGTTCTTTCTTATCCTATAATTAAATTAACTTTAATTAGTTTCTCTCCCACTTCAACCCTACCACAAGTACTTCATGAGATTGCTGTGCTTTGAATTTCCATTTATCCTCTAAAAATCTGAGTCATCTCAGAAAGGCACCACTAACATTGTTGTTGAACTAACACTAAAAGGTACTGTATAATAATATGGCAGGGATCAGGAAAAAGGAGAAGGAAGAATCATTAAATCATTTTCATTTAATTATAATTCTTTAATATTATTCATAGAATACACATTAAATGTGATACAGTTTCCTAAAGGCTTATAAGAAGAAGATATATTCATATTTCTTTGGAAAATTACAATCCAGAATGGGATATGATTACTGCCTAATTTACAATAGCTAAGAAATGGAGTCAGCCGAGATATCCGTCAACTGATGAAAGGATAACAAAAATGTGTTACCTTTGCACAATGGAATTCTATTCATTAGTAAGTAAAGATAAAATTTTCAGGGAAATGAGTAGAACTGGAAAACATTATGCTAAAGTGGAGTAAGCCAGGACAAGAAAGGTAAAAACTGCATGTTCTCTCTTATTTGTGGGTCATATACTTTAACTGTCATAGCTGTTTTTACCTCAGTCTCAACTAGATAAAAATAGTAAGACCCTATTCCTAACACACCACATATTTTAGATACAGGACACAGAAGTACCAAGCTGGAGTGAGCTAGCAGTGTCATTCCTGATGGCTAGAATCCATAGTGGTATAAAATAATAGTGTAGGTTGTTGAGGGATAAAATTTAGCAGCAATCACATTTATCTATAGACCCTGTGTGCTATGACATTGCACTTCTTTAAAAGATATTGCCACTATTGAAACAGTGACATCAATATTTGGTGTTACTAATCATTTTCTGGTTGAATTTGAGGCCTGCTCCATGGAAATAAATTCATATATGGCAATGTAGAACTGCTCAAAATGTTATGGCTAGAGAGGTCACAAACCTTAAGAGGGAGTTTATTACTAATCCTTTGTCAAATTAACATGTAATTAAACTACCTTCTAAATATGCATGTTCATGATCATAGATTAGTACTGCTCTCAACCTAGATCATACAACAGCATTTGGCACTGGGTAATCATCAGAGTTTGGGTTCATAACTATTCAAAGCACTGAGAAAAAGTGACTTCTGCACATCTGACCTCAAGCAGGATATATATTTCACACTCGTACAAGCCCCAGAGAACACTGAAATGCTGGGAAGAAAGAGTGTAGGATCCAAAGAATGTAGAAGAGAGTTATGACGTGTTATCTTATGGGTTTTGCACTCATAAACAAAAAGTATCTATGAATGCCTCCACAGTTCCTACAAAAGAAAGAGAAGGGTAGAAAGGGAAAGTATATGAGAAAGAGAGTGGGGTTGAGGAGATGAGAAGATAGGAGTATGTGGTGGTTTAAATGAGAGTGGTCTCCACAGGCTCATATGTTGGAATGCTTGCTATTCAGTTAATGGACCAGTTTGGGAAGGATTAGAAAGTATGGCTTAGCTGGAAGAGGTATGTCAATGCAGGTGGGCTTTGAGGTTTGAAATGTTCACATCATTCCAAGTTAGTATGCTCTGTCCCCCAACCCTTACCTTATAGTTGTTGCACTCAGCTACTACTCCAGAACTACATCAGTCTTCTCGCTGTCATGGTCCTCACCAGGATGATCATGGATCCCAAATTAAATGCTTTCTTTGATAACTTGCTGTATCTGTGGTGTTTTGTCACTAAGAGAGTGAATACTTAGGAAAAGTAAAACAGGCAGTAGGAGTGAAATAGGAATGAAAGAAAAACAGTGTGTCATAAATGGGATCACATTATAGTATATACAAGTATGGTGATACTTTCTAATTAATAGAAATAAAGATACATAAACAACTTCTATCTAAAAACAATAATATATGAATATATTTGTATGAGTAGATACAGATATGTAGATGATACAAATGTATAGAAAATAGATGAAAGGAAAGATGATAGATAGACAGACAAATATTAAAGAAACAAAAGGAAATTTTGTTGTAATTTCAAATTTTGCGTTTGAAATGTGCCTTTGAGAATAATTTCTATATTTATAATATAATATAATATAATATTCTAGATAATACAATCTAGATAAAGTGATATTAGAGTATTTCAGGAAAAACAAAGTGAGAAAAAGTATCAAGGTGGCAAAAATCAAATTCAATAATTTAGGTTAGTTTGTGTGTGCATGCGTGCATGCGTGCGTATGTGTGTATGTGTGTATGTGTCTGGTATGCATGTATAATGCTTTATACAGCTCAGCCAGATTATAGAATGACAGACTAAAGATACTTTATTATTTATGGGGCAGTTGATGATTTTTCACATTGGAAAAGCACATAATAAGAATGTACTCCAAAAAAATTAACCAGGCAGCAGTGTTTCTAATGGATTAGAGGTGAGTAGAAATATGAAGGGTCATATTAACTGAAGGCACAGCCCAAGCACATACACTTTTAACCTACTTGTATTTGATAATATATACTCCATAACAAAATAGCTTGTTTTTAAAAATGTGATGTTTCATCTATTATTTCATTCATTCAATTAATACCTTAGGAAGAGTCTGAGATGGAAACATGACCTTAGCCAATTTCTTACATCCTTTGGAACTCTTCTAATGTAAGTATCACACAATGTCTACTGTTAGTCTGTATTTTGTTTCATTGTAGTATTTGTTATAAACTTACTTCTATGTCAGATCATTTACAAGTCCTAAAGCAATGTTTTACTACAGAGCTGGAGAGATGGCTTTATGTTTAAAAGAGGATGCTCTTGCAGAGGACACAGGTTCAGCTCACAGTACCCATATGGCCACTCAGTGCCCATTTGTAACTCTAGTTTCAGGGAATTTGATGTAGTCTACTGGCCTCTATGGCCACTGCATGTACATAGTTTACTTTCATACACTGAGGCAAAACACTCATATACGTGAAATTGAAACAAATAGATCTGAAAAAAATAGTTCTGCATTGAATATGAGAACAAACTATAAAATTTGTGTTTGCACTGTACTTTAATAAGATCTAATGGGAGCCTAAATGATACTGGTAGGAGAAAGGGACAGGACAAAATGGTTTGCATTTCAGAAATTGACTCTATAATAGTGATTTTCCTGATTGATAACTATTAAATTTGATATTTGTATCATGTTTAAATAAAAATATATAGTTTAGGGAAAAAAACAGATGCAGTGAAAATCGAGGGATGTGATGAATCTTGGGTAAATCAAGTTTGGAAAAACTAATGAACCATGCAGATTTCTAATAGAAAGTTACAAATATGGGCCAGACTGTAAATTTCACTTTTATTTCCTCAGATGAAGGGATGAGATGAAAGCCATACCCAAGCTGAACTCAGAATATTTCTTTTTCTGTACTATATATCCCTAGGTCTAGTCCTGGAAGCCTCTAGACTCTATATAATCTAATTTTCCAAGTTGACTGACTTAATTCTCCTTCTCTCAGCTTCTCACTGAACTGTTCTGCTTGGCTTCATACTAACTTTGTCAATACTTTCTAATCTATTGGCTCTATCCTACTGTCAACAGGAGTTTATTACCAGAAACCAGTGACATTTAGTCACAGAAAACAGCTCTTATTAGCATAGAATAGTAAGAAAGAAAAGAAATCAGTGCTTATTAGCACAATATAATAGAAAGAGGAACAAGGTCAGAGACCACAGTCTGTGACCTTTAACTGATGATGTGTCTAACCTTACCTGTACCTAAAGGCCAAGGATGGACTCTGGCAAGAAATAAAATAAATTCATTATAACAAATACACAGAGGAATCTAACAATCTAATAGTTCTTTCTCTCTAAACAACTAAAAATTCAACAGCAATTAAATATTCTATGCATCATAATAGTTGTGATATAAGTGGCAAGTAAGAAAGATAGAACTATTCTGTAAATACGCTGAATTGTCTAGGCTTTATCTCACAGAACCAAAAGGCTTCCTACCATTTAAGCATGGGCTGGTGTGACTGAATAACATAACTGGAACTGGAACTGGAATATATAAAGTAAATATGTCAGGGACCTGCCTGGCCTTAAAGGAATTAGCTGAGGTGGGACAGAGTTGGATGTAGGTCAAAAGATTGATGATTTCTGGCCTTGTAACTTTCTCTAACTGTACTGGAAGCTATTAGCTGATGACGTAATACTCTCTTGCTTATTTTGTGTCTGAAAACTACTGGTCTTGATGATTAACACATGCTGTATCACAGCATGGAATTAAAAGAAAGGACTTACTGCTAGAGGCCTCTCTTCTCTAGACAGGCAGTCCTTCATTGGCCAGACTAGTTAACTTTTTTTGAACCAGAGAGAAAAAGGAAAGGAAAAGTCACACACACACACACACACACACACACACACACACACACACACACACACACACACACACGGTGAAGAGAAAAATAACTACATTATTACATTTGGATGGATAGATGGATGGATTGATGGATAGATTGATGGATGGATAGATGGATGTCACAGAGCCTCCCCAACCAAACCATCCTCTTTATTTCTCTGCCCTTATTATAGATGAAAGTTCTTAAAAAATTACCTCCTAGATAAAATGTTACACAAAATGGTATTACAAAAGAATATCAATAACAAGTTCAAAGCAGTGTTTTATTCTATATGCTCATTATAAGTTCAAAGCAACAGTTTAATAGGCCTTGCCTTATCAGAGTGCACACCTGTGGCTTCATCCTTGAACCTGAATGCTTTTCCTTGAACACAAATTTGTCCTAAGTCTATTTCTCTACTTAATGTAATTATGAAAGCTCATTGTACTTATTATGCAGTCTTTCCTTACTATTAGGAGGAATATACATATTCTAGTCTTGATTCTAACTTTATTATATCTTTCTAGCAAAACAACTAAAACCATCTCTTAACTTTCTTCCTAAGATTACTTGAATCAACCCTGGAATTCTATAACAATCATTAATTAATCTAAACAACATTACTTCATGAAAGTTCATCTTTATATTGATCTGCAGAAGATCTGCTAATCAGATTGGACAAATACCCAGGGTTTATTACATTAATTCAATAATGATAGGAAGGGCATATCAGCTGCAAGAAGCAATCCTTAGATGAAGGCTCTTTGGGACCATGCTAAAACATGCCACCTCCAGGAAAGCCACCTGCTAGCCTTTGCCTATCCTAGATGGTTCCTAATATAACTACAAAA
The DNA here is from genome assembly GCF_008632895.1 of Mastomys coucha. NCBI lineage: Eukaryota > Metazoa > Chordata > Mammalia > Rodentia > Muridae > Mastomys > Mastomys coucha. The sequence continues at coordinate 45,632,184 of NC_045030.1, forward strand.
CATTGATGAAATACAAAAATTTGTCCTATGATACTGGATTAGTAGACAATATTAAATGTACTCTTACTGAAAGTAATATAAAGATTTACTAAAGTCCCGACAAAAATGTTTTGATACATTTATAGGAATGGAAATGAACTAAAATTAATATGAAGCAGCAATAAACCATGAATATCCAAAGCAATCTTGAAAAGGTTAAAATACTTAATGATACCACGTTTCTGAATTTCAAAATATATTACAAAGCTTTTGTAATCTTAAAGGAATGGTGTTGGCATAAAGGCCTATATATGAAATAACAAAAGAGGAGAGGATAAATAAATCAATCTACAAACATATGGTCAATCAATTACTGACAATAATGTTAAGGATGCATTGTGGAAACAATGGGTTTCTATGTGGCTGGAGAGTTGGCTCAGTGGTTATAAGCACTTGTTACTCTTGCTGAGATGCAGGTTCAGTTTCCAGCAACAACATAGCAGCTCATGTTTGTCTGGAATTCTAGTTTAAGGGATATAATACCCTCTTATGACCTCCTTGGGTACCAGCCATGCATGGCATATAGTCATATACACATAAACACATGCACACATATAAACAGACACTTATAAACTTAAAATTTTAAAAAGAATAGATTCTTCACAAAAGTTCTTGAAAAAACAAAATGTCACCCATACAGAAAATTGTAGTATATTCTTACCTTACACTATGTACAAAATTACTTCAAAGTGAAGTAGTGAACTAAATACTTTTTTTCAAAATCTGAAAAAGTTCCTACAAGGAAACCTAGTGGAAAAATAGATGCAAGCTGTATCTGGCAGTTATGTTTCAGCTATAATACCAAACTAAACTACATAAAAGAAATAAACATTAGAATGAAATGGAAGCCTAAAACATGGGAGAAACTAATTACAAATCATATAACACAATTACTTTCCAGTATATATAAACAACTTAAAGAAACCAACAGCAAAAAATTAACACCTCTATTTAAACAAAAATAGTATAACCCCCCTAGTCCCCTTTCTGAATATTTATCCAAAAAATAGGATCTGAGAGATCTTTGTATTCTTATGTTCATAGCAGAGCACATATGATCATAATCATTTGGTAAGCCAAATATACATACATGGATAAGTAATTTTATATTTCTATAGCTGTAGGATGGAATATTACTTAACTATTAAAAGAATTGAATTTGTGGTGTGTACTATACCTTAGATACACACTGGGGACATTAAGATAATTGAAATAAATCAACCAGAGACAGACAATTATTGCATGTTCCCATGTACTGGAAATAGTCAAATTCCCCAAGTCAGAGTAAAGAACTCGTTGTCAGGGTTTGGAAAAATGGAGGAATGGGAAACTGCTCATTAGCCAGTATAAAGTTTAATAATTGTCATCTAAACAAGACATATATAATGACAACACCGACTGACATGCCAATATGAACAGGGTACTCTCAGAAGGCCACATTCCTTGATGAAACACTTCGGGCAATCAGTGACCGCTGAGATAGGGAGATAGAATTGGTCCTCTCTGGGAACAAGCATCCTGATAGATTAATCAATCGCAAAAAATTTTCTCATCAGTTGCATTTATAACTAATACACACCGATCACTATGTAACAAGACTAAAAGGGTATTTGAGAATGAATGAGGGATACATAAGGAACTGAAATGAGAAGGAAAGGAGAAAGACATAAATATACTAATCATATAGGAAATTTTCAAAAATTATATAAAATTTTAAAATGGGCTTATGAGATGGGTCATAAGTGAAAGAACATGTACAGAAACCTGAAAGCCTAAGTTTGATTACCATAACCCATAATGGAAAAAGAAACTGAACAATTATACTTCCCCCCTCTCTTTCCCCTCTATCATCTCTCCTGCAATATCTTTTCTTATAAATAATAATAAATATAATTTTTTAATTTATGTTGGTTATTTTATTTATTTACATTTCAAATGTTATACCCTTTCCTGGTTTCCCCTCCACAACCCCCCTATCCAATCCCCTTCCCACCAGCTTCTATGAGGGTGCTCCCCCTAACTTCCATCCAATCCTGACTTACTACCCTCTCATTCTTCGATGGGTCATTGAGCCTCCATAGGACCATAAGGCCATCCTCTGCTACATATGCTGCTGGAGCCATGAGTCCCTCCATGTGTACACTTTGGTTGGTGCTTTAGTCCCTGGGAGCTCTGGGGGGGGGGGCGATCTGGTTAGTTGATATAGTTATTCCTCCTATGGGGTTGCAAACACCTTCAACTCCTTCAGTCCTTCCTCTAACTCCTCCATTGGGGGTCCCAGTACTCAGTCTGATGATTGGCTGCAAGCATCCATGTCTGTATTGGTCAGGCTCTGGCAGAGCCTCTCAGGAGACAGCTATATCAGGCAACTACTTCTTTGCATCATCAATAGTGACTGGGTTTGATGGCTGCATATGGGAAGGATACTGGATATCTGGGGCAGTCTTTAGATAGTCTTTCCTTCAGTTCCTGCTCTACTCTTTGTCCCTGTATTTCCTTTAGACAGGAACAATTCTAGGTTTATACTTTGAGATGGATGGGTGGCCCCATCTCTCAACCCGGGACTGTGCCTAACCTCTGGATATGATCTCTACAGGTTCTCTGTCCCCTTTGTTGGGTATTTCAGCTAATTCCATCTCCTTTGGGTCCTGGGAGCCTCTTGCTTTCCCGGCATCTGGGACTTTCTAGTGACTACCCTTAGTTTCCCATCCACCACTGCTACACACCTCCATTCTATTTCCTGACCTTCTTCCCCGTCTAATAAATACAATTTTAAAGTTTTAAATTTCAGTAGCATAAAATCTCTTGTAGAGATATTCTATATATCAATTTTCCTATAATTAACAATATTGAATTACACAGTTAAATCTGTTAAGAGTATAGAAGTTAAATGTTATCACAATAAAATTAAATATATGAAGTTAAATATTATAGTAAAATTAAATATATGAAGTCAAATACTATCATAGTAAAATTAAAAATACAAAGATCATCAACTTTCCATTATCATGTTTATTTGTTTTAATTTCACAAGACTTTTTATCAGAAGAAAACCAGCAATAAAATCAAATACAAGTCTAAAAGAAGGCACTGTAGAATTGCATGGACTAACTATATTTGTGACTTACTCAAGATCACCAGTAATATATCAGTGTTACATTAAGGAAAGAAATAAAATCACTTTCCATTGGAGTAATTTAATCAAGTGAGACTCTAGATTTGAATTCTATACTTCATCCCCTCTCTGGTTTATGTCATCTGTGTGTCTCTTTTATGAGACTGAATCTGGGCCTGCCTGAATTCTGTCTTGTGAATCCTTACCTGTTTGTCCCTGCCTCTGTGTGTCTGTTCGTTGTTGTGTAACTCGTGTGTCTAAAGGGCTTTGATCTGTCTTCAGTGATCTCAAGACATATTATTAAATCTGGCTGTGAGTCAAGTAAAAGTTCCAGTCTCTTAGAATGTAAGAGATATTTTTATCAAAGTGCATTGCTACAGAAGGAACACAGTCTGTAAGAAATAACATAGGATAGTATGACTATCGAAAACGAACCATGGTCAACAATCATTCTTACAAGAGGGAACTAAAAAATTTCCACTGAATACACAGTTAGACATGTTTAACTCAGATTCTGATTTTATTTCATTTGACTTACATAATAAATATGTAGAATCTTTTGAGAACATATTAAAAATAAAACAAAGAGGTAGTAATGAAGCTAAAGTTGGAAGCTTGCTTTTAAAGTGGGATCTTTATTATGATTTTCACTAGCTACTCATTTTTCAGCTTCAAAGATAGTAAGTGGGGAAATTGAATGGTGGTTAGAACTTACTTCTCTTCTAGGAGAGCTGAGTTCAGTTTCTAGCACCCTGTGTAGATGATTTATTCTTATAGACTCTATAGGCATTCATGTGCTATTCCTCAAGACAGAGAGCATGAGAAAGGGAGGGAGAGGCTAGGGGAATGAATAAATGAATAAATCTTTTTAAAGTAGTTTATTTCCACAACTACCCACCATTCGCTATTTTTGTTTAGAGGTGAAAGAAATATGGTGTCAACTTGAGTTTTCTATGAGTTGAGCCAAAACAAACAAACAGTAACAATAAGGAATTGGGGAATCTTATTCTTGTGGGTTTCACTAAATCCCTGTTGTCAACTACTTATAAAGAATTATGTTATATAAAAAATTATATGAGTATGCACATGTGTGTATGCATGTATATGCAAGTTCCCACTGAGGGTAGAAGAGGGTGACATATGCCCGGGAGCTGTATTTATAGGTGGGTATGTTCTGCCCAACACAGGTGCTGAGGATAAACCTAGGTTCTCTGCAAGAGCAGTAAGGGCTTTTGACATCAGTAACGGCTTTTGACATCTCAGCCATCTCTCCAGATGTCAGTTAGGTTTTTTTTTTTTAAATATTTTGTTTACCTTTCCTCAAAGCACAAGGAACATTTATAAGAAAGATAGAAAAGATTGTAGGCATTGTGTCTAACTGTACAATTTAACCCTAACTAACCACATTTAAGGCAAAAAATCATTTTAGTTTAAGTCAATGCTAGTTAACAATTTTGTATTTCACCCTTTAATAGAGAAAACCAAGTTGCAAAAACTGGGCATTGTTTCTAAACTTTTATTTTTTCTATGTTTTGTTTATTATAAATTTAAAATATAGACTACACAAACCTTGCCCCTGTATCCAGAGTTGAGAGCTAGAAAAATTGATTTGGTACAGAATGAACAAAGTTAATCCTTTAAATATAGTAACAATTGACTATAGATGCTATACACGCATCTATAAGCTTTCAATAAGCTAGCCAAGTATCAGAAAAAGCAGTTATAAAGGAATAGAGGAAAAAGATTTCAGAGGGCAGACTCACAAATACAGGATGTAGGTTGGACGACATGAGATTGGAGCTTCCCAAAGTTGAGGCAATGAGAAAGTAAGCTAACACAGTCTGAAAATTGCTACCATATTCTTCCAAGGGAATTTTCAATAAATGAGGAGCAAAGTTTTAGCCTCAGAAGAAAAATATCAAAATTAATGTAACTGAAGGCAGAGGCACTGTCAGGAATGAGCATAAGAGACAAGACTTCAGAAAGAGTTCAAGTTCTGTAGCTTTGCTTTGTTGATAAAATATCTAATTCTATACTTTGTTGCCAAAACACACACCAGTATGCAGTAGGCCTGGTTTCAACTAAGAAAGGGAAAAAATGAGTTCCATAAAATCCTGAAGGAACCAGTTTTGATATTGAAGTTCTCCATGTTATTATTTTTTTAAGATGTACATTTTTTTCCTTCATTTCTTAGATATTTGTAAAATAGAGAATTAAGGGAATGGAAAATCAAGAAAACAGGCATAGAACATGAGGATGTGGCAAACATATTTCAAAGGATCCCAAGTAGGAAATCAGACAGATGATTCATGATTTTAAGGTTTTCACAGAAAATAATAAAGTAGGCAATCTTCTATATAATATAAAATGTCCTGAGGAGGAAATGTGAGCTAAGTACTTGAGATCAAAGACAATTGTTTCCACTCACAAATGTAAAATGAGTAGCAGGCAAAATGCAATTTACACATTGTTTTTCACTACTCATGAAAGTTTTTGGGCATTTATTTTCCCCTTTCAGAAAATCAGAAACAGAGCCAGTCCCACAACACCCAGAGGAAGCTCCACTCCCAGGCACTCTGACACACCCAGGATCAGAGGAGAGCAGGAACCAACATCTGTCCCAACACTGGGAGTAACTGGAACCAGCCGGACCATGCACACAGGAACTCCACCAGCCCAGTGACTTGGGTTCCTTCCGGTCTGTCTGGGCTGGGGTCCAGAGCAGACCTTGGGCACAAGCCCTGTAGCCAGTCCCACAAAACCAAGAGGAAGCTCCACTCCCAGGTGATCTAAGAAGCCCAGGATCCCAGGATCCCAGAATCACAGGA
>NC_045030.1:45640206-45642185 GCF_008632895.1 Mastomys coucha
TCAACTCCCAGCTTAGCTACGATGGAGGTAAAATCCTTTGGTGATGTGAGGGTCATTGAAATACAGCCGTACTACAATGAAAAAAAAGAAAAAAGAAAATCAGAAACACTCTTCCAGTTTTTTCCTCAACCCATTCTTTCCCACTTCTGTGTTTAGACCTATCTAAATTTCAAAGGAAATTTATTATCCTTTGAAATCATAAAGTCAGACATTCTACTTTTCAAAATAATTTCATCTTTCCTTTTTCATTTATTTATTTTTAGTAATTTCATACATGAGTGATGCATTTAGATCATTCCCACCAACACTCTCCTCAAATTCATTCATATACATGTATATGGTATTTTATTTTCATATATATGTACATATATATAAAACCTATTGATCCCATTTACTATTGCTCATATGAATATGTGTTTAGAGATGACCACTTAGAAATAAATAACCTGTAACACAGCTTGTCTCTGGAGAAGATGGGTTCTCCTTCCCTTAGAAGTCTTCAATTTCCTAAAGCTCTTTATCTATGGGTCGGCCTATGTAAGAATTCTCCCATTTACATTGGTGTACCAACTACTATTATGTTCATGTGTGGGTGCTGCAGTCATGAGGTGGGGCCCTGTGAATGGTGATGGAAATGCCATGCTGCTCTGATTGTATGAGTGTGCGTGTCTTCTGATATGCAGTGTGACCCAAGATGATACAATCCTAGGAACCTAGTAAGCTTCATATTGGGCCCAAAATAGGGCAAGGCTGCTTCGCCTATCTGTGTGGAGGTCTTCTCATGTGCTGGCAGCCTAGTACCTCCGCAAAGTGATAGTGGGATTCTTGGCTACCCACTAGCTTGTATCAATTCTTCATTGGTCCAAAGGTTTTATAAAAATACTTGCTGTTGTACAATATATTAGATCTACACTCGATGTTGGTCTCCAGAGTCTGTTTTGAAGACTTGTGACTCTGCCTCCCTCAACACCCTAGGTCCTGGTTCTCAGTAACCATATCATTAAAATTTCGTGGATGAAGCCGGGCAGTGGTGGCACACTCCTTTATTCCCAGCACTTGGGAGGCAGATGCAGGCAGATTTCTGAGTTCTAGGCCAGCCTATTCTACAGAGTGAGTTCCAGGACAGCCAGGGCTTTAAAGAGAAACTCTGTCTCAAAAATACAAACAAAAAACAAAGAAAAAAAATTTCATGGATGGCCCTCCCTGGAATGTATAGGAGACATTATATCACAGTGGATATCCTATATCATTTAGCTCTTATAATGTTTCTCTTCTTTTATGTTGTTTCCTGGGTTGTATATGTACGTGTTGTATAGCTATATCAATGAGGGGATGAGAATCCTACAGTGAATTATTTTCTGCCTTTTGACCAATTATAGTTGTCTGTGATGTTATTTGTTAAAAAAGGAAGGTTCTATGAAGAGTTAGTTTTACATTATCTGTAGATGTAAGATAAAATGTAAAATCCAACTGAAAATACCGGTTTAAGAAAGTGGGAAAAGTAGGTTTTACTCTAGGATCTGCAACCTCATCAGCCATAAGTAACTGGTTAAGTTTTACAATACCAGCCATAGATTCTCTCCTATTTAGCAGACCTTATGGACATAACAGATAGCTATTGTTTTCGCAAATATAAGTGATACCCTTGTACCCTTGGGAACACCTTGCTACATTGGTCATTGTGCTTTTTAGGGTTTACACTTTGAGTAGGGGTGTTGACTCGTTTCCTTTGGATACTATCGACTATAGGCTAAGAGTGATGAAACTTTTCCCATGGTCACGGATTGATAAAATTAATATTTGTAATTATCCATCCTTTTTTTGTTTTTTCGAGACAGGGTTTCTCTGTACAGCCCTGGCTGTCCTGAAACTCACTCTATAGATCAGGCTGGCCTAAAACTCAGAAATCCACCTGCCTCTGCCTCCAAAGTGCTGGGATCAAAGGTGTGTGCCACCACTGCCCAGCTGAATAAAATGAT
>NC_045030.1:45642518-45644029 GCF_008632895.1 Mastomys coucha
CCTCTGACTCCTCTTGGGTGAATTTGCTTCTTTTTGTTCTAGAGCTTTCAGATGTGCTGTCAAATCGCTGGTATATGTGCTTTCCAGTTTCCTTTGGAGGCACTCAGAGCTATGAGTTTTCCTCTTAGGACTGCTTTCATTGTGTCGCATAAGTTTAGGAATGTTGTGGCTTAATTTTCATTAAACACTAGAAAGTCTTTAATCTCTTTCTTTATTTCTTCCTATACCAAGTTATAATTGAGTAGAGTGTTGTTAAGCTTCAACATGTATGTGGGCTTTCTATTGAGGAGTAGCCTTAGTCCATGCTGAGATGATAGGATGCAAGGAATTATTTCAATTTTCTTGTATCTGTTGAGGCCTGATTTGTGACCAATTATATGGTCAGTTTTGGAGAAGGTACCATGAGGTGCTGAGAAGAAGTTATATCCTTTTGTTTTAGGATAAAATGTTCTATAGAAATCAGTTAAGTCCATTTGTTTCATAACTTCTGTTAGTCGCATTGTGTATCTGTTTAGTTTCTGTTTCCATGATCTGTCCATTTCAGAGAGGGGGTTGTTGAAATCTCCCACTATTATTGTATGCAGTGCAATGTGTGCTTTGAGCTTTAATAAAGTTTCTTTTATGAATGTAGATGCCCTTGCATTTCTAGCATAGAGGTTCAGAACAGAGAGTTCATCTTGGTAGATCTTACCTTTGATGAGTATGAAGTGTCCCTAATTTTTTTATTAGTTTAGGTTGAAAGTTGATTTTATTCAATATTAGAATGGCTACTTCAGCTTATTTCTTGGGATCATTTGCTTGGAAAATTGTTTTTTACCCTTTTATTCTGAGGTAGTGTCTGTCTTTGTCACTGAGGTAGGTTTCCTGTATGCAACAAAAGGTTTGATCCTGTTTACATACCCAGTCTGATAGTCTATGTCTTTTTATTGGGGAATTGAGTCCATTGATATTAATAGATATTAAGGAAAAGTAATTGTTACTTCCTGTTATTTTTGTTGTTAGAGTTGGAATTCTGTTCATGTGGCTATCTTCTTTTACTTTTGTTGGAAGTTTACTTTCTTGCTTTTTCTAAGATGTAGTTTCCTTCTTTGTGTTGGAGTATTCCATTTATTATCCTTTGAAGGGTAAGATTTATGGAAATATATTGTATTAGTTAGGTTTTGTCATGGAATATCTTGGTTTCTCCATCTATGGTAATTGAGAATTTTGCTGGGTATAGTAGTTTGTGCTGACATTTGTGTTCTCTTAGGGTCTGTGTCTTAGTCAGGGTTTCTATTCCTGCACAAACATCATGACCATGAAGCAAGTTGGGGAGGAAAGGGTTTATTTAGCTTCCTTCCAGATGCTGTTGATCACCAGAGGATGTCAGGACTGGAACTCAAGCAGGAGCTGATGCAGAGGCCATGGAGGGATGTTCCTTACTGGCTTGCTTCTCCTGGTTTTTTCAGCCTGCTCTCTTATAGAACCCAAGACCTCCAGCCCAGGGATGGCACCACCCACAAGGAGCAATT
>NC_045030.1:45644272-45646982 GCF_008632895.1 Mastomys coucha
AAAATTAAAATAAACAAAAACAAAAACAAACCCTTGTTCCCCTCCTCCCCCTGCTGACCACCCCACCCTCTCGTGCTTACTGGCCCTGGCATTCCCCTACACTGGGGCATAGAACCTTCACAGGGCCAAGGGCCTCTCCTCCCATTGGTGACCAACTTCATCATCCTCTGCTATACATATGCTGCTATAGCCATTAGTCCCACCATGTATACTCTTTGGTTGGTTTAGTCCCTGGGAGCTCTGGAGGTACTAGTTAGTTCATATTGTTATTCATCCTAAGGGGCTGAAAACCCTTCAGCTCCTTGGGTCCTTTCTCTAGCTCCTTCATTGGGGACCCTGTACTCAGTCCAATGGATGGCTTTGAGCCTCTAATTCTATATTAGTCAAGTATTGTCAGAGCCTCTCAGGAGACAGCTATATCAGGTTACTATCAGCCAGCAATTGTTGGCATACACAATAGTGTCTAGATTTGATGATTGAATATGGGAAGGATTCCCAGATAGAGCAGTCTCTGAATTGTCCTTCCTTCATTCTCTGCTCCAAAGTTTGTCTCTGCAACTCCTTCCATGGCTATTTTGTTCTGCCTTTTGAGAAGAAAAAGTGTATCCACACTTTGGCCTTCCTTCTTCTTGAGTTTCTTATGGTTTGTGGATTTTACTTAGTGTATTCCGATCTTCTGGGCTAATATCCACTTATCAGAGAGTGTATACCATGTGTGTTCTTTTTTGATTGGGTACCTCATTCAGGATTTCATAAATTCATTGTTTTTAATAGCTGAGTAGAACTCCATTATGTATATGTACCACAATTTCTGTATCCATTCCTCTGTTGAAGGACATCAGGGATGTTTCCAGTTTCTGGCTATTATAATTAAGGCTGCTATGAACATGTCCTTATTACATGTTGGAGCATCTTCTGGGTATATGCCCAGGATTGGTATAGCCGGGTCCTCTGGTCGTACTATGTCCAGTTTCCTAATGAACTACTAAACTGATTTCCAGAGTAGTTGTACCAGCTTGCAATCCCACCAGCAATGAAGGAGTGTTCCTCTTTCTCCATAACCTCTCCAGAATCTGCTGGCACCTGTGTTTTTTATCCTAGCCATTCTGACTGGAGTGAGGTACAATCTCAGGGTTATTTTGATTTGCATTCTGACTAACAATGTTAAACATTTCTTTAGGTGCTTCTCAGCCATTCGGTGTTCCTCAGTTGAGAATTCTTTGTTTATCTCTGTACCCCATTTTTAATAGTGTTACTTGGTTCTCTGGAGTCTAACTTCTTGAGTTCTTTGTATATATTGGAAATTAGCACTCTATCAGATACAGGCTTGGAAAAGACCTTTTCCCAATATTTTGGTTACTGTTTTATCCTATTGACAGTGTCTTTTGTCAATTCTTGATCTTAGAGCATAAGCTATTGTTTTTCTCCTCAGGAAAATTTCCCCTGTGCCCATGTGCTTGAGGCTCTTCCCCATTTTATTATCTATTAGTTTCAGTGTGTCCAGTTTTATGTGGAAGTCCTTGATCCACTTGGACTCACGTTTTGTACAAGGAAATAAGAATGGATCAATTTACATTCTTCTACATGCTAACCTCCAGTTGAGCCAGAACCATTTGTTGAAAATGCTGTCTTTTTTCCACAGGTCGGTTTTGTCAAAGATCAAGTGACCATAGGTGTGTGGGTTCATTTCTGGGTCTTCAATTCTATTCCATTGATCTACCTGCCTGTCACTGTACCAATAACATGGAGTTTTTATCACAATTGCTCTGTAGTACAGCTTTAAGGTCCAGGATGGTGATTCCACCAGAGGTTCCTTTATGGTTGAGAATAGTTTTGTCTATCCTAGGGTTTTTGTTATCCTAGCTGAATTTGCAAATTGCTCTTTCTAATTCTGTGAAGAATTGAGTTGGAATTTTGATGCGGATTGCATTGAATCTGTAGATTGCTTTTGGAAAGATGGCCATTTTTACTATATTAATCGTGCTAATCCACGATCATGGGAGATCTTTTCATCTTCTGAGATCTCCTTTGATTTCCTTCTTCAGAGACTTGAAGTTCTTGTCAAACAGATCTTTTACTTGCTTAGAGTCACACCAAGGTATTTTATATTATTTGTGACTATTGTGAAGGGTGTTGTTTCCCTAATTTCTTTCTCAGCCTGTTTATCTTTTGTGTAGAGGAAGGCCACAGATTTGTTTGAGTTAATTTTACAGCCAGCTACTTTACTGAAGTTGTTTATCAGGTTTAAGAGCTCTCTGGTGGAATTTTTGGGGCCACTTATGTATACTATCATATCATCAGCAAATAGTGATAATTTGGCTACTTCCTTTCCAATTCGTATCCTTTTGATTTCCTTTTGTTGTTTAATTGCTCTGGCTATGACTTCAGGTACAATATTGAATAGGTAAGGAGAGAGTAGACAGCCTTGTCTTGTCCCTAACAAAAAGCTCTTAACCCAAAACATCCAGGAAATCCAGGGCACAATGAGAAGACCAAACCTAAGGATAATAGGTATAGAAGAGAGTGAAGCCTTCCAACTTAAAGGGCCAATAAACATTTTCAACAAAATTATAGAATAAAGCTTCCCGAACCTAAAGAAAGATGCCCATGAACATACAAGAAGCCTACAGAACTCCTATCATTTGGACCAGAAAAGAAATTCCTCCCGTCACATAATAATAAAAACACCAAATACACTAAACAAAGAAAG
>NC_045030.1:45647115-45655444 GCF_008632895.1 Mastomys coucha
GATGACAAAACCAAATTTACACAATATCTTTCCACAAATCCAGCCCTTCAAAGGATAATAAATGACAAACACCAACATAAGGAGTAAAACTATACTATAGAAGAATCAAGAAAGTAATCTTTTAACAAACCCACACAAACTTAATTCCACTACTAACAACAAAAATAACAGGAAGTAACAATTAATTTTTCTTAATGTCTTAATATGAAAATTAATATTACCAACATATGCTAATCGATTGAAATCCAAAAATATGAGGAATTAGAAATGTGTTGGCTGTCATCCAGTTCTCTCTCTAATTTGGTAATTGGAGAAATAGGTCCAATATTATACAATCCATATTCACTTTCTGTCTGTTTGTACATGACCATGTCTTGCTGGGTTCCACATAATGGACTTGAAATCAGGCTTCTCCTATCTCAGCCTCTTTATTAGTAGTATTATTTATTTCATGTTTTTACACTATACTATGGTTTTCAGAACAGCTTACATATTTCAAAAATTTATGCAGCCAAAAGAAATGTATACAATTAACTTGGGAGGTGGCTTGTAAGAGAACAACAAAGAGTGCTTTGCTTGATGTTTGTAACTATTGTATCAAGTTTGAAGAAGATGACTTTATAAGTTACTCTTTCTCTGAGATGAATGCTTTTCAAAATTACCACAGCCAATGAACCAGATTCTTACCAGCACCTAATATCTGTGCCACCCTCCAAGCAAAACCATTGTTCACTGAAACAGTTCGTGAATGACTTCATGGATAGGCCATCTTAATACACATACCATTTTGTAAATGAATGTAACCTGGTCTCTGAGGGTTGAGAATAAAGTCACTCACTCAAGTCAAATAGCTTTGACCATAGCAGGAAGTCTGTACCCAAAAATCGTGCCTACAATTCATCCTTTGGAGCAGCAGAACTGTCAACTCTCAGCTTAGCTACGATGGAGGGTCCTTTGGTGATGTGAGGGTCAATGAAGTACAGCCTTATTACAATGAAATCCAATGTCTAAAAATTGTTCTTATTTTGGGCTTGTTCCACAGTAAGAGACAGGGTTTTAAGCTCTACTAAAAACAAAACAAAGAAAGAAAAAACTTCATCTATTTATGTTCATTTAAAAAAAATACTAGTAGTGATGTTTTATTTTAAATATACAGCTAAAATATTTGTAGTTATTTCAAATTTATATTGAGACAAATGTATGCATTTTCAGTATTGCTGCAGACAAGCATCTACATAAAACTGTTCAATTGTTTTATTTCAAACAATTTTTATAATACTCATTTTTATTGTTACAATATTTTATAAATTTTAAAGAATATATCAAAATAAAAAATGAAAGTTAAAAAAGAAAAAAGAAAAAAAGGAAAAGATAAGAGAGTAAAAAATGTAATTAACATGTTTAAAAAATAAAGTTAAAAAGAAGTATGAAATCTCATAAATTAAGAAAAATATAGGCATGAGAGGAGGTGGGGAGGATCTGGGAAGAGTTGGGGAAGGGGAAAGAATATGATCAATATATATTGTATAAAAGGTTATAAGTCAAAGTAAGATACTCTGTGGATATGAACAAAGAGTTCATAAAAGACAAAATAAAAGTGGGTAAAATGACTCAAAAAGTATTCATATTTAGGATTTAGGAAAATGCAAATTAGTCACCAAAACTGAAAACTGATGATAGTGAGGATATGGGTAAAAGGAAAATTCCATGCCTTGTTGGAATTGGAAGCTGGAACAGTCACTCTGGTTACGAGCATGAAGAATTCTTAAAACATGACTCAGATACATCACTCTCAGCATATACCCAAAGGATTCATCATACTATTCCACAAATACTTGCTCAAGCATGCTCATTGCTACTTGATTTATAATAGCTTGGAAGTGAAAGCAGCATAAACATCCATCAACCAATAACTTAATAATGATTATGTGATTATATATATATGTGTGTGTGTGTATACATAGATAGATAGATAGATAGATAGATAGATAGATAGATAGATAGATAGATAGACAGACAGATAGATAAACACACAATGGAAGAACATTCAGCTATAAAGAAAAAATGACGTCATGAAACTTGAAGGTAAATGCAAAAAAACTACAAAAATATCATATTGAGTCATGTAACCCAACTCCAGAAGAAGCCATTCATTTTCCCTCTATTTTGAAATTCCTAGCTCCAAATCTTCAAAGGTACACATATAACCTGCAACAACTTCAGAAACCATGAACATGAAAAAATGACAAGACATAAGCAGGGGAAGAAAGGACCTTTAGAGAGTGGAATAGTAGGACACAGGTATTGTGATAGAAAAAATAAAAATAAACACAAAAGAGTGGCAGTATTATTATGTGAGAAAGGAGGATAGCAATACTGAGAAGATGGGAGGGGAGAGAAATAAAGAATATTAAGATTACTAAGAAAGCCAAAGTGCAACATTTTTGTCTAGTGTACCTGTGTACATATGTATATACTCTAAATGAAGGTACGCCACTTAGAGTGATAATGTTCTACTCAGAGTTGTCTATTATATAACAAAAATTCCAGTACCATGTATAAGACTCCTTTCAAGATATTGAAAGGGGATTCCAACAAATATTCAAATTTGTATAGGCTGTTCAGGTTGGTTGCCTTCTAGAAGATGAACATAATTCCTTATTGTTGACATCACTATGCCCTTCAGACATAGGACTGTGAGGATAACCTGAATGTTGAATCCCTCCCTGAGGACTAGCTTTCATAGTACAGAAAAGTGTTGTGAAAGTTCGTAAGGCAAAGAACTAATCATAAGTCTTACCCACATGTGATGCCTAAGAATCACAACAAGCAGCATGACAAGCTATCCCTAAAGGCACAGTAGTGGCTTTCATATCTTAGGTGTAAACAACCACTGCCTAATTAGCTTTTGGGGCCACTCATTGATAGGAAAACCATGCCTAGTATTAGAATTCTAGACATGTACCTGGGGCTAGTGATGTCATGGGTCTTAAAGAAATCAGACCACTACTGCTATCCTAAACTATTTTAATTCCTAACTTAATTATAGACTTATATCCACAGATAAGTATAAATACCATACCTTATCAAAGAATATTATTTTACTGGCACAGAGAGACAATTACAGAAATGCATAACCGTCAAAATGCAGAGAACAATTGATCATAGTGTGTCTAGTCCAAGAGAATTGATTTATAAAACAACCCTAACACATAAAGTTCAAGGAACACCTTGGAAAATAGAGCAGATATATTGATAAGACACAATGATGTCTGTAGGGAGACAACGTCTTCTATACATTATAGGGAACAACATTCATAAAAATTTAACATGTTAAGCTAAAAAATAAATTTAAGATGTTAAGCTAAAAAATATCTGAACACTGATAATGCCAGTTGACATGCCAATGAAGATGATGTATCTCCCTTCCTCCACTCAAATGAAGATAAAATTAACAACTGATACTAGAGTAAAAATAATAGTTTCTTCCAAGGATGAACTACCTAACTGGTTTTTCAATATTGAGTGATCATCTCTAAACACATGAACATGAGCAACACTAAATTGATTCAACAGGCTGTTATTACAATTTTTAAAATTAGTCAGATGACTCCACAAGTTGGAGAGCAAAGCAGGAGGTCATGGGAAGGGTTGGAGGGCAGAGAGAAGGAAATTATACAAATAAAGGACACATATATGAAATTCATAAAAGTAAACCATTTAATAATTTTTTCTTTGTCTTACATTTTATGCCATTGATCTTTATCTATACTCAATTATTTTAACTTTGTATGAAGCAATATTTGGATATCATCTGCACACCTTTATTTTCCACTCACTTTTTTTCCCATGGCATCAATTCTCAAGCTATTGAAATGTCTCTAGTAAATAACCTCTATTAGTGCTCACATCTGGTAAATGTAGAGGATACCTTTCAGTTCTCTTCTTACTTTATTATTTTGTTTTGTTTTTTGAGTTTCTTTCTTTGTTTGTTTACATCCCAAATGCTGCCTTCCCTCCATGTCCCTCCCTGACTCAGAGTTCTTTCCCCATCATCCCCCTTTTCCTTCTCCTCTGAGAGGGTGGGTTCTCCTGAACCCAGTGCATCAAGTATCTCCAGGATTAGATGTACCCTCTCTCCCTGAGGCCAGACAAGGCAGCTCTGTTGAGGAACAGACTCCACAGAAAGCTTTAGGGACAATCCCTGCTCCAGTTGTTGTGGAGACCTACATGGAGACTGAGCTGCACACATCTGCTACATATCTGACTACTAGAACTGACCACTCCAAATTTAGGTTTCCATCAACTTTTCTTCCTGGTTCTTCTCGGGGTTGTCTATTCTGATCCCACAGCCTTTCTTCTTTGATGTCATATGCAGACAGGATATTTACTTATTATTTGATATTTGTATGTCTTACTAAGCTCTCTAACTCATTTCCTACACCATACAAGAAATATATCTTGTTGCCAGGGAGTCTCATCTTTCTGAATTATACTACTTTCTACCTACTACTTAGAAAAATAAAATACCATTTGAAAAATCCTCTTAAGGTTTTGAATTACTGACCACTGATAGCCTTATCTTTGACTCAAACCTTTCTCTTCTCAATAAAATCCAGTCTCACTAGCTTTCTTTCAGCTTTTTCAAATATACCTCAAGTTCTTGGAACATATGATTTCTCCTTGGTATAATACATTTTGTTCCTAATATACTCCTACTTATTCTTTATAACTCAGCTTACAGTGGATGCTTCTGTACTTCAATTGAAATATATCTCTTTGCAATTTGAGATCACCTAATTTCATGATTGCTCACTTAAGAACTGTATTGCTTTGATGATGCTTTACATACCATGAGGATAGGGGCTACCTTTCACCATCACTTTATGCACTAAGTTCAGAAGAGTGCCTGTATTTGTGGTTAATAAAAAAATGAAGGAATAAATTAACAAATAATGATAAGTGGTGGTTTATTGATATTATTAAAAAGTTGCTCTTTTTCACACCAATTATTAAACATAACTCTAAAGCTTCTGACCAGTTTAGTGACATATAAAAATACAAGAGATTTACTCATTCAAAAGTAGATTAAAGCTTTTTAATATTTGCCTGCGATGTAGGAAAAATATTTGAAACTTCACTGAAAAGTTGATAAAAATATTAAGATGATTTTATATGGTAACGAACATCAAACTAAATAAATAAATTAAGCATTCTTATTAAGTGTCTGTTAGAAATATCTAGTTAGAAACTAGGCCATGGAAAATATTCTTGTATCAAGAAAAGTACAAAAAAGTCTGAATATAAATAACTTAAAGTTTCAAGTACCAAAGCCAACTGTGACTCTAGCGTTTATCTTTCAATCCAAATACAAACAATGTTGGCAATAAACAATGGAGAAAAATACTATAACCTTAAAGTACACCAAATAACAAAACACACCTTCAAGTAGATAAAGACTATCCAGGGCAGGGAAATTTTCACCTTGTTGAGTGAGAAAACCAAGTATAATACAGGAGAGGGTGGGTTGGTGAGCAGGGGGAGGGGAGAACAGGGTTTTTTTTTTTCTTTTTTTTTTTCTTTCATTCGGAGGGGAAACTGGGAAAGGAGATATCATATGACATGTAAATAAAGAAAATATCTAATAAAAAAAGAAAATATACCAACTGATAGTGAATTTCAATCAGCTATAATTTGTGAATAGTAACATAATATTGAAAAGAGCATGGAAATTCCTCATTACCCTAATAACATAATGGTCTTTAGGGAATGAATCACAGAAATATTTTTATTTCTATTTTTTTATATTTCTCTATATTTGTACATTCCATTATTTTGTAATAAAATTATAATTTATTTTAAATTAAATACCTTTTATTTTAAAAAGTAATTTGAATCCTTTATCTCTAAATTCCATTTTAAATAGTTTTACTTTAAAATTTTTATTGAGATGGTGTGTGAGTGTGTGTGTGTGTGTGTGTGTGTGTGTGTGCATGCACACGTGTTTGGGGGACTTTTATGTGCCATGGTGTGTATGTAGAGAGAGGTAAGAGCACAATTTACCTATGCTTCCCTTGTATATTGTGGGTCCCAAGGATTGAGTTCAGATAATCACATTTGACAGAAAGTAGCATAACTCACTGAGCCATGTTGCTAGCTAGCTCCACAATTCTATAAGGAAATAACTAGACATATTCAAAATACTTAACATATAATATGACCCTTTAATTTTTACAGTATGTAAATATAGATGCTATTTAACTATTTAACATTAAAGTTACAACTACATTATAATATATAAACATAGTTTAATGGCACGCACACTTTGCGTGGCGGTGGTATTTGAGGCGTAAACTTCGAGGAAAATCAGTCTCCTGCCTCTGCTTTGTTGCCGGGCACCCCAAACTCAGAAGTAGCCCAGATATGTCCTCGTACTTGTGTGCTAGGGGCCCACCAAGATATCATTTCTTTACAACTAGTAAGAGAAAATTCGGACATTGCTCTCTGACCTTCACCAATGTTCCAACCTCCTAGTCAAACTCTGACTTGGAATGTTAAGCCATCCAAACTAATTGCCTCCAGCATTGTGGGTAGGGCATTAAGCCCTGGCTTGGAATGTTAAGCCATCCAAACTAATTGCCTCCAGCATTGTGGGAAGAGACAATATAGAGCATTCAGCATTCAGCAGCAGGCAGTCAACATTCAGCATTCTAGATTCAGCAGTCGGCATTCAGCATTCGGACTTGCTCACACTCGGGCTAGAACCAGAGCTTAGGTGGACTAGGACTTAGGTCTATGCAGTCCGTAGCTCGCCCCCCCACCCCCCGGGGCCCAGAGCACTTGGGCCCAGGGGGTGCAGCACCAGTCGAGATTCAAGAGATTAAGCATTCGAGATTCCTACATTCAACAAGGTGCTGCACCAGTCCAGAGGAGATGGCTGATGTTTTAGATCCAGTGGGTTTTAGATGGCCTCAGATGTACCTCGACAACTGAGCTGCCAGATTTTTCATTTCCCTCTTTTGCAATGATTGTAAAAGCCTCATGTCATTTTTAAGAAATACACTCAGACCTTACACCACTCGTGTTGAGTCTGTTTGTCAAAGCCAAATCCCGTGCACACCTGGCCATAACTCATTGTCCTGCGGAACAAGGGACCCCGTAAGAAACCCCAGTCCGTGGCAGTTTAATATGTGGATATTAAAATATTAAGCATATATAAGAAAATACTGTATGATTGTAGGGGCAAAGACAACTCAATGGTACATTTTTTGGTCAAGTTAATGGAAAAAGACTTGCAATTTAATACAAGTTGAAAAGGAGACAAATACTTTTCATTATAATGAGGTCATGGTTATGCTGGCAAGGAATCAATTAATGTCTTATGGAGAGTCAATGAATGGTTTTGTCGAAAAAAAGAAATTCTCCCTGCATGAGATGTGCTATTGTTTATTCACTTTGTTTTTCCAAAGAATGTAAAAATATGAAGTAGCAGACAGAAGCCCAGAGTGGAAGATCACCCTGACATTCTTACTCCCCCATCTTTACCTCTAATTATAGGACTCAGAGCTTCCCACTCTTTCACTACTAGGCAGGAAAAGCAGTTGAACTGTCAAACTGCAGGAGGGAGGGAATAAAGAATGGAGGAGAAGAGAGAGAGGGAGGAAGGGGAAGATGAATGAGGGAAGGGGAGAAAGAACTGGTATTGGCTTGAGATTTGCAAATATTTGAAGGCATAGAAAGGAGAAGGAAAGTAAGTATTTAAGAGGAAAGAGAGGAAGTTTTAAAAACATACAGTGATGTAAAGAACAGAGAAGATAGGACTGGGGCTGGAGTTCTGTGAAATAGCAGAGGTTCAATGCCAATACTAGAAAAAGAAAAAAGGAAAGAAATAAAAAAAAGAAAATGCAGAGAAAGCAACCTTTTCACACATTTAGCCGAGAAACTGTTGAAAAGACAATTTGGAAAAGAGGTCTGCACATGTATAAGGAGAAAGACCTTAACCGGAGGCCCACTGACCAATTTTAAATACAATGTGTTTCACCATAACAGTGTACATTTTAGATTTACAGGCGAAGGAGTGGAGCAATGACAAACTTGAAGTCCTTTTTTATTTGTCTTCTGATGGGGGAAAAGGAATTGGATTCTGGAGATTGCTGTAGATATGCCAAAGAGGCTATAATTTGGCCAGAGAATTTGTTTTCATCCTCTCTTTCTGTTAGAGTATGTGTGCACAAAAACATGTATCCAATTTCTATTTGTACTAAAAGTAAAAATGGAGATCCTCTGAAATAACAGTGATTTCTGAGATTTTGAACTGAGGATGATTTTT
>NC_045030.1:45655455-45678996 GCF_008632895.1 Mastomys coucha
CAGAAATCCGCCTGCCTCTGCCTCCCAAGTGCTGGGATTAAAGGCATGCGCCACCACTGCCCGGCATGGAGGATGATTCTTAATTTCCTGTTTTATTAGTTATATTTTTGTTGCTGTGATAAAATCTAATCATCAAGGCAACCTATAAAAAGACTTAATTTGAGCCCGTAGTGGTGGGACATAGCATCAAGTGGCCAGAGCAGGAAGTTAAGAGGTAATATCATTAGCTTCATGGAGAAATAAAAAGAATAAATGAGAATTGAGGTGAGACTACTCACACTCAAAGCCCACCCCTAGTGATATATTTTCTCTAGCAAAACCATGCATCTAAAAAGTTCTGTAACTTCTCCAAATGGCACCATGGACTGGAGACCAAGAATCCAAAATACTTGAGCCTACAGAAGGCATGTCTTACTCAAATCACTGCACCTATGTAGCATGGAATCTCTAAAAATACTTTAACACTTTTTAAGTGTTTAGGCTATTAATTTTATCCTGTTATATATTACACAATATATTACAACTTAGATTATACTGCAAAGTATAAATAGAAACAAGAAAATATCTCTCTTTAATCAGCAGAATATTTAAAAACTACTGGCAAAAATGAAGAGAAAGATGATCTCTCACATTGTTGTTAGGAATAGAAATTGGTTATGCCATTATGAGAAACATATGAATGACTCACTACTGAATATATAGCCAAAGGAAATGAAATCAGTATGATTAGTAAAAATCTGTACTCATATTTATTGAAGTATTACTCACAATGGCTAAAATATGGATTTGATCTAAGTGCCCAAAATATAGACTATTATTCAGCCACAAAAGACTACAGTTCTAGGATTCTAAGTAATATGAATGAAAGAGGCACAGAAAGACAAACACTTTGTGTTTTCCTTTGTACCTGCAGGCTTGTTTGAGAAGTACAGGGGAAAATGGTCTTTATCAGTACCTAGAAAAGGAGAAGTGGAAGAACGGACATAGAAAAGATGATCATTTGACATGATTGCATTTACGTAAGTGGAATAGTTATCTTTAACAGATTAGGAAAACTATAACTAAAACAATTAAGTGAATATTTCAAAAATCGCTAGTATAGTAGATTTTGAATGTCTTCAATCCAAGAAAAGGAATACACCTGAGGTGATGTATATGTCAATTACCATCATCATATCACTACAGAACATACACATATAAATGTTGATTTATACTGAATGTCTTAAAATATGTGATCATGTCCTTTGCACATATATTAGTTTCTAATGTTGAGCTTTTCAGGGTTTTGTCTGTGTACTAATGTGTATGTTTCTGTATCTACGTGTGTTTCTTGAGCTGTTGGTTTGGCTCTCTTTCTTCTGTTGGTTTGTTTGGATGTTTTAGTCCATTACGGTTTGTTTCGTTTTACTTTACTAATATTCTTTATGTACAAGGTACATTTATCTAATTATGATGATGAGCTTTTAGATTCCTGATGTATTCTAAAGAGAAGGGGTGTGGATTTGAGTGGGTGGAGAAATGGGGAAGAGTTGGAGAAGGGGAAACAGTAATAAGAATGAATTAAAATATGAAAAAAAATATTTTCAGGACTGGAGATATGGATTAGTGATTAAGAGCACTGGCTGATCTCCAGAGAACTCCCCACAACCTTACAGAGATATACATTCAGACAAAACATCAATGAATATAAACAAATCATTTTAAAAGAAAGAGAGAGAGGAAGGAATGGAGGGACAGTAGGAGAAAGGGAAGAAGAGAGAGAGAAAGAGAGAGGGAGAGGGAGGGAGGGAGAGACAGAGAAAGAGAGCATAAAAATCTGTTTTCAAAAACCCTGGGACTGAAGTACATTGCCCTTCAACAGACAAGACAAATAACAGCCCAAAGAATAAATTTTTGTATTAAGTTTCAGGATAATTTTGCAAAGTTCTTGGCTAAAAGAATCTGAAAAATAAAGCAGCATAGGTTTGTTAGAGTAGGGTACTTGAAAGAGAAGATGAATTCCAAAAATTTATCTTCTGAAACACTTAGTAGAATTTATGTAATACTGGAGTTGGTGTCCTGCAACAAAAACAAAAAAGAATCTCTGCTAAACAGAAAGGAGACTTTGAAAAGAACTGAGAATTAAAAGCAAGGACTACAGCTGCAATCATATTACCTGTTTTCTCCCAGGTCAAAACACACTGAAGCTAAATAGAGGCAAAGATTTCAGCTAGCCTAAGAACTAATAATGTGTCCCACTTTTGATTTGCATCTTTTAGAGGCGTCAGATTCTAAGGTTGTCTCTAGTGACAAAAAAAAAAAAAAAAAAAAAAAAAAAAAAAAGCCATATAAGTCATATAACATGTTTAGGTAAAGATTTCCATTGGCTTCCAATCTATGTGCAGTAAATATGAAAACTCCCCAATTGTCAGAATGGAGGAAGGTAAATCACTAAGAACTGAAATCCAGAATGCCTGCCCATGTGCCATCATAGCCCAAGTAAAAGGTTAGGTATCAGATACAAAATTATTAAAGAAGTCTCTCACCTCTGTACTCTAAATCATTGCTAGATATTGTTCATACAAGACTATTATACATCAGTACTGAGTGCAGGCAGGTAGGCAATCAAGCTATGTGTTATGTACATCTTCAGTAGAAGTCAGGAGGTATAAAACAATATTGACAAACAGATTCAAAGGAAATTAGAATACAGACAAGAAAGGAAAAGGGAAGAAAAAGTGCACAGAATTATAAGGAACTGAGTTCACAACTAAAACCTCTTACAATATCTTACACAGGACTAAAAGCACTATACTAAATTGAAATCCAGGCTAACAGGTGCTGGCAACTGAACTCAGGTTCCCTGAAAGAACAGTATGTGCTCTCACCTGCTGGGCAGTATCTTCATCCCTGCATTTGCTATATTTTAATGTTTGGTTCTGCCAAGGAAATAAGTGCAAATATGATAATATACTTTAAAAGTTCTGGAATATTTAAAAATAGGGAGTCTAACAGATACAAAATCAGATGTGCAACACCACAGTGTTCTTTATTTCTCTGAAACTGAAATTTATCTACCCTAAGAAATAGTGCAAACTTCATTTCAAATGAAAGTTTGACACTTGATAAGTATTTTGATAAACGTACAAGGAAAATGCTGTGGGAGCAGACGTAAGAGAGTCATTCGGTCCTCTGAAGGGTTCATAAATCTCTTTAAAGTTGAATCTGCAAACGTAAACATATGAAATGATGACAGTGAGCAATGATATTTCTTGTTTGTTTGACAAATCCTCATAATAGTCATGTAAGAGAAGTCAAGGTAAAGAGGATGGAGTGGAATTCGTCTTTTTCCTTTGGAATAGATGTTATACTATTAAGAACAGAGAAGAATAAAAAATATTGTCACTGATGGACTTAATCCAGGGACTATATATTCTCAGAACTATGGCTAGCCTGGACCACAGACATTTTTATTTTCATTTATAGCCTTTCCTTAAACAAACAAAAAATAAATAAATAAACTGAGATGTATCATGAACTTTCCAGTCTAACATGGGGTATACAATTCAAATTCAAAAATAAGTATCACTGGGACTAGCCTAGCTGAAGACCTGGGACAGAAGAGCCTCTGAGGGGTCTATGAGTGTGACCTGAGCTGAAATTCCTACCAGCCAGAGGGAGATGTAGAGACAGAAGTAGCCACCTCCCATAAAACCTTCAACCCAAAATACACAGGGATAAAGATGGAGTAGAGACTGAGGGAACAGCCAACCAATGGCCCATCCCATGTGAAAGAGCCAATGCCTGATACTATTAATGAAGCTCTTCTATACCTGTAGACAGGAGTCTAGCATGGCTATTTCCTGAGATGGTTCATCCAGCAGTAGATGAAGGCAAATACAGAGACCTACAGCCAAACATCAGGCCTAACTAGGGGAATATTGTGGGAGAGTTGCGGAAAGGATTGGGGAACACAGAGGGGTCAATTTCCCTACAGGAAGACCTACAGAGTCAACTAAACTGGTCCCATGGTGGCTCACAAACATGGAATCACAAACCAGGGAGCATACAGGTGCTGGACTTAAGCCCCTACACATTTGTAGCACATGTATAGCTTGGTCTTCATGTGGGTCCCCTAAAAACTGGAGAAGGGACTATCTCTGACTCTACTGTCTGCCATTAGATCCCTTTCCCCTAACCGGACTTCCTGGCTAGGCCTCAGTGGGAAAGGACGTGCTTAGTCCTGATGTAACTGGATGTCCCAAGGAGAGGTGGTACCCAATGGGGGACTTCCCTTCTGTGAGGAGCAAAGGAGGAGGCAATTGGGGGAGAGGTTTTAAGGGTGGGATTTAGAGGAGGGGCCTACTTTCTGGATTCAAAGTGAATAAATAAGTAAATAAATTATTGAAGAAAATCAACAATAACCAATAAAAAAGAATAAAGAAAAGAACCCAAGAATGCAGGGTGCTTGCTTGAAATGAAATTGAAGGCCTAGACCTTATAATATGTGACATACTGGGAAAATGACTTACCCTCCTGGGGCTTTAGATTTCCCATTTGTAAATTGGGAACATTAATAATGTTTTTATTAGTATTAAGAATTAAATTAACTAAAACTTACAATGCACAGAGAATAGAGCTAAACAAACATTGGTTTATGTGAGCATGACTATATTCTCTTCTTGTCTTTGCAGCATTTGTGATGATGCACTTAGATTAAATTTGCCACCCAGAGTAATTCCATCATGGTACTTTGTAAAAGTGATTTGTAACAGCAACCTTATATCTTTCACATATTTGAATCTTTCACATCACCATGTAAATTTCTGAGTTTTTTAGACTCTGGAGATAACAAAGGTGACAAGATCTCTTGTCACCTGTACTTAGGGGTATGAGTGACCATTAAGTGAAACTAGAACATTATTGTAACTGTGAGCTTTTCCACCTATGTTCCAGTTCCTGGGCAATGACTCGGAGGCTTATTATTTATTTAATAATGCATAGGCCATAAGCTAAGGTTGTTCTCACTAGCATATAACTTATTTAACCCATTTATAATATTCTATCTGTGTCTCCTGACTAGTTACCTCTTCTCAGCTTCATATAACTGATTTCTTCACAGTCCAAAATGAGTAATCTCATGGCTGAATCTTTCCCAGAGTTCCTCTCCCTTTGCTGGAGGTCCCACCTTTGAATCTTGCCTCAGCTCTTTGGCCATCAGAATTTTATTGAAAGGTGAATCTTCATCACAGGACATGAGATATTATCCCTACAGTGTATGTAATTACTAATTGTAGAAGATTATTAAAGATGCTAAATGCTAGAGGGCTGAGACCTGTTGGAGAAAGCAGTGACCACAGTGACATGTGGTGCACCAAGGATGAACCTAGCTGATATTAGACTGTGGCTAATTCTTGAAGGAAGAATAAGATCTATAATGGCCTGAGAATTAGATATAGGAGTGTATTGTGAACCAAACTCTGGATGTCTGAGCAATCATACAAAGATTTAACAGAAATAAGGAATCAACTTGTTTATATGTTAGAATTGGTAGGACACAGGGCAGATGTGAAATGGATTATAGAAAGAAGAGAATTCTAGGTGAACTATTCTAAATATTATGCTGGGAGCAGTTACTGACTAAATAAAGATTTCAGTGCTGGAAGATTATGAGGCCAAGAGCCAATCTGCTTTTTTTTTTTTAAAAATGATTTTATAAAATTTACTTTGTTAGTTGAATGGAGGATGGATAGAACACAGAGATAACAGGGCACCAGCCAAACATGGACACTAGCTTAGATTCTGATGTAATCAACAATTTGATGAAGTTGACATAGGTCTGGGTCAGTGTAAGAGCATATATGTGAAACAGATGAAAAGTAAGTTAAAAATATTGCTGAGCAAATGATGCCTCTTAAAGTCTTATCTATTTAACTTCTAACCGTTTATCAAAATGAACAATAAGTACTTCAAGAACTTTATTTCCAATGGTTGCATGTGAATTTATCTATACTGCAGAACATCAAAGTGCACAATTAAAATGGGTTTCCATTCCAGATTCTAGTGTCTGTCTCATTTTTGTTCTTTCTTTTCAAAATTATAAAACTGAACCAAAGATCAATTTAGATAGGTGAATTTAGTGAAAGAATACAGGAGCAGTTATTGAATTTAGAGAATTAATAGAATTTCTAGAGGAAGCATTAATATGGAGCAAAACTGGAAAATCCCAGAAGTGAAACTTTAAAGATCTGTCTTTCTCTGTCTCTATCTGTCTCTCTCTGTCTCTGTCTCTCTTTGTCTGTCTGTCTCTCTCTCTCACACACACACAAATACACACTTCCTATGTCCCTCTTTTTAAAAATAAAATTATTTAAGAGAATAATAAAGAATAACAAAACTCCATATTTTAATAATTTAATGTAGATTCCTCATGAACTATGAAGAATAGAACTTCATGGGAAATGAGATACAGGAGCAGTTTGACTTTAAACCATGAAGGCAAATAGAGCATCTGAGTTGTCTGATAGGAGAAGCATGAAATGGAGTTGTGTTCGGACACATAAGGTGGCATACATAAACAGCAGAGGAAGTTCTTAAAGAATAAAACATTCCAGTTTATAATTATATTAAAGCATCCATGACTATCCACTTTGAGTTTACTATCCTACTACTTTTAAAATCATACTATTAAAGGGAAGATAAAAGGGACCTAGTCTTGTTATTGTTAACAGAGTGCTTCTTTCCGTGTTATACAATTATATTCCCACCTCCACAGGGCTAGAGACAATACACACCTTAGAGACTGTATTTTAAACAGTTTAAAGCCTTTGAAAAATGTCTCTTATCCATGAAAATGGATGGATTTTAGAGTTAAGGAACTAATGAAATGTGACAATTTCCCATTGGCAAGGTATGGCCTTTTCATGGAATAGCTCAAGAGGTATCTGCTCACTTTCATCTAGAGACAACCATGAAATGGGTTGGCTACACTCAAATTCTCTGACTATAGTGTAACATAGAAATATGCTTCAAATGACTCATCACCATCCATCCTTAAGGTGTAGTCCTTGATCAGGATTGGACAGATTCTGATGGTCAACACGTATTTTTTAAATTAACTTGAATTCCTTTTACAACAATGATGATAAGTTTGGCCGGCTTAATTCATATTTCAATCACAGGCACCCAGGTGTCATATTTCTAGTTTATTTTTACTCTATGATCAGAAAATAAATCAAGCAAACCTAACTGAAATAACGATGCATGCTGGGGAACTAGACATTTCAGGAAGTTTAGATTAAAACACATCTAGATTTGAATATTAGTCTTAATACTAGTTTGGCAAATTTGGGCATTTTTTCAAATTTCACTGATTTCCAGTGTTTTATCTCGAAAAGTATGATTATAATAATGCCTTCTTTAAAATTTTATTAAGATAAAAGACAACAATCTATTTAAGTGTCAGCTAAACACCATTGCCTTAGGCAGTTAAGTGTCTTAGCCAAGTGAATAAAGTATTATACTAGTATTATATATAGACTGGTGCGGCAGATCAAACCGTACTTTCTCTCCAAATTTTTCCATACAGCAAATTGTATAAATGGTTAACCTTAAGATGGAAAAATGAAAGTTCCCAGTGGATAAGTTAAAGATTCTATCCTGACTAGTATTATGTCAACTTGTCACAATCTAGAGTCATCTGTGAGGTTATCCAAGTTGAGAAAATGCCTCTACATGATCAAGCCTTAAGCAGACAAGATTGTAGGGCATTTTCTTAGTGATTGATGGGAGAGGGCACAATTCATTGTGGATGGTGCTTTCCCTAAGTGGTTGCTCTTGGGTACTATAAGAAAGTAAACAGAACAAGCTGTGAGGATCAAGCCAGTAAGCAAAACTCTTCATTGGTCTCTGCATCAGCTCCTGCTTTCAGGTTCCAGTGCAGCTTGAATTTCTCTCTTGAATTCTCCAATGATGGACTATGATCTGGACAGATGAGGCAAATAAACCATTTTTTCTCCAAATACCCTTTGATCATGACATTTCACCACAGCACTATTAAACCTAATTAAGACAAAATCTGAGGGCAATAAATTATCAAGTCCTTTTCAGGTAGGCTTCATGTAACTATAAGGGTCTGTAAAAGATGGATGAAAAGGGATCAGAAGCTTGGGGGAAAGTCTATTATGACAGAAGGTAAAGCAATGTAGTTGAAAGATGAAGGAGGGATTCATAGACCAGAAGACACCAGTAACCAGAAGTTGAACATAAGGAAGCAGATACTCCTATTGAGTCTTCAAATGTAATATAGCACTATGAATACCTTGACTTAAAGATGTCTTGCCTCCAGAAGTGTAAAATAATATATTAGTTCTGTTTCAAGCCACTAAGATCATAGCAATGTTTATAGCAGCAGTCACAATTAAATGAATCTGAATGTGGTACAAAGGATATTTCATGATGTCATCAACTTCTAGAAATTTCAGTTTTTGCACTCATGTCAACAAATTCTCAACCACCTGATACAATTCAAAATAGGCAGAAAATGTCCAAATTCCTCCTCTAAATCATAATCAGAGTGTTACACATGAGCACAGGCCTATGATATCACTGATAACATTTCTAAGCCCATCATCTTAGAACACCTGATACCCACCAAAAGATATTTGCATTGATAATTGCAACTTTCTAGACAACACTCATTCTAGGTCTTCAAAAGGTAACAAGAAAGATATCATCATCTTAAACTTTCAGAGGAAAATGGCATACTCACTTGATTATGTATAAAGGGTGGTTCCAATTGAATGTATTACTCATGGGTAATGCCTTAGTTACTTGCTCGTTGATATGATAAAGCAATATCCCTCCAAAGCTTTAGATATGAACATGACATTCTTAAAAGAATAGATAAAAGTGATTAATAAATATACAAAAATACTGTTCAACATTCTTAGCAAACAAAGAAATGCAAATTAAAACTACTTTTATATTTTATTTTCCCACAGTCAGAATAATTAATATTAATAAAACAAATAACAAATGCCGGTGAGCATATTGGGAAAGAGGAACATTTCTTTTGGAAGTAAAAATTGTATACTACCATGAAAATCAATGTACATAATCCTCAAAAAACTAAAATTTTATTTTGGGTTACAGTGTAAACAAGTTTTATTTACCAGGTATAATTTTCATCTCAGAGGCTTACTGCTGAATCAACTCACCCTTTCTAGTTCTTTCTGAACTAGATGACTTTCAGAAAGATGACTTTCTGGATGACTGAATCAACTCAGCTGTTCTGGCCTAAACTTCTCTTGAAGCAGGTTAGTTCAATTTGTCTTCTCTCAGCTTCTGAATGAATTGTTCTACTTGGCCTCTAAATCTGGCAATTTGCTCTAATCTTCTGGCTCCTTATTCTCTGGTCTCAACTGCCTCTGCAGACCTCCATTGAACTGCATAAACTCAACTCAACTGCCTCAACTGAATGGACAAACAAAACTCGACTCAAATCCAACTGTACTGCACTGACTACACAAACAGAATGGAACAGAAGAGAACTGCACAAATTCAACTGCATTCAACTGAACTGCACTGAGCTGTACTGATTCTCCCTGCACCAATCTTAACTAGCATCTCTCTTCTTTGTTTTCATGAAAGTAGGACATATACATCTCTTTCCTGTCTGTTCTCATGAGACCTGGGCATATCCTATCTCTGACTCATTCTGTCATATTTGTCTCTGATTTGTCACTTTGCCCCTCAATTAAACATTACTTCCAAACATGGCTGCCTCCTTCTACAAACTAACCTTACCTCCACTTTTTGGGATTAAAGGTTTGTACTAAAGGCCAGTTGACACAGACCTAGAAGGTCTTTGACTGTGATCCCTTGCCAGAGAAGCCATGTTGCTGAATTAAAATCCCTGTACCTTACAGTCTTAGAGGAATACAGTGCATGTTGATATGGAAGGTGTAGCAGCAGACAGAGAAGGTCTGGTGTCTGGAATAGGAGGCTGAATGGTCATATTGTACCCATACTTAGGATACAGAAAGTGAGTCTAGGCTACAAAGTCTAGGTCAGACGCTAGTGACCAACCACTTCCTTTGGTGAGACTCTGCCTCCTAAAGATTCCACACCCTTCCTAAATACCACCACTAGGTAGGAAATAAGTTTTCAAATATATGAAATTCAGAGATTACAGAGAATATTTCACATTCAAAACATGAGTAACAAGTGCCTTTTGTTATGCATTCAGTGGAATCAAAATGCATTTAGTGCTAAAGTTGCATGGGCAACATTCCAAGTCTGCAAATGAAGTGAAGTTTTACTGTTTTGGTATAAGACAAAGAGACCAGAACTCTGAGCTACCATTAAACTATGCTTCAGTAAATTACTTACCATTGGTGAAGGTTTTATATATGAGACATGCTTGACTGTCCCTTTTTACAACACTGGGGAAGTACTACTTTCAATTTTAAATAACTACTCAAGCATTTTTTCAGTACTGAATTGAAGTGGAGTTATTTTTTTAAAAAAAGGACTACCTTTCAATGCAATTTGTTTTAACTTTGCAAAGGATGGCTGATAATCCCATCTCTTCCTTCATTATTTTGTAGCTCTAAAATACAGCATTCCATGGAAAAAATCATAATCCAGATATAATATTCATATTACACCAGTGTCAATATATTAAGTTTTATTTTCTTTAAAGAAACAGAATTCTATCCATTATAAATGCAGTTTTAATCATTAAGATATTAGGAAAATATAATAGACATGCTCTGAGAGTCTCCTTTGTATTTCTCATAAATTTATATTTAATTCTATATGCCCAATGTCTATGAAACATAACTTTCTTTTTTTCTTTTTATTAGATATTTTCTTTATTTACATTTCAAATGTTATCCCCTTTCCTGGTTTCCCCTCCACAAACCTCCTATCCCCTCCCCTCTCCTCCTGTTTACCAACCCACCCACTCCTGATTACTGGCCCTGGCATTCCCCTACACTGGAGTAGATAGAACCTTCACAGGGCCAAGACCCTCTCCTCCCATTGATGACCAACAAGGCCATCCTCTGCTACATATGCAGCTGGAGCCATGAGTCCTTCCATGTGTACTCTTACAACATAACTTTCTACACAAATAATAGAGCTAAATACTAATTATTTCCTTACAGTGAATGACCAATATTTGAAGTTAACATGAAATCCCAGGGTTCAACACAATGTTTCCCTCGATTTATTGAATAAATATTTATTGAGCATCTTTTTACTAAGTATATGGTGATGGGACTATAGATGTAAACAAGACATATCCCTGTTGGAGCTTTAAGTCTAACAAAGTACATAGTGCATGTGAATCACATGATTGATAAATGAATTTACTCACTCATTAATAGATCAAAAGTTAACATTTCCCTTCCCTCTCTCTGTGTGTGTGTGTGTGTGTGTGTGTGTGTGTGTGTGTGTGTGTGTGAGAGAGAGAGAGAGAGAGAGAGAGAGAGAGAGAGAGAGAGAGAGTGTGGTCATATGATGTTTAGAACTAGGCTCAGAGGGAAGGATATGGTGAGGTAATGAATTTTCTATACTCAGGTGCCTACACTTGTAGTAGTGATAGGTTTCACTGTAATACTCATTTATTATCTCTATATGTGGTAGTCTGGATGAGAATGGCCCCCAAAGGACCATATGCTTGAATGCTTGATCCCCAGTTGCCAGAATATTTTGGGAAGGATTAGAAGAAATGTCCTTGTTAGAGGAGGTATGTCACTGGTGCAAGACTTGAGATTTCAAAATCTCATGTCATTCAAAGTTAGTCTCATATTCATTCTGTAGATCACTGGTACAAGACTTGAGATTTCAAAATCTCATGTCATGCAAAGTTAGTCTCATGTTCATCCTGTAGATCAGAACGGAAGCTCTCAGTCACTTTTGTGCCACAATGCCTGGCTGTGTGCTCCTGCTTTCCACTATGATAGACATGGAATCTAACTCTCTGAAACCATGAAAGATAAACATTTTCTTTAATAAGTTTTCTTGGTCATAGTGTCTTAACACATCAGTATAGAAGTAACTGAGAGAGGAGTTGGCACCATGAGTGGGCTATTTCTTAGGCTTGACCATGCTCTTCATTGCATAAATGTGGAAGACTTTGGGACTCTGTACTAGGAAAGCAGTTAAAACATTACAAGGCTTAATGGGCCATCCTACTAGAAACTTGGAAGACAATAGTGCTAAGAACAATCTGGCATATTGAGACTCAACACAAGAACATTTATTGGGGAATATTGGAACCTGGGTTAGACCATTCTTGTTATATTTTGGCAAAGAATGTGGCTGCTTTTTGTTCTTATCCTAAGAATTTACTTGATACTAAATTGAAGAGTTTTGGACCAATTTCACTGGCAGAGGAGACTAAGTTGCTTGGTTAGTAATCACTCTTATTCAAATCCACAGTGAAAAAGACCATGTAGGGCAATGAGAAAAATAAAATATATACTTTTAGGGGAAAATGTACCAGAAAATTAAACGCTATAGTGAAAGATTATACTGAAAGACATAAGGAGAGACCTGATGTGAAATGGAATAAAAGGAGTTACAGCTCGAGTCCCCAGGTATTCAGACACATCCAACATCAGAGATGAGACCTTAAACCCTGCCCCTAGAACTGGTGTACTAGCACCCCTGTGACCCTAGAAAGCAGATTTCCTGCCCTGCTGAAGACCCTCAAGCCTTCTGGTTCCCACCTGTGCTGGCAACAGAGCACCAGCACTGGATCTGACCCCACACAGCACACATCTCAGTTGCAGCTCAACTCCTCAGCATCACAGGATCACAAGAAGGACAGGCTACAGTCAGAGACAGGGAAGCCAGATAATACCAGAGATAAACAGATGGTGAGAAGCAAGCTTAAGAATGTAAGCAACAGAAACCAATTTGACTTGACAACATCGGAACCCAATTCTTCCACCACAGCAAGTTCTGGATACCCAAACACACCCTTAAAACAAAATTCAGATCTAAACTATCATTTCATGAAGATGATAGAGGACTTTAAGAAGGACATAAATAACTCCCTTAAAGAAATGCAGAAGAACACAAGTAAACAAATAGAAGCCCTTAAAGAGGAAACACACAAATCCCTTAAAGAAATACAGGAGAACACAATCAAACAGGTGCAGGAACTGTACAAACCATCCAGGATCTAAAAATGGAAATAAAATCATAAAAGAAAACTAAAAGTGAGATGGTCCTGGAGATGGAAAACCTAGAAAAGAAAACAGAAATCACAGATGTAAGCATCACCAACAGAATACAAAAGATAGAAGAGAGAATCTCAGCTGCAGAAGGTACAATAAAGACATCAACACAACAGTCAAGGAAAATACAAAAAGTAAAAAGCTCCTATCTCAAAACAATCAAGAAATCCAGGACACAATGTAAAAACCAAACCTGAGAAAGATAGGTATAGAAGACAATGAAGATTCCCAACTCAAAAGGCTAGCAAATATCTTCAACAAAATTATAGAAGAAAACTTTCCTAACCTAAAAAAAAAGAAACGCACATAAACATACAAGAAGACTAAAGAATACCAAACAGATGGGATGAAAAACATTCTTTTCATCATATAATAATTAAAATACCATTGTCATATAATAATTAAAACACCAAATGTACAGAACAAAAGAAAATTGAAAGCAGTAAGGGAAAAATGTCAAGTAACATATAAAGGCAGACCTATCAGAATTACGGCAGATTCTCACCATTGACTATGAAATCTAGAAGATACTGGGTAGATGTTATACAGACCCTAAGAGAACACAAATGCCAGCCCAGGCTACTATACGCAGCAAAACTCTCAATTACCATAGATGGAGAAACTAAGATATTCCAGGACAAAACAAATTTATGCAATATCTTTCCACAAATCTAGCCCTTCAAAGGATAGTAAATTGAAAACTCCAACATAAGGAAGGAAACTACACCCTAGAGAAAAAAAAAAAGCAAGAAAGTAATCTTTCAACAAACCCAAATGAAGATAGCCATGCAAACATAAGTCAACCTCTAACAACAAAAGTAACAGAAAGCAACAACCACTATTCCTTAATATCTCTAAATATCAAAGGACTCAATCCCCCAATAAAAAGATATAGACTGACAGACTGGATACATGAACAGGACCCAGCATTTTGCTGTATACAGGAAATGCACCTCAGTGACAAAGACAGACACTATCTCAGAGTAACAGATTGGAAAACAATTCTCCAAGCAAACGGTCCAAAGAAACAAGCTGGAGGAACCATTTTAATATGGAATAAAATCAACTTTCAACCTAAAGTTATCAAAAAAGATAAGGAAGGAGACTTCATATTCATCAAAGGAAAAATCTAGCCCAGCTGCCCTGTGCTTCTGCAGCCTGTACCTCAGGGTCTCCAGGAGCATATGTATAGCAGAGGATGGACTAGTCGGTCCTCAATGGGAGGAGAGGGTCTTGGCTCTGTGATGGTTCTATGCCCCAGTGTAGGGGAATTCCAGGGCCAGTAAGCAGGAGAAGATGGGGTGGTGAGCAGGGGGAGGGGGCAGGGAATAGGGTTTGTTTTTTATTTTTATTTTTGGAGGGGAAACCAGGAAAGGAGGTATCATTTGACATGTAAATAAAGAAAATATCTAATAAATAATAATAATAATAAATAAAATATCAGTGATTTTAAAAAAAGAAAAAGTAAAATCTAGCTAGAAGAACTCTAAACTCTGAACATCTATGTTCCTAACACAAGGGCAACCACATTTGTAACAGAAACATTACTAAAGCTCAAAGCACACATTGCATGCACAAAATAATAGTGGGAGACTTCAATGCCCCACTCTCATCAATGGAAAGATACTGCAACAAGAAACTAAACAGAGACACATTGAAACTAACAGAAGTTATGAATTAAATGGATTTAACATATATCTAAAGAACATTTTATCCTAAAACAAAAGAATGTACCTTCTTCTCAGCACCTCATAGTACCTCCTCCAAAGCTGACTATATCAGTCACTAAACAGGCTTCAACAGATATGGTAAGATTGAAATAACCCCATGAATCCTATCTGATCACCAAGGACTAAGGCTGCTCTTCAACAACAACACGAACAACAGAAAACCTACATATACATGGAAGCTGAACAATGAAAATTCAATGAAAATTTGGTCAAGGAAAAAATAAAGAAATTAAAGAATTTTTAGAATTTAATGAAAGTGAAGGCATAACATACCCAAGCTTATGGGACACAATGAAAGTAGTGTGAGAGGGAAACTCATATCTCCAAGTGCCTCCAAAAAGAAACTGGAGAGAGCTTACACTAGCAGCTTCACAGCACACCTGAAAGCTCTAGTACAAAAAGAAGCAAATTCACCCAAGAGGAGTAGAGGGCAGGAAATAAACTCAGGGTTGAAATCAACCAAGTAGAAACAAAAAGAACTACACAAAGAATCAACCAAACCAGGAACTGGTTCTTTGAAAAAAAAAAATCAACAAGGTAGACAAACCCTTAGCCAGACTTACCAGAGGGCACAGAGACATTATACAAATTAACAAAATCAGGAATGAAAAGGGAGACCTAACAACAGAAACCAAGGAAATTCAAAAAAATAATCAGATCATATTCCAGAATCTATACTCAGCAAAACCAGGATGAAATGGAACAATATGAACCAGTCATTACCCCTAGAACTTCCAAGGACCAAACCACCAATAAAAGAGTACACATGGCTCCAGCTGCATATGTAGCAGAGGATGATCTTGTTGGACATCAGTGTGAGTAGAGGCCCTTGGTTCTGAGAAGGCCCAATGCTGGAGTATAGAGGAATACCAGGTCAGGGAAGCAGGAGACAGTGGGTTGGTGAGCAGGGAGAGGGTGGATGAGGTAGAGGGTCTTCAGAGGGAAAACCAGGAAAGGGGATAATATTTGAAATGTAAATAAAAAAATATATCTAATAATTAAAAAAGAGAAAAGTAAAATAAAAACACTTTTAACTGTTATAATTTAATCAAGATGTTTGATCCTTTTAGATGCTTATGTTTATCTTTTAAATTATTTTTTGTTCCTAAGAGAACTTTGAATAAACTTAATTTATCAAATTAAAAAAAGAGAAATGGATGATTTTCTAGAAAGATACCAGGTACCAAAGTTAAATCAGGATCAAATAAACCATCTAAACAGCCTCATAACCCTGAGGAAATAGAAGCAGTTATTAAAATTCTCCCAACCAAAAAATTCCCAGGACCAGATGGGTTTAGTGCAGATTTCTATCAGATCTTCAAAGAAGAAATAATCCCAATACTCCTCAAACTATTCCATAAAATAGAAACAGAAAGAACACTACCCAATTCTTTCTAAGAAGCCACAGTTACACTTATTCCTAAACCACACAAAGACCCAATAAAGAGAACTACAGACCAATTTCCCTTTTGAATATTAATGCAAAAATACTCAATAAAATTCTTGCAAACTGAATCTAAGAACACATCAAAATGATAGTTCACCATGATCAAGTAGGCTTCATCCCAGGGTTGCAGGGATGGTTCAATAAATGGAAATCCATCAATGTAATCCACTAAAAAACTCAAAGAAAAAAAAAACCATATGACCATCTCATTAGATGCCGAGAAAGCATTTGACAAAATCCCACACCCCTTAGTGATAAAAGTCTTGGAAAGATCAGGAATTCAAGGCCCATACTTAAACATAGTAAAAGCAATATACAGCAAACCAGTAGACAACATCAAACTAAATGGAGAGAAACTTGAAGCAATCCCACTAAAATCAGGTACTAGACAAGGTTGCCCACTCTCTTCCTGCCTATTCAATATTGTACTTGAAGTTCTAGCCAGAGCAATTAGACGACAAAAGGAGGTCAAAGGGATAAAAACTGGAAAGGAAGAAGTCAAAATATCACTATTTGCAGATGATATAATTATATACTTAAGTGACCCCAAAAATTCCACTAGAGAGCTCCTGCAGCTGATAAACAACTTCAGCAAATTGGCTGGATGTAAAATTAACTCAAATAGGTAGCCTTCCTCAACTCAGAGGATAAAAGGGCTGAGAAAGATCTTAAGACAGGTTAGGTAGCCAAGGGTTAGGTGAAGTCACGGTGGCCAAGTGGCAAGGCCTTGGTCTTGTAAACCAAAGATCACAGGTTCAAACCCTGTCCATGCGTGCTTTCTTCCTCCATCTGTTAAGGAGAGCTTTTTGCTGGTTGTGGTGGCTCATGCTGGTAAGATTTGCTGGAGGAGGCAGAAACAGGAGGATCATGAATTCAAGGCCAGCCTGAGCTAAACATTTTCCAGGCAGTGTTGGTGCACACCTGTAATCCTAGCACTTGGGAGGCAGAGGAAGTCAGATTTCTGAGATTGAGGCCAGCCTGGTCTACAGAGTGAGTTCCAGGACAGCCAGGGCTACACAGAGAAATCCTGTCTCAAACAAAGGAAAAAATAAAACTAAAAAGAAATCAGGGAAACAACACCCTTCACAGAAGTCACAAACAATATAAAATGTCTTGGTGTGACTCTAACCAAGCAAGTGAAAGATATGTATGACAAAAACTTCCAGTCTCTGAAGAAGGAAATTGAAGAACTCAGAAGATGGAAAGATCTCCCATGCTCGTGGATTAGCAGGATTAATATAGTAAAAATGGCCATCTTTCTGAAAGCAATCTACAGATTCAATGCAATCCCCATCAAAATTCCAACTAAATTCTTCACAGACTTAGAAAGAGCAATTTTCAGATTCATCTGGAATAACAAAAGACCCAGGATAGCCAAAACTATTCTCAATAATAAATGAACCTTTGGTGGAATCTCAATCCCGGACCTTAAGCTGTACTACAGAGCAATAGTGATAAAAACTGCATGGTATTGGTACAGTGACAAGCAGGAACATCAGTGGTATAGAATTGAAGATCCAGAAATGAACCCACACACCTATGGCCATTTGTTCTTTGACAAAGGAGCTAAAACCATCCAGTGGAAAAAAAAAACCAGCATTTTCAACAAATAGTGCTGGCTCAACTGGTGGTTAACATGTAGAAGAAAGCAAATTGATCCACTCCTATCTCCTTGTACAAAACTCAAGTCCA
This sequence comes from Mastomys coucha, assembly GCF_008632895.1. Taxonomy (NCBI): domain Eukaryota; kingdom Metazoa; phylum Chordata; class Mammalia; order Rodentia; family Muridae; genus Mastomys; species Mastomys coucha. Next base: position 45,673,557 of record NC_045030.1, read on the forward strand.
AGTGGATCAAGGCTCTCCACATAAAACCTGATACACTGAAACTAACAGAAGAAAAAGTGGGAAAGAGCCTTGAACATATCAGCACAGAAGAAAATATCCTGAACAGAACCAATGGCTCAGGCTCTAAGATCAACAATTTACAAATGGGACCTCATGAAACTGAAAAGCTTCTGTAAGGCAAAGGACATAGACAAGAGGATAAATCGGCAATCTACAGACTGGAAAAAGATCTTCACTAATTCTATATCTGATAGAGGGCTAATACTCAAAATATACAATGATCTCAAGAAGTTAGAGACCAACAAAACCAACTAAAGTAATTTTTAAAATGGGGTACAGAGCTAAACAGAGAATTCTCAACTGAGGAATCTTGAATGGCTGAGAAATACTTAAAGAAATGTTCAACATCCTTAGTCATCAGGGAAATGCAAATTCCTATGACCCTGAGATTCCAGCTCACACCAGTCAGAATGGCTAAAATCAAAAATGCAGGTGACAACAGATGCTGGCAAGGATGTAGAGAAAGAAGAACACTCCTTCACTGCTGCTGGAACAGCAACCTAGTAAAACTACTTTGGAAATTAGTCTGGAGGTTCCTGAGAAAATTCAAATAGTTCTACCTGTAGACCCAGCTATACCACTCTTGGGCATATACCCAAAAGATGCTCCATCATATAAGAAGGACACATACTCCACTATGTTCATAGCAGCCTTATTTATAATAGCCAAAAGGTGGAAACAACCCAGATGTCCCTCAACAAAGGAATGGATACAAAAAATGTGGTACATTTACACAATGGAGTACTACACAGCGATTAAAATCAATTAACTTCATGATTTTTTTCAGGCAAGTGGATGGAACTAGAAAATATCATCCTGAGTGAGGTAACTCAGTCACAAAAGAACATACATGGTATATACTCACTAATAAGTAGATACTAGCCCAAAAGCTCACAATGCCTATAATACAACATACAGATCATAAGGAACATAAAAGGAAGGAAAGTGGATGCTTCAGTCCTGCATTGAGAGGGATCATGATAATGGTGGGACGTGGAAGAAGAGAGGGCTAAGGGAGACAGAAAAGAGGGGAGGAAATAAGGGTGGCAGTATCAGGATCTGGAGGAGATGTGAGAGAGGTATAGAGGGTCAGGAAATCAAATAAAAATAGGTAGGAATCAGGGAGATGAGGAACTGTGGATAGCCACGGAAGGGTCCCAGACACCAGGAGAAACATGAGGACCCAATGGGATTGACTTTAGCCGTAATGTGCAGAGAATGGGGAAAGATAACCTCTGGAGACCATCTCTAGTGGATAGGCACTGCCCCTGGTCAAGGGATGGGGCCATCCACCCATCTTGAAGATTTTTAACCGAGAAATGTTCCTGTCAAAAGGAAGAACAGGGACAAAAAAATGGAATAGAGACTGAAGGAAGAGCCAACCTAGAATGGCCCCACATGGGGATATATCATGTCTGCTGACACCAAACCCAACACTGTTGCAGTGATCAAGAGGTGCTTGCAGACAGGAACCATGTGTGGTGATTCCTTTGGAAGTCTGGCCAGCAACTGAACATGCAGATGCAGATGTTTGTAGCCAACTGAATTCAGGGAACCTGGTGGGGGAGCTTGCAAAAGGATTGGAGGAGCAGAGGGGGATAGTAACTGCATTGGAAGAACAACATAGGTTGGCCTGACTACTCAGTTCTCCCAGAGCCTAGACCACCAACAGAATGTACCTGGAGGGATCCATGGCTCCAGATATACATATAGCAGAGTATGGCCTCACTAAACAACAACAGGTAGGAGGCCCTTAGTCCCAAGTATGTTGGATGCCCTAGAGTAGGGGCATGCTGGAGTGGTGGTGGGGTAGAGTGTGGGTGGGTGGGGAAGAACTCTCATACAGGTAAAAGGGAGGGGAGAGGGCAGATGTGTGGTGGGGTTCATGGAGGGGTCACTGGGAAGTGGGATATCATGAGATAGGGGGGGTTTGTGGAGGGGGTAACCAGGAAGTAAACAAATGGAATGATTAATAAACAAACAAAAGAAATGAGATGGAAATAAAGGATGTTGTGCCCTCAAGGAAAGATACCACCTGAAACTTGTGAAAGTAGAAGGCCTGAGGGATTTTTCTAGTCCTAAAGAAATAAATAATCTTTAATATATAAACAATTACATATATTATATATATATATAAATAATTATATAATACATAAAGAAAAGCTTATGTAAAAGTAATCCAAGGAGAGAGACTGGCTTCATACCAAGTGGGCAGAAGAACTTGGATACATTGGCCACATGGTTCTGACTTTAATGTCATGAAAGATATAGGAGTAATGAAGTTCTGGAATCTTCCACCACAGTTATGGAATATCACTGAGGCTAGCCACTTGCTAAGGGAGTCCCTGCATGGAGGCCTAGAGAAGCCATTATATAAATGTGTTCAAGTGAAATCTGGATTGTGTAGGAGATCCTGAGATACTGGAAATTCTAGAGCTGTGGATATCTTCCAAAGAGAGTTTCTGACAGATGTGGACTCAGCCTAAGTGTGAGAAGTGTGTTATAGTCAGCAAAGCTGGAAGATAAGAGCCATCTAAGTAAATCCTTTGATATCAAACATGGAGTTATGGGATTTGGAGTTTTCACTGCTGGGATTTGTTCTTGGTTTAGTTCAGTATTCTTTTACTCTTCCCACATTCTTCCTTTTTGGAATGGTAGTGTATATATTCTGTGCCATTGTATGTTGGAGAACATATTATTCTTTGTGATTTTCTTGGGGTTGCAGTTAAGATATTTCCTTGAGTCCTAGAAGAGACTTTGGACTTTGATACTGTGTTAAAACTGTGAAAGTCTATGGGGAGTTTTGAAGTCAGACTGAATTCATTTTGAATTATAATATGGCCATAATGGAATGGAATGGTGTGAATGATAGTGACCCCCAGAGGCTCATATACTTGAATGCTTGGTTATCAGTTGATGTAACTGGGAAGTTTTAGGGGCTATGGTCTTGCTGGGAGTGTATCATAAGAGGTGCACTTTGGGGGTCAAAATCTCATGTTATTCAATTGTCTCTACTTCCTATTTGTGGATCAGAATGTAAATTCTCAACTATAGCTACAGTGTCCTGCCTTCATGTCCTATTGACGTGCTCCCCACCATGATGGTCATAGATTCTAACCCTCTGGAACTGTGACCCCTACATTAAGATATATACACAAATGTTTCTGTCCAAATGTAGAACAGGGACAAAAAAAATGGAACAGATACTGAAGGAAGGACATCTGGGGACTGCACCACCTGGGGATCCATCCTGTCTGCAGATTCCAAAACCAGACACTATTCCTGTTGCCAAGAGGTTGTTGCCAAAAGGTACATGCTGGCAAAAAAACAAACAAACAAACAAAAAACCTGGTGTGGCTGTTCCTTGGGAAGTTCGAACAACAACTGACCAGTGCAGATGTGGATGCTTGGAGCCAACCATCAGACTGAGCTCAGGGACCCTGTTTGGGGAGCTAGCAGAAGGACTGAAGGACCGAGGGGGATTGCAACATCATAGGAAGAACAACAACAGCTGGCTGGACCACCCAGTGCTCCAAGTAACTAGACCACCAACCAAGGAGTGTACAGGGAGGGATCCATGGCTCTAGACACATATGTAGCAGAGGATGGCCTTTCCTGACAGTAATGGGAGGGGAGGCTCTTGGTCCTGTGGAGGTTTGATGCCTCATAGTAGGAGGATGCTGGAGTGATGGGACTGGAGAAGGTAGGTAGGTTGGGGAGAACCCTTATAGAGGCAAAGGGGAGGGAGGGTGGGGGAGTTGTGGAGGGGTAACCAGGAAGTGGGATATCATTTGAGATGTAAACGAATGGAATGATTGCTAAAATTATATGTGTGTGTGTGTGTGTGTGTGTGTGTGTGTGTGTTTCTTTGGTCATGATGTGTCTTGTCACAATAATAAAAAAGTAACTAAAATACTTTTTTTAGTATTGTATTTATTTTTATGTTGTGAATTTACCTGAATGTATGTCTGTATACCATGTACATACAGTGTTAGCAGAGGCCAGGAGAGGGAATTAAATCCTCTAAGACTGGAATTATAGATGGCTGTAAGTAATCACGAGGTTACCAGGAATTGAATGTTAGTCCATTAGAAGAGCAGCCAGTGTTATTAACTGCCTAGTCATCTCTCCAGTTTGTACTAGATTACTCTTAAGGCTGGAAAATAGACTCAGACTTTTTCAACCAGAACTGGGAATAAAGTGATATCTAAAGACCTTTAATTAAATCTAATTATCTGGGGGAAAGTAAAGAAAAGTGTGCAAAAGAGTATGGTATATGAAATAATATAGGTTGGATTTGAATTTCAGCTTTATCATGTCAGATTGGGAAATAACCCTAAACTTCAATTTATTATTTAATATGGTGATCATAATGCTGGCCCATATATAAGAATTGAGTAAATTACAAATCAACATGCCCATCATAAAACTGTGCAAAATAATATCTATACTGCTACTAGAAATTGCTACATATGCCGGTAGTTTTCTGATACTATAAGAAAATAGTGAAGACAATCAGCTTAAAAAGAGAGGAGTTTCTTATGATCATAGTTTCAAGAGTCGAAGTTAATGGCTCATTGACTCTGTTTTGGGGCCTCTGGTGGCACTGTATCAGTAGCAGAAGCACATAGCCGCAAAGGCCCATTTACATGTTCTCTAACAACAAAGAAGAGCTGAGCTATGAATATCTCTCATTAAAGACATGCTTCCTGATGTCTAATTTACTTCTACTATATCCTCCCTACTAAAGGTCTGACTACTTCCAAATAGCATCATGATCTGAGACTCAACATTTAAAGCATGGGCTTTGGTTGAGAATATAGTTCCTAGTATGTATGAGGACCTAGGGTCGAGTCATGTGTCTCTAAAAATGTGCTTTTAGAGGCCATTTCTCATTCGAACTGCAATGCTGTTATTTGTACTTAGTGTCATTTTTTTTTTCAGCTTTCTCAAATTCGACTGCATTAAAACTTTACTGTATCCTGGCTATAGCATATCTCATGGATTTTACTGTAACAATAAGAAAAACATTGTCACAAAGAACTAAATGTGACATTGGTTCTCCTTTCTGATCCATATACCCACTCCATAGTACATTCTGTCCCTCTTTTGTTTTAAGCATCATTACAATCACATGTGTGCACATAGGGAAACTAAGCTAGTTTGGGCTGATGTCATGTGGTGGATTTATAGTTTCTGCTCAAGATAATTTTTTGAGAAGGATCCTAAAATTGCATTGGAAATCGACAGATATGACTCCATGATTGATTAGTAATGTTCATTGAGAGCTATGATTAGTAAGGAAATGCAGGAATACTATTCTATACTGTCAAAAAAGATAGGCCATTAACACTTCAGTGATTTTATGTCTGTCTTTTAG
>NC_045030.1:45679006-45689832 GCF_008632895.1 Mastomys coucha
GAGAGAGATTCAGTTGTATGAGTACTATTGCCTTTCTAAATTTAAATCCTATGATATCATGACCTGCTTTACTCTTGCATAAATTGGGCCTTAATTTTGTAATTCCTCAAATTTTTTGCTATAGTCAAATGTAACATAATAAACTTCATTTTATAAAAATTGCACTAACAATTTATCAGTGAAATCACTGGACATTCATATAAGAGAAGACTAATTAGCAATTTAAAGGCAAAAAGAATTACTGATATATATACCACAATATTCTTAAGTCTAAGGAAATTTAATGTCTTAAATTTATTGAATGAGGGAGTGAGATGCAAGGGGTACATAATATATGATTTTACTTATTATACAAATTTGTAATACATGCAAAACTACTTTATGTAGCAGTTCCCCAATTTGATTGTGCAATGAAATCATCTGGAGAGCTTGTTAAACTAGTTTCCTGCATTGCATTCCCAGGGTTGCTCATTCAATGAAAATGGGGTAAAGCCTAAAATTTTGTAATTCTAATGAGTTCCCAGGTGGTGGTAATGCAGTTGATTCAAGGTCCACACTTGAGAACCAGTGATACGAGGCATTAAAAATCTAAATGTTGGTTACTCCTATTGTATGCATGTGTAGAGGGGTTGTTATTAATGGAGCAGGAGTATATAGGAACTTTCTGGAATCGTGAAAATATTCTATATCTTGACTTGCATGATAATCTTAAAGACAAAGATAAGTTAAAAACTATTCAACTCTACTCTTCAAATTTGTGACTTACACTATATTTAAATTTTGGCATTAATAACAGAGAAGAACATGGGCTTCTGAATAGAAGAAACCAAGTTAAAACTCCCAGTACTACCATTTATTTATCAGTTTTGTGACATTTGGCAAATTATGATTCATAGCCAAGTCTTACCATCTTCCAGGATAACATATAGGGTTCCTAGTGGTATTACCTCATAAGACCATTAAAATTCTACATTGTGATCCTTATAATATGATGTACTCGGTACTTGTCACAGAGGGATTATTCTTTTAATGATTCCTATTATTATGAGATGTGAATTTAAACTTTAAGACTCACATAGTTACTACTCCCATTCTCACATACTCTTTTCATTTCTTCTCTGGATTCCCATGCCCCTTATTTGTCTTCCAAGAGACTTCAATCTCTCATTGGTTAACATTAACTAGTAGAGTTCCTGCTGTAACAAAACTTTAATATCACCAGTAAGTCCTGACCTGGAACTGCTTGCCTTGCCTAATGGAATTGCATGGCCATATCCATCAATACAGCTGCACCTTGCTGCTTTCTATGGATGCAGAATATTTGCTGGGTGCTATTTAGAGTTCCTAGGCTGTGTAAAACACTCATGATGCTCAATTCAATTTCAGGAAACAACATTATTAATATGAATTAACACACTGATGAAATAATCTGAGCAGTGGTTAGCTCCAAGGACACCAAGCATGAACAAGTCACAGAATTAAGATCTTTGTCCCTGTTTGTCATTCTGCTTCCCAGCACATTTATTTCTTCTCACTATTAAGCTCCCCCAAATGCTCACATTCTCAAAAGGCATTTTATTAGAGACATTTATCTGATGAACTCCTTGCTGCCCCCTCACACCATGACAGTGCCTTTGGTTTGATGGAAGAATACTGCCCAACCCCTTTCTCTGTGCCCAGCACTGAGCCACCTGATTCAAATACAGATCTGTATATTTCAAAACTGTGAATAGATTAGACCATGAGAATAGATGATGACAGACAATGAAGTGTGTATCAAGGTAATTTAAAGAGGTAATGGGGTGGTTTGAATAGGAATGGCCTCCATAGACTCCTGTGTGTAAATATCTAAAATCTATACAACTGTATTATTCAAATTTGTGATGTAAACTATATTTAAATTGTGGCAATAATTATAAAAAAAAGAACATGGACTTCTGAATAGAAGAAATCAAGTTAAAAGTCCCAGTATATTCACTAATTTTTTCTTTTTTCTAATTTATTTTTATTAATTATTTATTTACATTTCAAATGATATCCCCTTTCCCAGTTTCCCCTCGGGAAACCCCCCCATTCCCTCCCCATTCCCCCTGTTCACCAATCCACCCTCTCCTGCTTCCTGGCCCTGGCATTCTCCTACACTAGGGTATAGAACCTTCACAGGGCCAAGGACCTCTCCTCCCATTGATGACTGACTAGGCCATCCTCTGCTATATATGCTGCTAGAGCCATTAGTCCCACTATGTGTACTCTGGTTGGTGGTTTAGTCCCTGGGAGCTCTGAGAGTACTAGTTAGTTCATATTGTTATTCGTCGTAAGGGGCTGCAAACCCTTCAGCTCCTTGGGTCCTTTCTCTAGCTCCTTCATTGGGGACCCTGTACTCAGTCCAATGGATGGCTGTGAACCTCTACTTCTGTATTAGTTGGGTAAAGTCAAAGCCTCTCAGGAGACAGCTATAGCAGGGTCCTGTCTGCCAGAACTTGTTGGCATCCACAATAGTGTCTGGGTTTGATGGTTGAATATGGAAAGGATTCTCAGGTGGAACAGTCTCTGAATTGCCCTTCCTTTAGTCTTTGCTCCATAATTTGTCTCTGCAACTCTTTCCATGGGTATTTTGTTCCCCCTTCTAAAAAGGAACGAAGCATCCACACTATGGTCTTCCTTCTTCTTGAGTTTCTTGTGGTTTGTGGGTTGTATTTTGGGTATTCCAATCTTTTGATCTAATATCCAGTTATCAGAGAGTGCATACCATGTGTGTTCTTTTGTGATTGTGTTACCTCACTCAGGATGATATTCTCCAGATCCATCCATTTCCCCAAGAATTTCATAAATTCATCTTTTTTAATAGCTGAGTAGTACTCCATTGTGTAGATGTACCACATTTGCTGTATCCATTCCTCTGTTGAGGAACATCAGGGATGTTTCCAGTTTCTAGCTATTATAAATAAGGCTGCTATGAACATAATGGAGCATTTGTCCTTATTACATGTTGGAGCATCTTCTGGATATATGCCCAGGATGGTATAGCTGGGTCCTCTGGTAGTACTATGTCCAATTGCTTGAGGAACCACCAAACTGATTTCCAGAGTAGTTGTACCAGCTTGCAATCCCACCAGCAATGAAGGAGTGTTCCTCTTTCTCCACAACCTCTCCAGCATCTGCTGTCACCTGAGTTTTTTATCTTAGCCATTCTGACTGATGAGTGGTGGAAACTCAAGGTTGTTTTGATTTGCATTTCCCTGATGACTAAGGATGTTGTACATTTCTCTAGGTGCTTCTCAGCCATTCGGTATTCCCCAGTTGAGAAATCGGTATCCTTTGCTTAGCTCTGTACCCCATTTTTTAATAGGGTTATTTGGTTCTCTGGAGTCTAACTTCTTGAGTTCTTTGTATATGTTGTATATTAGCCCTATATCAGATATAGGATTGGTAAAGATCTTTTCCCAATCTGTTGGTTGCCGTTTTGTCCTTCTGACAGTGTCCTTTGCCTTACAAAAGTTTTGCAATTTTATGAGGTCCCATTTGTCAATTCTTGATCTTAGAGAATAAGCTATTGGTGTTCTGTTCAGGAAATTTTCCCCTGTGCCCATGTGCTCAAGGCTCTTCCCCCTTTCTTTTCTATTAGTTTCAGTCTATCTGGTTTTATGTAGAGGTCCTTTATCTACTGACTTAGTTATCAGTTCTGTGACATTTGGCAACTTATGTTGCCTAGCCAAGTCTTATAATCTTAAAGCCATCAGATCAGGTAATGACACTATTAGGAGGAGTGGCCTTGTTGGAGTGGGTGTGGCATTGATGAGGCTGGCATTTAGGTCTTATAAGCTCAAGGCTGGCCCGTGTGTCTTGTTTTCTTTGATCAAGATGTAGACCTGTCAGCTCCTTCAGTACCATGTCTGCCTTCATGCCATTATGCTTCTTGCTATGATAATGATGGAGTAAACTTGAACCTGTAAGCCAGACCAAATTATGATTTCCTTTATAGGAGTTTCCATGGTTGTAGTGTCTCTTCACAGCAATAAAAACCTGACCTAAGATGAGTATATTTAAGTCTATGTTGAAAGACAAGGTATAAGGGAAAAACATTAAAAATATAGATATTTTCTAGTACTAGTTGAAAATTTTTTACTGAGTAAGGAAATTCAGGAGCAGAAAGACAAATGTAACATTTTCTCTCATATAAGTAACTCTAGTGTCAAACATTTATTTTATTTTGTGTGTGTTTAACTTGGAGTATAAGTAGGGGCCAGAAAGTGACCTTTGTGGTGGGGGAGCATTAAGGGAAGCAGGCTAGTACAATATAGATTTTTAAAAGAAGAGAGGTAATGTACTGAGGGTAGTAAAATTTGAACAGATAGGAAAATAAGATTGTGAGGGAAAATCTGGGTTTAAGAGTAAGGGTAACTCAAAGAAAGGAAGTATGAAACATACAGAGGGCTACTTACCATTGCCCCTGGTTAACTGTCATACATAGTAAGACACATTTTGGCTGCAGAATATAGAGATATCTTTCCAATTCCATTTTAAATTATTTTGTGAAAAATAGTCTTCTGTATAAGTACCCTAGGGCAGAACATACTATTGTTATTTTTTTTTAATTTGGGAGGAAAATGTTTCTTTGGATTATATATCCATGTAACAGTCCACCATTGAGGTACTTGAAAGCAGGAACTCAGATAGAGGGTAGAACCATGGGGGAATACTATTCATTGGATTGTGTCCATGGTTTGCTCAGCTACTGTTCTTTCTTTCTTTCTTTCTTCCTTCCCTTTTTTTTTGTTCTGTTTTGTTTTATTTTGTATTTTTGTTTTGTTTGGTGTGAGGAGACATTTAGTAATTATATACAACATAAAAAATGGAGAAACACCAAGGAATAATAAACAGATGAAATATATTCTAACAGAAAACTTAGAAATTGTCAGAACTTACAATAGGCTATGGCATTACTAGAATTAGGAAATTGTTTAGAATTTTTATATTATTTTTAAAAAATTATTGGTTATTTCATTTATTTACATTTCAAATGTTATCCCCCTTCTCAGTTTTCCCTTGGCAACCCCTCTATCTCACCCTCCCCCTGCTTCCATGAGGGTACTCACCCACCAACTCCTGCCTCACTCATAGCATTTCCCTATGCTGGAGCACCGAGCCTTCACAGGACCAAGGGCCTCCCTTCCACTGATGCCAGATAAGGCCATCCTCTGCTACATATGCAGCTGGAGCCATGGGTCTGTCCATGTTTACTCTTTTGTTGGTGGTTTAGTCCCTGGGGGATCTGGGAGGGGGGGTCTTGTTGATTGATATTGTTGTTTTTCCTATGGGGTTACAAACCCCTTCAGCTCCTTCAGCCCTTTCTCTAGCTTCTCCATTGTGGATCTTGTGCTAAGTCAAATGGTTAGCTGCAAACATCCACCAATGTATTTGTCAGGCTCTGGCAGAGCTTCTCAGGAGACAGCTATATCAGGCTCCTATCAGCAAGCAATTCTTGACATCAGCAATAGAGTCGGGGTTTGGTGAGTGTACATGGGATGGGTCTCCAGGTGGTCCACAGTCTCTGGATGGTCTTTCCTTCAGTCTCTGCTCCACTCTTTGTCGCTGTATTTCCTTTAGATAGGTGCAGTTCTGGGTTAATATTTTTGAGATGGGTGGGTGGCCACATCCCTCAAGCAGGGGCCATGCCTAACCTCTGGATATGGTTTCTACAGGTTCTCCCTCCACTTTGTGGGGTATTTCAGCTAATGCTATCCGTGTTTGGGCCTGGGAGCCTCTTGTTTTCCTGACATCTGGGACTTTCTGGTGGCTACCTCCAGTTCCCCATCACCTATTGCTACACATCTCTGTTCAATTTTCTGACCCTCTGTACTTCTCCCCCATCTCCTCATACCTGATCCTGCGCCTTCCCCCCTCCCCCTCCTTTCTTCCTCCCAAGTCTTTCATACCATCTATCTCCTATGATTATTTTGTTCACCCTTCTACATAGGACTACAGTATCTACACTTTTGGTCTTCCTTCTTCTTGAGCTTCATATGGTCTGTGAGTATATTATGGCTACTCAGAGCTTTTTTCCTAATAACCACTTATCAGTGAGTACATACCATGTGTGTTCTTCTGTGATTGGGTTACCTCACTCAGGATGATAATTTCCACTTCCATCCATTTGCCTGCAAATTTTATGAAGTCATTGTTTTTAATAGCTTAGTAGTACTCCATTGTGTAAATGTACCACATTTTCTGTGTCCATCCCTCTGTTGAGGGACATCTGGGTTGTTTCCAGCTCCTGGCTATTATAAAGAAGGTTTCTATAAACATAGAGGAGCATGTGTCCTTGGCATATGTTGGAGCATCTTTTGGGTATATGCCAGGAGTGGTATAACTGGGTCCTCAGGTAGAACTATTTTCAATTTTCTGAAGAACTGCCAGACTAATTTCCAGAGTGGTTGTACCAGCCTGCAATCCCACCAGCAATGGAGTAATGTTCTTTCTCCACATTCTTGCCAACATATGCTGTCATCTGAGTTTTTGGTCTTAGCCATTCTGACTGGTGTGAGGTGGAATCTCAGGGTCATTTCGATTTGCATTTCCCTGATAACTAAGGATGTTGAACATTTTTTTTCAGGTGCTTCTCAGCCATTCAGTATTCTTCAGTTGAGAATTCTTTGTTTAGCTCTGTACCTCATTTCTTTTTATTAGATATTTTTTTACTGTTCCCAGTTTCCCTTCCAAAATAACCTCTATTCCTTTCCCCCTCTCCCTGCTCACCAACTCATCCTTTTTTAATAGATTTATTTGGTTGTCTGGAATCTAACTTCTTGGGTTCTTTGTTTATATTGGATATTAGTCTTCTATCGGATGTAGGATTGGTAAAAATCTTTTCCCAATCTATAGGTTTCCATTTTGTCCTATTGACAGTGTCCTTTGAATTACAGAAGCTGTTCAGTTTTATGAGATCCCATTTGTCTATAGTTGATCTTAGAGCCTGGGCCATTTGTGTTCTGTTCAGGAAATTTTTCCCCTATGCCCATGTTTTAGAGGCTCTTTCCCAATTTCTCTTCTAATAGATTAGGTTTTTTATGTGGAGATTTCTGAGAAACTGCCAAGTTGATTTCAAAAGTGGTTGTAGAAATTTGCAATCCACAATCATTGGGGGACTGTTCCTCTTGCTCCACATCCTTACTAGCAGTGCTATCTCTTTAGTTTTAGATCTTAGCCATTCTGATTAGTGTAAGAATTGTTTTGTTCTCAGATTTGTTTTGATGTGCATTTCCCTGATTACTAAGGATTTTGAAATTTCTTTAAGTGCTTCTAGGCAATTTGAGAGTCCTCTGTTGAAAATTCTCTGTTTAGGTTTGTGCTGCATTTTTGAATTAGGTTTATTTGGGTTGGTGGAATCTAACTCCTTGAGTTCTTTATCAATTTTGGATATTAGCCTTTTATATAATGTAGGCTTGGTGAAGGTCCTTTCCTAATCTGTAAGCTACTGCTTTGTCCTATTGACAGTGTTATTTGCCTTACAGAAGTTTTTCAGTTTCATGAGGTCCTACCTATAAAGTGTTGATCACAAAAACTAAGCCATTGGTGTTCTGTTTAGGAAATTGTTTCCTCTACCACTCTATTCCAGGCTATTTCCCACTTTCTCTTGTATGAGAGTTTTGTGAAGAATGATAAATATCTATCTCTTTGCATTTTTCTACATGTAGACACTCAGTTAGACAAGCTTCATTTCTTGAAGATGTTTTCATTTTCCAAAAATCAATTGTACACAAGTTCATGAATTTATTTTTGGATCTTTGATTTGATTCCATTGATTGATCTCTCTGTCTCTGAGCCAATACCATGCAGTTTTTATCACTATTGCTCTGTAGTACAGCTTAAGGTCAGGGATGGTGATTCTTCCCGAAGTTCTTTAAATGTTCAGAATTGTTTTGGCTATCCTGGTGTATTTTTGTTTTTCCAGATGAAGTTGATAATTGCTCTTTCAAGGTCTATGAGGCTTGCATTAAATCTGTAGATTTCTTTTGGTAAGATGGCCATTTTCACTATGCCAATCCTATTGATGCATGAGTAGGAGAGTGCTTTCCGTTTTCTGATATATTCTTCAGTTTACTTCTTTAGGGACTTGAATTTACTATCAAATGGATATTTCACTTTCTTGGTTAGAGTTACACCAAGATACTTTTATTATTTGTAGCTATCGTAAAGGGTGTTGTTTCCATAATTTCTCTTAAGGTATATTAATCAGTTGTATAAAGGAAGGCTACTGATTTCTGCTTGTTAATTTTGTATCCAGCCAACTTTCCTGAAGGTGTTTATCAGATATAGTAGTTCTCTGGTCAAATGTGTGGCAACCCTTATGTATAAAATTATATTAACAGTAAGATACTTTTACTTCTTCCTCTCCAGTTTGTATTCTTTTGATTTCCTTTAGTTCTCTTAACTGCTTTGGTTAGAAATTCAATTATTACTATATTGAATAGATAGGGAGAAGGTAGGCACCCTTGTTTTGTCCCTGATTTTAGTAGAAATGCTTTGAACTTCACTCCATTTAGTTTGATGTTGGCTATTGGTTTGCTGTATATTGTGTTGAGTATGTTTTGTATTCTTGATCTCTCTAATACTTTTAACATGAAGAAATAATGGATTTTGTCAAAGGCTTTTTCAGCATCTAATGACATGATCTTGTGGTATTTTTCTTTCAGACTGTTTATATGGTGGAGTATGTGGATGCATTTTCAAATTCTGAACTATCCCTGCATCCCAGGGATAAAGCCTAATTTATCATGTTGGATGATGTTTTTGATGTGTTGCTGGATTCAGTTTGTGAATATTTCATTGACTATTTTTGCATCAGAGCTCATAAGAGAAATTGGTCTAAAATTGTCTTTCTTTGTTGAGTCTGTATGGTTTAGGTATCAGGGTGACTATAGCTTCATAGAATGAGTTTGCCAGTGTTATTTCTGTTTATATTTTGTAGAATAGTTTGCTGAATATTGGTATTAATTTTTAATTAAAAGTCTGGTAGAAGTGTGTACTAAAACCCTCTTGCCCTGGGCTTTTGATTTTTTTGTTTTTTCATTTTGGTTGCAAGAATTTTCACAACTGCTTTATTTCTGTTTATTAGTGGTTATGGGACTGTTTAAATAGCTTGCCTGATTTTGATTTAACTTTGATAAGTGGTATAGGTCTACAAAATAGACAATTTCATTAAGATTTTTCAATTTAGTTGAATACAGGATTCTGACTTAATGATTCTTTGAATTTCCTCATTGTCTATTGTTCATTTGGATACTGTTTCTGTGTCTTTTGGTTTGTTTGGCTAGGGGGTTGTCTATCATCAACAACCAGCTCTTAGTCTCCTTGATTCTTTGTATTGTTTTCTTTGTTTCTAACATTGATTTCAGCCTTATTTTGATTATTTTCTGCCTTCTCCTCCTCTTTGGCATGTTTGCTTTTTTTTCTGGAGATTTCAGTTGTACTTTTAAGTTACTGGTCTGAGAAGTTTCTAATTTCTTTATGGAAGTACTTGGTGCTATAAACTTTTATCTTAGTACCGTTTTCATTATGTCCCATAAATTTGGGTATTTGGTGCCTTCCTTTTCATTGAATTCTAGAAAGTTTTGAATTACTTTCTTTCTTTCCTTACCCAGAGATCACTGAGTAGAGAATTGTTCAATTTCCATAAGCATGTAGGCTTTCTGGTGTTTCTGCTGTAGTTGAAGTTCATCTTTAAATCATGGTAGTCTGGTAAGATACAAAGCATTATTTCAGGTTATGATGGTTGCCCATGTTTCAGAGGATATTCCACATCTATGCACATATGTATAGCACTAAATGAACATATATGTTCATGTGTGTATGTATATACAAATATATATGGATATGTATATGTGTATATATGTATATACATATATGCATAACAACAGAGTTGAATAAAGACTCCTTTCTGACACTACTTGTAGGGTACTTCTATTTTCGTGACTCAATCCCCAACCTAAAAATATTGGTTACTTTTGAAGTTGCTGTTATGAAATTCCTATCAAAAGCAATTTAAGAAAAGAAGGGTTTATTCTAGCTTATAGTTTTCAGAAATCATTCCACCATAATGAAGAAATCATGAAAGTAGGAGACACAGGTCAGCTGTCTACCCTGCATTTGAAGTTGGGAAGGAAAGAGAAAACAGGAAATGGTCTGAGTTACACACCCTCAAAGTTTATCCACACCCTATCCTTGATCTATTTCCTCCATCATTTATAAATGGTGCCACCTGTTGAACATGTTCAAACACATATAATTATGAGGGCCATTACCTCTCCAAATCACAATAACCTATCTGGACACATCATAGAAGCCACAAGAGCATAGATGTGACTATTGAACATAGGAGTTTGTATATAGATCCATGATACACAGCTTAGAATTGTATAAAATCTGGAGTCTTGTTCTGCTCTTCACAATTGAAAGGAACAGAATCAGGGAGCTGGAAAGCTGGAAATAAGGTGAATTAAAATATGTCGCTTTTAAATATTGATTTTTTTGCTTAATAGTGAGGAAAAAGCAGTTTCATTTTTCTTGCAAAGGTTTGCAATTGATCAGTCAGAGTGAAGACTCATCATTTTCTCAGTGATTTTATTAAAATGAATAAAAGGCACTTTGTTTTTTCACAAGATCATTATGCATTTGCACAGCACAGCTTTCCACCCCTCTGTTTTATAAGACATTGTTTTATTTTTTTTCTTGGAGGCAGGCCAGTTATGCAACCTTAACCCTGGCCTTCATAATCGATCATGTCTCAGAAATACTAACTCATTGTCTTCTGTGCAAGCACGTGAAAT
>NC_045030.1:45690033-45701481 GCF_008632895.1 Mastomys coucha
AGAGAGAGAGAGAGAGAGAGACAGAGAGAGACAGAGAGAGAGAGAGAGAGAAAGGGAGACAAGGAAAGGAAAGCAAGCAAGGAGAATTCTATGTTAAGGTGAAATGTTTTACTTCAAAGGAAAATAACCTCCTTTCATACATGTGGTATTTTGGCCACCAAAATAGCATAACCTTGAACGAGTTGATTCAATTTTCTAGGCTTCAGTTTCTTTATCTGTAAATAGAGATGAGTGGAGTACTTCCAAAAACTCTTCCTGCTGTGATGTTTCATAAAACTTTAGATGGGAGTTCTTCCACAGTCTGTAGGACATGATTGAGTCATAATGGTTAGAGTGCCCCTCCATATCTACAAATGTCTTTATTGCAATGTGGCCCAGCAGAACCACTTTGATTAGCATGTTTACATTTAATGCTGCTGCAATGCAAAGGCCTAACACTAGGTTCCAGATGAAATTCTAGACTTGGATTTTTTATTCTTCAGCTACAGGCCATTGTAGCGACCCTGTCAGCAATCCCTGTCTAATCTTCCACTGAGAATCGTCTTCAGCACAAGAAGAATTGAACAATTTATCATTTAAGCTATAGGAGCATTTTCTTAAATGCTTCTTCTTTCTGAAAGAGTAGCATTCGCTCTTTCTGGCACTTACGTAAATACCTTTGCAATGTGTGTTTTACTTTTGTATCCCTGTGTATGTGAGTGTACATGTTCACGTGCATGTATGTGTGTGTATGTGTACATGTGCATGTGTGCATATGTGTGCCCATGCACGTGCATGTTTATCAAAGATATTGAGACAGAAAAAGACACACATAATAATACTGGGGCCTCAAAATATCAGGGCATGCCTGTGACTTACAGAGCCTGAAGCAGAGTATAGATTTCTAAGAGTTTAAAGTTGCCCTGTGCTGCATGTGGAAACCTTGGTTCTAATAAAACAGGATAACATTTACAATGAAATACAAACACAAACATAGAGATGATAACCTGTATAAGTGTTTTCTAAATTCCTTGAAAGTTTATGGACTACGTGTTGACTATTTCGTATAAGTAGCTATAGGTTTCTAGCTTTAATGGAATTTTTGTCTTCAGCTAACAGCTCCATTGTTACCAAGGTATATCAGATTTAATAACTCATTGTGGCATGCTGATATTAATTTTTCCCATCTGTAAGATGAAGATGCTAATAGTTTCTTTCTCACTAGTATATGAAGAGTTATATGTGAAGGTGAGTATATATGAGGACTATGCCTAAAGCACCTAGAATGTTTCCTGATACAATGGAAGAACTTAGTGAAGTTAGTTACTATTATGACCACTTATCTGAAAGCTCAGAAAATCCAAACAACATACAGGCTATAGCTGACTGCCAACCTATCACATGTATTTGCTTTATTAACTCCTTTAAGAGACTAAAATAATAAAGCATGTTCATCAAAAAAAATTAAATAATATAGATTCCTAAAATGTAAACAGAGAAAATCATCACTCCAGACTCCTTGAACCCCATAGCATCTTCACCCTCAGTCTCTACAAGTAACTCATGATGTACTAGATGGTTGTCTATGTAAATATAATTATGCAGAATTTGGGATCAGTTTAAACTTCCAAATAAAATTTATATTGTGTTATAAATATTACTGTAATTTATTTTGCTATATTAGTAACAATTCACCAAAATACTAATATGCCCCTGAACTCAATAAACTTCATTTCTAAATTGCTATGTGTTATTTTACTCCATGAACATGCTGTAACATTTAGTCATTATTTAGTTGATAAGGCTATTATATTAATCTTCAATAGCCACCGTTTGTCTGAGGCTCCAACTATACATGAATATATTTGTCTGAATATAGTTTTCCAACAGATATTACTAATTCATTTTAATATTTGTATTGGGACTTCCAAACCATCTTTCTAATGGTTATGCAAATTTCTGCTTCCATATAGTAAATAATAATAATATAATAAGTAAAAATACATTGTTCAATATCATCTGCAACACTGAGTGATTATCTTGTTTTTTGAAGAGATATAATGATATTGTGGTTTTACGAGAAGGAGGTTTTCCTACAATTATTACTAGAAATCAATGTTTGAAAATCTCACCTGCCCCAACAGTGATATCTTTGTACATAGACCTGGTTCCATATGTATAAATAGAAGGGTCTTTTGATGTTTCATACTGTCAAAAGTACCCATAGCAACTGCCATTAATGGTACTATGGAAAAGTTAGAGGAAGTTGTTCCCTGAGACAATACGCAAAATCCACTTGCATGGGTTGCATCATCACTGCTTACAAAATTACATCATGTTTTCATTGCCACAGTGGTCGGCATTATTGATCTTTTTGAACCTCAGTTTCTCAATTGAATTATCATTAGTTCCTCACTGCCAATTGATAAAGGACAAAATCTTTCAATTTGGTGTTGGTGAAATTTTAATTTTCATGTCTTCTAACACGACTTTTTACCACACATATACTCACAACTTTTAATTTATTAGAGTTTCCAAACAGTCTTTGCTATTTCATAAACCACTGCTTTTGTTCATGGTGCTAACCTAAAATGACTTTACTATAAATCTATGTAATGAACTCATATGCATATTTCTGGGGTTATCTTAAATTTGCCTCTTTTATGTAGCCTTTGAAATAATATAATATTCTTTGGTGGCTTTAATCATCTTCTATTATTCACGAGACATTATATATCACCTCTATACAAGTCACTTGGACAATATTTGTAACTGTACCCTATCAACCAAAAGAAGTTAATAAAGTATGGGAACATTGTATTTTATATAAACTAGTAAAAATGACACTTACACTTTGGTTATCAATTTTTCTTAAGGCTCTGTCTCCCAAACTTTATTTAGAAGTTATAAATTATAGTATAGTTTTCCTCTCAATCTTTTGAGATCAAAAACAATTGTTTCTCTTTGATTCTTCTCTCTCCTTATAGGCAATCTACACCTATTTAGTCCCTATAGTCAGAAGCCTGTACCTTATAAGCATCTTCCAAACTTATTATCTTCTCATCTTCACAAAAACATCCCTTGCCCTACTCCCTGCCCTTTTTAAAGGCCTGTTAAATAATTTTGTAGCCTGTTCATGTATTCTTCAGGCAATGCTCAGAACACTTTCTAAACCACCAGACTCTCTCCAAATGAAACACTAAATAGTGTTCCCATCACATCCAGTATAAGTGTTTTGCAAATACTAGGTCATGTAAATTGCTATTCACACTCACTTCGAAGTACATTTTTGGTTTGTCTTTTGATATGATCCTATGAAACATTCATGCCAGATAAGCTAAATCATTTATAGGTATCTTGGGGGTCACATATATGATTTCTTTCAACTGTTTCTCTATATATGTTGATGTTATATTTTTACTTTCCTGTGTTTTTACATCCAGCTGTTGCTCATCTTTCAATTACGTAGCCTATATTAATTATTCATCTTGGGACATTGCAAGTTCCTCTTAGATAGCATAAAGCGGAGCTCCTTCAGTAACAACCACTCCTTCGGTTTGTCAACCATGCTTTGCAACCACTTGTATCATGCTGCTTATCTACTTAAAAACTGTATTACAAAATAAGATTATGAGTTCTCAGGGATAATGATCTACTTTCATTCATGCACATCAGCAGCAACATCTACCACAGAGCCTGACATCTCAAAATGTCCAAAACTATCCAAATATGTTTTAAAACATAGGCACAGTGCCTCTTAACTGTACTTTCAGCAGCTTTCACTGCAGAACTGGGTAGTTGAAGTTCAGTAAATGCTTGCTGAAGAATGCATTTACCCTGATAGATTCCAAGAAGCCTCTGTACCAAATTCTCTTCCACAGCAAATAAAATTATGGCACATCTTCAAAGTATTTATTTTGTCTGGACTTTCTGCCAAACTCTAAAGGTTGGTTTGTTTGGGTTTTAGTAGCTGAATCAGTAACTATGTGCATCAAACAAAAATAGCATTTGAATCAAGCCAAGCAACAATGAAAAGGGAAACAAGTTAGCTGTTATGTTTGGACTTGGTTTGCCCATGTTCATCCGAGAAATCATTATAAAAACTGATGGTTAATGTGTAGTTCCTACTTGTCATGAACAACAATCAGCTTTTCCCTAAGAATAATCAATTATTATGACTGTTTGTATGTGGCATTTTCTCATCTCTTCACTGCTTTGATTTGGACAATACCAATGAAACTGACAGGGTAGTGAGATTTTATCACATATGGTTGTCCCTAATTAGTAAATAAACTGAATTTTGATTTGAGAGAAATAATCTTCAATGACGTTTTCAGAATTATTCTGACTTCAGATATTTTAACACTAGGAAATATTCAATGGTACTTTTTTATTTTTTGCTTTTTTGAGACAAGTTTTCTGTGTGAAGTCATGGCTGTCCTAGAACTAGCTCTATAGACCAGATTTGCCAGGAACTTAAAGATCCAACTGCCTCTGCCTCCCAAGTACTGGGGTTAAAGGTTTGTACCATCACTGCTGAGCAAAATATTTCATCATTGTACTAAGGTCATGTGCTACAAGCCCCCTATGAAAATGCAAAGCATAAGGCTTGGAAGACTAATAGCCTTTGCATACAAGAATGTAGTCCTTTTGACAGGCAGAGAAAGCATTTTCTTTTTATTGTACTATATTTTTTCCAAGGGCTGTTCAATAAAAGAAAAATCATATAAAAATGTTAATAAAAAGAAAAAAGTCTATAGTTATCACAATTTGAGAAACTTACTTTAAAATGAGTGTTTGTTTATTGTGTAAGTTCTTTGATATTTTACTAGTTTAAGGCATATTATATATTTCTCAGATAGGATTTATATTATACAGAATTGCACAAAAGGATTTAACCATATAATCTTTTCCTTCCTGTTAAAAAATATCAAGTGTAACTATTGATCTATGACAAAAACAATTGGAAAGCTACACTATAGCAAGAAAGAATACAATCAGCCTTTAAAAGGTATGAACCACATATTCAATTGATGTTCTCTTTGAAAGATTATATATTATATAAATTATCAAAAGGCAGAACCATTGCCCAAACCTTGATCCAGTTTGGTCTTTAAGAAATGTTGAAGCTATGGGCTGGTGAGATGGCTCAGCGGGCAAGTGCATTGACTGCTCTTCTGAAGGTCTTGAGTTCAAATCCCAGCAACTACATGATGGCTTACAACCATCTGTAATGAAATCTGATGCCCTCTTTTGGTGAACCACAGACAGCTACAGTGTACTCATTTATAATAATAAATAAATAAATCTTTAAAAAAAATGTTGAAGATATTCTGTTCAGGAATTCTTCCTCTGTGCCTATGTGTTTGAGGCTCTTCCAGACTTTCTTAGTTTCTCTATTAGTTTGAGTGTATCTGGTTTTAAGTGGAGGTCCTTGATCCACTTGGACTTGAGCTTTGTACAAGGAGATAAGAATGGATCAATTTGTATTCTTCTACATGCTAACCACCAGTTGAATCAGCACCATTTGTGAAAAATGCTGTTTCCCCCCCACACACACACACACACTGGATGGTTTTAGCTCCTTTGTCAAAGATCAAGTGACCTTAAGGTGTGTAGGTTCATTTCTGGGTCTTCAATTCTATTCCATTGATCTACCTGCCCGTTTCTGTACCAATGTCATGCTGTTTTTATCACGATTGCATTATAATACAGCTTTAGGTCAAAGTGTGGATGCTTCCAACCTTCTTAGAAAAACAAAATACTCACAGGAGCAAATATAGAGATAAAGTGTAGAGCAGAGAATGAAGGAAAGGCCACCCAGAGACTGTCCCACCTGGGGATTCATCTCATATACAGACACCAAACCCAGACTCTATTGTAGATTCCAAGAAGTGTACTCTGTAAAGAGCCTGATATGGCTGTCTCCTGAGAGTTCCTGCCAGAGCCTGACAAATATAGAGACAGATATTCTCAGCTAACCATTGGACTGAGTGCAGGGTCCCCAATAGAGGAGTTAGAGAAGGGACTGAAGGAGTTGAAGGGATTTGCAACCCCATAGGAAGAACAAAAATATCAACCAACCAGACTCCCCAGATCTCCCAGGGACTAAGCTATCAACAAAGGAGTACACATGCCTCCAGCTGCATATGTAGCAGAAGATGGCCTTGTCATCAATGGGAGGAGAGGTCCTTGATCCTATGAAGGCTCAATAGATGCCCCCTTGTAGGGCATCCAGTATAGGGTAGGGAGGTGGGAGTGGGGTGGGTGGCGGAACACCCTCATAGAAGCAGGGGGAGAGAGGATATGATAGTGTGTTTCCAGAAGGGAAGGAAACCAGGAAAGGGGATAACATTTGAAATGTAAATAAAGAAAATATCCAATAAAAAGTAAGTATTTTTTCATCGTAATAACAACAACAACAACAAAAATCCCAAATGTTGAAGGTAGACATTGTATTCAAGTAAAACAAATGATGTTCTTTTATCAATAATCACCAGCAAAAACATTGCTATAGTGGCATTTGTCATATAGCAAATAGTTCCCAGACACAATTATGGTTCTCTAAAGTTAGTTTCTCTTAAGAAGTTTATATTTCTTTCTGCTTAAATTTGTTTACATTTGGGATAGCAAGAGCCTTAAAAATACCTAGATAATTTATATGTTCTTTCTCAGTATACAAAGACAGTTTTCCTTATTCATCCAACAAGTGCTTTCTGAATGGTTGATGTTTGTTAGATATTGTGCTGAGCACCAGACATACAATCCTAAACAAAACAGACTGCTCTATATGATCATGATGCTCATAGTATACTGTAAGAAAAACTAATAGAAAAATGCAGTGTGCTAACATTTTATTGAAAATTGGTTTTTTCATACAACATATTTGATTACAGTTTCCCATTCCTTTACTTCTGCCACATCCTCCCCAACTCTGCTCCCATCTGCACCTTCTTTCTGTCTCTACTTAGAGAAAAAACAGGTTTCTGAGGTATAATAATAAAATATAAAATCATAAAACTGATTGTAAAAGGACAAAACAAACAAATAGAAAGAGTTCAAGAAATGGCACAAGAAGTAAATATAGATGCAGAGGCACAGTCATTCACACACTCAGGAATCTGATTAAAAACACAAAACCAGAGGCCATAGTATATATACAAAATCTGTAGGGTAAATAAAATAAAATGAACTAAAATTTACAAAGAAAAATCCCCGACTCAACCTTATGAGGCAAGGAACCTTCAAGGATACCATTATAGTTTATTTTCTGTTGGCCATCTACTTCTGGGCTTTTAGCCTACCATCCATGTACTCTGTTTCTTCAGTGAGGCCCCATTGAAGAAATCTAAATTTTCTTTTGCAAGTGGCTATCAACTGGAGATAGCTTCCTCAAGCTTTGCACCACCATTGCACTAGCATATCTTTCAGGTAGGACACAATTACAGATCCAAAAATTTGTAGCTGGGTTGGTGTTTACATTTACTCTTTGATAGCATTCAGAGGACTTTCCAGTACAAAGAACACTAACAAGTAGGGGTAAAGAGTCTGAGTGTGCACCAGCTGAACATCTCTATGGTCACTGAATTGCGTAGGTGCTGTCTTCAGCAATGGAGTCTTACCATTATTTTGTGGAGAGCAATCTACCACCTTTGCAACAGCTTGTGTTGTTCGGGGCATTTTATCGGACCTCTTTGGTCCACTATTTGATTATATATAACCAATTCTCAGTACTCAAGCTTCATTTGGTGGTGAGAGATGTCCATTTGGGACTCTGTCTGTCCCATTATTTGTCTATTTCATTTAGATAACATTCATATATGCATATACATATATGTATATGTGTAAATATTCATATAAAATTTAGGAAGCTTCTACTGTATTAGTTTTCCATATGACTCTTTAATTTCAGCTATTCCTCATTTATTCAACTCCCTCACCTTCTTGTTTCCTCGTCTTACTTGTTTGATCCTCCCACTCCATTCCCCCACTTTTTAAGCCAAGTGTTAACATTACAAAGTGCTACAGAGCACAGGGCACTTACCTGCATAATTCATGGCCCTAAAAGTCTGTCTGAAATGTCTGAATCAGGGTTGTCAGAGGAGAGCCAAGGGCTTTACTTAATTGAATGACTGGCCCAGCTTTTCTGCTTACCTTGCCAGCAAAGTGCTGCTCTTACTGTTGCCGCGTGATTCCAAAGACAAACAGACATATCTACCATCTTCACAGCCACAATTTTTGTCTGCACTCACAGTAAATATCAAACATTTTGAATGTATTTGCAGAAATATACCTGCCAGGTCCTGATGAACAATTGCTTCTTTGAAAGATATTGGAAATTTTGCCAAGTTCAGTAATCAAGTAGGCTCACCATAAGGAATCTGGAAATATAAAATACCTGCTAGACTGCTACCAATCTGTCTCTCAGCCAGTGCCAAAGGCACCAGAAATACTGAGTCCCTTGTATCCTTAACTGATACTCTGTGGCTTAGAGATTTCATTGCCTCTGCTGTTTACTTATATGCTATGTAAAATATTTCTCCCTTTTCCTACAAAATACGTATTAATTTCATAATCCTATACTGATTGAGAATTTTATGTTGCTTTTACCCTTAAATGTCATATTCTAATGTTTAAGTATGCTAAAGCATGAGAGTTCTCATTCAGATGAATTACCATTACTGTTAATATCTCCATTATTTTAGCATCTATTATATCATTTCAACTTTCAGTTTCATGATTAATTAAAATAAATAATTATATATATTTAGGGGACATAAAATGATATCTCAACATATTTGCACATTGTGGAATGATTGAGTCCAATTAATTAAATGTCCATTATTTCATATATTTATTATATCCATGGCATATGAATATTGAAAATCTTTTAGCTGTTTTGAAATATACAAGAATATATTATTGTTAAAAATCACCACCATCTTATGTAATAAAGCACAAGAACTGTTTCCAGGCTGTACTTCTATTTCTCTGTTAAATCTAAGACTTAAGTCTCTGGCTACTTGATTAGCTTGTCTTGATAATGACATAATCTTAAGCTCTTACTGTGACTCAAATGGACCATATACAAGCATAATGCCAATAATTTTCTGATTGTATACAAACACCATGCCAATACTTTCTTACATATATAACTAGGTATTTACTTTAAAGTTCTCCTAATGAGTATCTCTATACCATTCGACCACATTAGACCACAGTGCTCTTTGAAGACCTGTGATAGCTGTTTCAAAACGTTCTATATTTCTCTGGACACTATAACATTAACTGCTACCTTGCTTCTTTGGAAACTATTGCTAAACTCTGTTAGTCCCACAACCCTGATCAAACTCTAGTCTGGATTAATTTCACTCTTGACTGTCTCTATAAGTTCCCCATGGGTTTTATGGCTCAGATTAAATGGGTTACTACAGTTTTCATCCAGTACTATTTGTGGTTATATGTACCCACATACTACAAATAAAAATGTTATATGTATTGAAACTAAAACCATTCAGTGTTATTTGGGTCATTTCTCTGCATCTCTTTCTTCCTTCATTAATTAAAACAAGGACAATGAAATGGCTCAGCAGAAAAAAAAAAAGCTACATGCTGCCAAGCCTGGGGACTTGAGTTCAATCCTCAGGACCCACATGGCAGAAGAAGAGCACTGATTCCAACAAGTTGTCCTCTGACCTCTGTATTTTTGTTGTGGTTTGTGTGCTCCCCAACACATAATAAATATATAAATGTAATAAACTTAATATATTTATTACACAATCACTTGTGGGGAATTTTGAGAAACAGGAGATATGGTAAATAAGAGAAATATCTGACAATGATGTGTTTATCTTCTGTAGATTGTTGATCCATTATTTATAATAGTTTTGTTCCTCTAGAAAAATTTTTTTCAACCATCATATGTCAATATCTAGTGGCTTCCAAAATGATTCCCTGTGAGTAAAGTAAATTTTGTGCTAATTTATCAGAAGTAAAACTGATATTCATGATATTCTACTCACACAATTACATATTATTAGTTCTGTAGACAAAATTATTTTAATTATAATATAGCATTGTTAGTTAAATTGTAGATTCTAAGATAAGCCCTAAATTTGCTGAATCAGGATTTCTGGGTCACATCTATATTTGGCATATTTTTTTGGACCACATTGTTATAGGTTGTTTTAATTAATTATTTTAGAATTACAATATATATCTAAACGTATTTGCCTAACTATTCCCCAACTCCCCCCATATCCACCCCCTCTTCACATTGTATACTCATATATATACATACATATGTATATATGTATATATATTCTGTTAATCCAATATTTGCTGCTTGTATATAATCCCATATGTGGGCCCATTTACTGGAACATGATTAATCAGGAGCCACACTCTTAAATAAAACTGACTTTCCCCTTCCCCTGAAGGCATCAACTGCCCATAAGTCCTCAGGAATGGGCAGTTTGAGTGCTAATTGGCTTGATTTTGTGCAAGTGATATGCAGGCTACTACTGTAGTTGAGAGTTAATGAGTGCATCAGCCCTGTCTTGTCTACAAAATACTGTTTTCTTTCTCTTCCTCCCTACCTATGGCTCTTATGTTCCCTCTGTTCCATCTTCCATGAGAGACCCTGAATGAGCCTTGAAGGAGGGGGAATATGACAGATGACCTATTTATGGCTCAGAACTCCACTGACACCTTTTCTGTGTGATTTGTCCATTTGTAAGTTTCTGTGTCAACCATCAGCCACTACACAAGAAATTTGTATGATAAGGTCTGTGAGCTACTCTGATCTATGAATATAGATAAACAAATCTAGAGGGCAGTTTGTTACTATATTTATTAGCAGGATAATGGTAGTAAATTAAACTCAGGAGCACAAAGCATTGATACTGGGCCATCCAGTTGTGCTAGGAATGTATTGCTTCATGGCAATGGACCTTAAATCCAATCAGAAAAGAGTTACCTCATAACATCCATGCTACAATACCATTGTTAGGCGTATCTTGCCATGCATCATTGTATTTCATAGCTTTCAAAGGTGAGTAAGAGAGGTGATAACATTTTCCCCCAGAGGCACTTTCCAATACTATGAAAGCTAGTAGAGATGAGACTGCCTACTCAGTACCAATTTGATTGTTCTATGTCCTATGACCAACTTGTATACTGTATTTAACAATAGGGTCTTACCATCAAACTCTGATGGGAAATGGAGAGTAACATCAATAGCTTGTACTGTTTGGGGGTAGCCAGGACACCTATCATCAATACTCTTTTGGGGTCTCCAGGACACCTATCATCAATACTGTTTGGGGGTCTCCAGGACACCTATCATCAACAATTTGAGGAAAAATATCTGTTACCTGGCACTGGAACTTTTGTTTGTTAAATTGTTCTTACTGTTAGTTGTTCTTCTCCCAATCCTCTTAATCTCTCTCTCTCTCTCTCTCTCTCTCT
>NC_045030.1:45701753-45703255 GCF_008632895.1 Mastomys coucha
ATCTCTATCTCTCTTTCTCACCCTCCCTCCTTAAACACTTAAACTTTCCTTTACATTATCTCCCTTTTCTCTTCATGTTTTACACTAATGTATTTGTGTCATGATTAAATCTCTATTCTGTATATAACAAAATATTCAATACTTGCCTTTCACTTCCTCATTGCTCTTTTCCCTTCAGACATCATCCTCACCCTAATAGTGCCAAAATAGCACAACTTTAATATCATTTCATACCAACAGCTTTTTCATATGAGAAAGAGTATGTGACATTTGTTCTTCTAAGTCAGGCTTATGTGGCATTAGATGATTTCCAGTTCCATTTGTTTTCTTGTAAATGGGATAATTTCATTCTTGTCTTTTGCTCAGTAAAATACCATATTTTTGTAGGTATCTAGGCTGATTCTATAACTTTACTATTGAAAATAGTGGTGTGGTAAATGTCGGTGTACATATAACTATTAACAAATTTCTTTAAATATATAACCAGGCATGATATGGCTAAATCATATTGTAGATTTCTTTTAGATTTTTAGGGCCACCCATACTGATTTCCAAAATGAAAATAATTAGTACTACTTAGTAATGTATAAGGATAAGTTACTACCCACATTCTTGCAAACTTTTTTGTTTTATTTATAATAGTCATGATTGTATAGGAATTTTAATTCAGCTGCTCTGACAAGGGATCATATCCAAAGAACTTTAAGGTCTGTATGACCCAGACCTTAAATATAGGTCTGGAATATAGATATGACTAATTCCAGGAGGTAGAGGCAAACAGATTTCTGAGTTCAAGGCCAGCTTGGTACAGAGCAAGTTTCAGGTAAAGAAAAGCATAAGTCCAGGAGTGGTGGTGTAGGCCCTTATTCTCAGCACTCAGGAGACAGGCATGCAGATTTCTGAGTTCTAGTCAGTCAGTTCTGTTCAGTCACTTGAGTGAAGACAGTGCAGCTTGTGTCAGTTCAGTTAGTTGTCAGTGCAATGCATTGGAGTTGAGTTTGTTTAGGAGTTCATGCACTTTAATACAGATCAGGAGAGGCAGTTGAAGCCAGAGAATAAGAAAGAGCCAGAAGATTAGAAAAAATTCCAGAGTTAGTTTGAGGTCAAACAGAGCAATTTGGTGAGAAACTTAGAGAACTCAGTTTGAATCAGTCAGCTTGGAGAAGAATTTGAACATGAAAAGCTGAGTTGAACCAGCCAACTATAGTTCAAAAATAACAAGAGAAGGGTAAGCTTTTCATCAGTGAACCTCAGAGACAACAATTACATCTGCAAAATAAAAGTTATTTTACTCATGCTAATTAATATAAGGAGGAAAATCAGAGTAGGATTTCTCAAAGAGTTAAACTTTCATTAATGTACTTATTCTCATTTTGTTTCTTCTTTTGAAACAAAAAACTCTGGTTAATTCATTTGTCTAAATTTACCTACTAATGATTTGAATTTCCTTTTTTTTTCTTTTTGTTTGTTTTGTATTTAGTAGAGTTTAAAATCTTGGCTCT
>NC_045030.1:45703266-45716090 GCF_008632895.1 Mastomys coucha
TTTCTTTATTGTTTCTATTTCCATTTTTAGATTCTGGATGGTTTTGCTCATTTCTTTCACCTGTTTGACTGTGTTTTCCTATAGCTCTTTAAGGGATTTTTCTGTTGCCTCTTTAAGAGCTTCTAGCTCTTTACCTGTGTTCTCCTGTATTTCTTTGAGGGTGCTATTTATCTCCTTCTTAAGGTCCTGTATCATCATCATGATAAGTGATTTTAGATCTGAATCTTGTGTTTCCGGTGTGATGGTGTGTCCAGGACTTGCTATGGTGGGAGAATTGGATTCTGATGATGGCAAGTGACCTTAGTTTGTGTTGTTTATTTTCTTATGCTTGCCCCCCACCCCCCGCCATCTGGTTAACTGTAGTGCTACCTGCCCTTACTAAATCTGACTGGAGCCTGTCCTTCCTGTGATCCTGGTTGTGTCAGAACTCCTCAGATTCAAGCTGTCTCTGTGGTCCTGTGATTCTGGGATCCTGGGATCCTGGGCTTCTTAGATCACCTGGGAGTGGAGCTTCCTCTTGGTGTTGTGGGACTGGCTGCAGAGCTTGTGCCCTAGGTCTGCTCTGGACCCCAGCCCAGACAGACTGGAAGAAACCCAAGTCACTGGGCTGGTGGAGTTCCTGTGTGCCTAGTCCTGCTGCTCCCAGTTACTCCCAGTGTTGGGACAGATGTTGGTTCATGCTCACCTCTGATCCTGGATGTGTCAGAGTGCCTGGGAGTAGAGCTTCCTCTGGGTGTTGTGGGACTGGCTGCAGAGCTTGCGCCCAAGGTCTGTTCTGGACCCCAGTCCAGACAGACTGGAGGGAACTGGAGTCACTGGGCTGGTGGAGTTCCTGTGTGCCTGGTCCTGCTGGTCCCAGTTACTCCCAGTGTTGGGACAGATGTTGGTTCCTGCTCACCTCTGGTCTGAATTTCTTTAGTGGGTTTTTGTTGTTGTTTTACTTTTTGCTTTAGTTCTTTATGGAATTTAGATAGTAATGTCTTATCAAACATACAGTTAGCAACATTTTTTTCTCATTCTCTACCTGATGGTGCAATGAATGATCATGTCAGTACCATTTTGGTTTTGTTGCTATGGCTCTGTGGTATGATTTTAAGAGTCACTGTGATACCTTTGCTTTTCTAACCAGGACTCTGGCTTTTCTATATGTATTATGCTTCCATTTGAACTTCAAGATTGTTTTTCTCTAGTTGTGGGAAGAATATCATTTACTTTCTTTCTTTTTCCCTATGACTTTCTTTTTCCCCACTTAGTATATGGTGCTTTACCTGTTTCAACCTCCTATTTCTCCTTTTCCAAGCTATTGCTCTAAAAATGTCTTTACTGTACTATCATGATTACAATCTTCTTCTTCCTCTTCCTCTTCCACCTGCTCTTCTCCCTCCTGTTCCTGTTGGGTATTTCCTAAAGTAATTTTTGTAGTGTTGTCTTAAATTTCTTTAATTTGAAATGTTTGTTATATGTCTGTATTTTACTGTCAAATTTTATTGGTGAGTGTGTATGAACTTCTGGCATATATATAGGGATACCCATAGGTAGAAGAAGAGAAAGTTGGAGTTGGAGTTAGAGGCAGTTGTGAGCATATGAATTCTGGAAAGTGAACTTGGTTTCACTGAAAGAGCAGCAAGAACTGCTTATCACTGAGTTACCTCTCCATCCCACCTCCCTATTCCTGCCAATATTAAGAGATAAGTTTTCTGAGTTCAGCAGTCTTGCTTGGTGGTTACTAAATTTCATGGTTTGAAATACATCACTCTGGGTATATGCCCAGGACTGGTATAGCTGGGTCCTCTGGTAGAACTTCTTAGGGAAATAAATGGATCTGGAGAATATCATCCTGAGTGAGGTACCCAATCACAAAAGAACATACATGGTATGCACTCTCTGATAAGTGGTTATTAGCCCAGGAGATCGGAATACATGAAGTATAATCCAAAAAGAAAAAGATAAAAAAGGAGTTGATGGGGTATATATCTAAGCTCTATCATGATGGGTGATATGACTATGATCAAGAACATATGCCCATGTGTCTTCCTGGTCTTTCCCTGTCTACTATGTGGGCAATCACCATTTGACTCCCCTCAGGTCATTTGACTATGCCTGAATCCCTGTGGAATTTTATACTATTGTATTTGCTTTCTCTTCTTATCATAAACAGTCACTGTAAATTGGGTGAGAAAAAAAAAAAGAAAGAAAGAAATACATCACTCAATGCTCTCTTATATCTTGGGCTTTCTGAACAGAGGTCTGGCTTTATTATGATTAATTTTACTATATAAGTGAATTGCTGTATTATCTTATAGCTTTTTATACTATTTCTTTGGTTTGAAGATGTTTACTATAATATAATGTGGAAAGAAATTCTTCTCTTCACATGTTTATTTGGGTTTCTATACTTACATGTACATTTTTTCCCAGGATTTGCAAATTTTCTTAAATATTTTCATCAAATATATTTTTCTATGCTTTTACATTTTATCTCAGCTTTTTCTATCCTATGAATTCTTACATTCAGTCCCTTGATTGAAGAGTTCTTGGGTGGTGGTTTTTCTCCTTATTGAAGCTTTAATTCATTATTTTCACTTTTATAATCTATCCCTGACATTCTTTTTCATGATCCAGTGCATCAGTAATATTTACCACTGTGTTTTTATGTGTTGTTTTAATTTTTAAATTTCTAACATTTCCTTTTTAAATAACTTCAACTTACTTGGTGAATTTATCCTTCATGTTTCTGGCTTATCTTGTACATTTCTGACTTTCATATCTACCACAACTGCTAATTCAATTATGTGTTTGTTTTCATT
The DNA here is from genome assembly GCF_008632895.1 of Mastomys coucha. NCBI lineage: Eukaryota > Metazoa > Chordata > Mammalia > Rodentia > Muridae > Mastomys > Mastomys coucha. The sequence goes on from NC_045030.1 coordinate 45,706,074, forward strand.
TTATGGTATTCCCAGTCATTGACTAATTTGGAAGTGGATTTTTGATAATATATATATATATATATATATATATATATATATATATATTAAACATTCCAGTATCTTTGGATTTGCTAATTGAGAAATTATGTTTTTTTTCTTAATTAATTTTTTACACTCCATATTTAATTCTCCCCATTTACCCTCCAACTGTTCCACATCCCATACCTCTTTTCCACACCTCTGTCTCTACGTGGATGTCCCCACCTTACACCCCACCTGACCTCTAAATTTTCTGGGGCCTCCAGTCTCTTGTGGGTAAAGTGCATCACCTCTGAATGAACACAAACCCACAAGTCCTCTACTCTATGTGTGTTGGGGCCTCATATCAGCTGGTATATGCTGTCGGTTTGGTGGTCCAGTACTTGAGATATCTTGGGGATCCAGATTAATTGAGACTGCTGGCCCTCCTACAGGATCGCCCTTCTCCTCAGCTTCTTCCAGCTTTCCCTAATTCAACAGGAGTCATCTGCTTCTGTCCATTGTTTGGGTGCAAATATCTGCATCTGACTTTCAGCTGCTTGTTGGGTCTTTCAGAGGGCAGTCATGATAGGTCCCTTTTTGTGAGTACTCCATAGCCTCAGTAATAGTGTCAGGCCTTGGGACCTTCCCTTCAGCTGGATCCCACTTGGGCCTGTCACTGGATCTTCTTTTCCTCAGGCTCCTCTCTATTTCCATCCCCGTAATTCTTTCAGACAAGAACAATTATGGGTCAGAGTTTTAACTGTGGGATAGCAACCCCATCCCACACTTGATGTCCTGTCTTTCTGCTGGAGGTGGCCTCTATAAGTTCTCTCTCCCTACTGTCAGGTATTTCATCTAAGGTTCTTCCCACTGAGTCCTGAGAGTCTCTCACCTCCCAGGTCTCTGGTGCATTCTGGAGAGTCCCCTCAACCTCCTATTTCCCAAGGCTACCTATTCCCATTCTTTCTGCTGGCTCTCAGGGGTTCAGTCCATTTACCTCACCCAATACCAGTTCAGGTTCCCCTCTCCCCCACACTCCCTCCCCCATCCACTTTCCCTCCCATGTCCCCCTCTCCCTCCCCACTTGTGATTGATTTCTTTTCTCTGCTAAGTGGGACTGAGGCGTCCTCACTTGGTTACTTCAGTTTGTTGACCTTTTTAAGTTCTGTGGACTATATCTTGGGTATTCTGTACTTTATGTATTTTGGGTAATATCTACTTATTAGTGAGTGAGTTACCTCACTCAGGATGATATTTTTTCGTGTTCATTTATACAATGGAATATTGCTCAGTTATTAAGAACAAGAACATTGTAAGTTTTGAAGGCAAATGGATAGAACTAGAGAAATTATGATTTTTAGAAGTCTTGTACTATCTAAAAATTTCAAGGCTTTCTGATTTTGTGTTATAAGTTTTATTAGTCATTTTAATTATTTAAATTCCAAATGTCACTCTCCTCCCAGTGGCCCCTCACAAAGTTCTTCCCTCCTTCCCTTCTCCTCTTCACCTCTGTCAAGTCACTATAGAAATAGTCCCATCCTCTCCTACTGAAGCCAGACAAGGCAATCCTCTATTATGTCTGGAGGTACAGCACAGTCTATGTATGTTCTTTTGTTAATAGCTTAGTCTCTGGGAGCTCCCAGGGTTCCACGTTGGTTGACACTGTTGGTCTTTCTATTGGGCTGCAATCTCCTTTGATTCCTTCAGTCTTTCCCTTAGCTCTTCCATTGGGGTCCCTGTACCCAGTTCAAAGGTTGGCTGTGAGTACATTAATATGTCTCAATCATCTACTGGTAGAACTTCTCAAAGGACAGCCATGCTAGAGACTCCTGTCTGCAAGAACAACATGGCATCAGTAGTAGTGTCAGGGATTGGTGTTCACCTATAGAATGGATCCCAAGTTAGACCCATCACTGGTCAACCATTTGTTTAGTCTCTGCTCCATTTTTTCTACTTGCATTTCTTTTAGACAGGAATAATTTGGGGTCAAAAATTATAAGTTGGGTTGGTGTACTCAACCTTCCACTGGGGGTCCTGCCCAACTACTAGAGGTTGTCTCTTCAGGTTCCATATCCCCACTGATGGTCATTTTTGGCTAAGGTCACTCACATTGAGTTCTTGGAGCCTCCCCAATCCCAGGTCTCTTGGACTAAGGATGCTGAACATTTCTTTAAGTGTTTCCTGGCCACTCATGATTCCTCTGTTGAGAATTCTCTCTTTAGGTCTGTACACTATTTTTATTTCATATTACCTTTATTTTCATTTAAAATGTTATCCCCTTTTCTGATTTCCCCCACAGAAACCCCCTATCCTATCCCCCTCCTCCTTTTTCTATGAAGGTGTTTCCCTACCTACCTACCTACTCCTGCCTCCCCACCGTGGCATTCCCCTGCATTGGAGCATAGAGCCTTCACAGGACCAAAGGCTTCTTCTCCCATAGATGCCTGACAATGCCATTCTTTGCTACATATGCCGCTGAAGCCATTGGTCCCTCCATGTGTACTCTTCAGTTGGTGGTTTGGTTCCTGGGATCTCTGGGGAGTCTGGTTGGTTGATATTGTTGTTCTTCCTATGGGGTTGCAAACCCCTTCAACTCCTTCAGTATTTCTCTAACTCCATTTATTAAATTGGGTTATTTGGTTTTCTGTTCAGGAATTTTTTCTCTGTGCTAATGCATTCAAGGCTATTTTCCACTTTCTCTTCTATTAGATTCAGTGTATCGGGTATTATGTTGAGGTCCTTGTCCACATGGACCTGAGCTTTGTGCAGGGTTATAAATATGGATCAATTTTCATTCTTCTACATGCAGACCACCAGTTAGATTAATATTTTTTTGAAGATGCTTTTGTTTTTTCACTGTATGGTTCCGACTTCTTTGTCAAACTTCAAGTGTCCATAGGTATGTGGGTTTATTTGTGGATCTTCAATTTTATTCTATCGATCTACCTATCTGTCATTGTACTAATACCATTGTACTAATACTAATACAGCTTTTGTCACTATTGCTCTGTAGTACAGCTTGAGATCAGAGATGGTGATCTTTCCAGAAGTTCTTTTATCATTCAAAATTGTTTTGGCTATCCTGGGATTTTTGTTTTTCCATATGAAGTTGAGAATTGTTCTTTCAAGGTCTGTAAATATTTTGTTGGAATTTTTGTGGGAATTGTACTGCATCTGTAGATTTCTTTAGGTAAGATGGGAATTTCCTCTATACTAATCTTAACCAGTCCATGAGCATGGAAATCTTTTCATCTTCTAACGTCTTCAATTTCTTTCTTCAGGGACTTGAAATTCTTGTCATACAGATCCTTCACTTGCTTAGTCAGAGTTACAGCAAGATATTTTATATTATGTGGCTATTGTGAAGGGTAGTCTAATTGATGTTATACACATTTGGTTATCTTTTCTGGTTTTATTTGAGGATATTCTTACCAAACGGCTTTCTTTTGTGGTTTCAGCCCTGGTAGCACTCAGAGACAAGTAAACAACTTCTAGATGAGGTTTCTGCTTTCTCTCTACTCACTGGGAGGCTGGATCCATATGCAAATTTCTCCTATTTACTGCATCATCCTTATATTTCTGTGCACCCTTCAACTGTCCTATCACCTATGTTTTGAAAATTGATATTTCTATTATTTATTATGAAATTTCATATTCACTGTATCATATGTAGGTACCTATTAATACCCCACCTTATCTAAGAATTCACCTGCACATCACCATTAGGTTATAATTATTACTTTCTTTTTAAATATTTTCTCTTTTTAAATGAGTATATGAAATATGGTTGCTGTTGTTTCTCCCATATCCCCAGCCACCTGATTCCACATTCATGACATATGTATTCTTTTGCCCTCCTCTTCTTCATCACTAATTTTTCCCACCCCATGATCTTTCAGTTGCATAGCCTAAACCACACTCACACTGATTTATTTGTGTATACAGATTCATTAAAGTATAGAATCTGAAAAAAATAGGATCTGAATATGGGAAATAATATGAGATTATTGTTTTTCTGAATATTGGTAATTCCATTTATAATATTGCTTTCCAGAGACATCCATCTTCCACAAAGTTTAAAAGTTATTTTTCTGTATAGATGAAGAAAATTCCATATATTCCATATACATATATATATATGTATGTGTATCTATATATACCCTTATTTATTCATCTATGAATGGGTATCTAGGCTTAATTCATTCACTTTGTAGTGTGAATAGAGCAGAAATAAATATGGATGTGCAAGATTTTTAGTGGTAGTAGGGTATGGTGTCATTTGGATACATGTTTAAGATTGGTATAATTGGGTCATATGATAGTTCTTTTAATTTTTAAGTTTTTAAAACTTAAACTTAAGTTAGTATAAATAACCATAATGGTTATCCTAGCTTATACTCCCTTTAGCAGTGAGTAAGTGTCCTTATTTCACCAAGAACAGCAGGCTTCAAATTACAGATAACATATATTCATGGATTTCAGTATGAAATAACTGAGAGCTATGTTCATTGACTAATCAAATCAGACCTTTGACTATATTCTGTAAGTTATGACAACACATCAAGTGTGATGTCAGGACCAGGCATCATAGCAATAGCTACCCATTTCAACTGAGCTCATAATTCATTGAAAATGTCCAACTCAGAGTAACTTCTTCTTGTTTGCATCTTTCATTATCAATAGGTAATTAATCACAACGTCCCACCTCAGTGCTATAGAAATATTTTCTAATGATTTATTGTACAAATAAACAAGACGAAAAAGTCTCCAATGGCATAATATGCATAATGTGCATTTTAATTAGAAGGCAATTTAGATATTTATTTAGTCCGTGCTCATGTGCAAGTTATTTCTAATGATGGAAAGCTGATTTAGTGGAACTAATTATGATAAATTACTAGCAGTGGTTGCAAACATTAGGTGTTTACCCAAATTTATCAATAGATCAAAACCCAAGCTTAGAAATAGTTTGGAATGCTTTATGTGAACTTCTCATTGGATTATTAAAAGATTCCCGGTTATTCCATTTTTTAACATAGAATATATCCTGTATGTACATTAAAGTACATACATTTTCAAGACTGGCAAAGTAGCTTAAATATAATACATATGAGCTCCGTGTCTTTACACTTGGAACTCTCTACTTTCCTATAATGTACTTAATTATCAGAAGAACTGTAATGCTAATACAATGTTGAAATATCCCTAGTAAGTTTTACTTTAATCAGAAATCAACTTTATTTTAGTACATAAGGTGCTGAGCTTGATGGAAACCAGTTAGATACAAATTTAACTTTGCAAATTGTTCACTTAATTTCATATTCACTGTCAATGCAAAAAATAGTAATTTCCATATGGCCACAAATCAAGTACAACAAAAATGTACTCAGTACCACACAAAGTTCACTTTAAAATGGGCTGGACAAATGGAATTGTTGACATTTAAAACAATTTTACTCAATAGTGAAACTGCTTTGAGGCTTCATCACAAAACCACCTTGTCTCTAAGCACTGTTAAATATTCTATGCTATGGTAGAATTCCTAGTTTGGCATGATAGTTTGAAGGAATGGACCATAATAGGAAAAATATCCATAAATACTGGAATGCAAGCTGTCAGGATACACTTTAGGCATGCAGTTTCAAGTCTATTTTTTTATTCAAGAACTATAGAAGAGATAGCAAATAATTGAAATCACTCCACGTTCACCACTCATTTTATGAAATACAAAAAATCAAATACATACATGAAGCTAACCAATGCATCTTTTTTAATTAGATATTTTCTTTATTTACATATCAAACGTTACCTCCTTTCCTGGTTTCCCCTCCGAAAACCCTGTATTCCCTCCCCACTACCCCTGTTCACCTACCCACCCACTCTTGATTCCTGGCACTGGCATTCCCCTATACTGGGGCATAGAACCTTCACAGGACCAAGGGCCTCTCCTCCCATTGATGACTGACTAGGCCATCTTCTGCTACATATACAGCTGGAGCCATGAGTCCCACCATGTGTATCTTTGGTTGGTGGTTTAGTCCCTGGGAGCTCTTGGGGTACTAGTTGGTTCATATTGTTGTTCCTCCTGTGGGGCTGCAAACCCCTTCAGCTCCTTGTGTTCTTTCTCTAGCTCCTCCTTTGGGGACCCATGCTCAGTCCAATGGTTGACTGAGAGTATCCACCTCTGTATTTATCAGACACTGGTAGAGCCTCTCAGGAGACAGCTATATCAGGCTTCTGTCAGCAAGCAATTGTTGACATCCACAATAGTGTCTGGGTTTGGTGACTGTATATGGGATAGATCCCCAGGTGGGATAGTCTCTGGATGGCCTTTCCTTCAGTCTCTGTTCCATACTTTGTCTCTATAACTCCTCCCATGGGTATTTTGTTTCCCCTTCTAAGAAATACCGAAGTATCCACACTTTGGTCTTCCTTCTTCTTAAGCTACATGTTGTCTGTGAATTGTATGTTGGGTATTCCAAGCTTCTGGGCTAATATCCACTTGTCAGTGAGTGCACACCATGTGTGTTCTTTTGTGACTGGGTTACCTCACTCAGGATAATATTTTCTACTTCCATCCATTTATCTAAGAATTTCAGAAATTGGTTATTTTTAATAGCTGAGTAGTATTCTACTGTGTAAATGTACCACATTTTCTGCATCCATTCCTCTGTTGAGGGACATCTGGGTTCTTTCTAGCTTCTAGCTATTATAAATAAGGCTGCTATACCAAGGAGTGATATTGCTGGGTCCTCAGGTAGTAATATGTCCAATTTTCTGAGAAACAGCCAAACTGATTTCCACAATGGTTTTAGAGAAAGAGAAATACTCCTCCATTGCTGGTGGAATTGCAAGCTGGTACTACCCATTGCATCTTTTTCTGATTTGATTCCCTCTTTCTTGGTCCCAAGTAATCACTATTATGAAATACAATGTGTGGTATTTCCACATAGGTTTCATATTATTTTTTTTAAAATATTTAGATATCCATAAAACAATACTTTTTATATTTTATGGTATTCTTTGTATATTTTTCCTATAATTATATCTTTAATTCACTCAATATTGCATATTTTTATATTCTACATTGCTATACATAGGTGTTTTGGCAAGTATTTTATAGTATTACTACAATAAAAATTTATAATGCTTATAGCTGCACATTAAGGTGGTTTCCGTTTTTTGTTGTTAAAAATAATGTAACTTTGATCCTGTTTTTCCATACTAATATGTATGAATTTCTCTAAGGAGACTATGTAAAAATTGAATTTTTAAATATATATATATGTATATATATATATTCACAAAAGTTGATTATAATAACAATTTACATGTCCATGAGCAGTATAAAAGGATTTCTTTTGTTCTTTTCTCTTAAAAAGATTATTCATTTTTATTCAGTTTTGTTTGCTAGCTCATTTCCTATACTACTGGTAATTTTAATGTTGTACCAATCCAGTTATTGTGGGAGAACAAAATTAATTATTTCATGGTCCTACTTAACAGTTTAACCAACATCAGGACAAAATGGTAAAAGAGAGAGATACTTATCTTTCTAAAGTATCCCACTTCCTTCTGTCCTGTTATGCTTATGACTGCTTACCATTTGTGTTATAGACAGTGCACAATCTCATCACAACAAACCTGTCAATTGCTTATTCACGTATTCATTCTGTCAGCCACTCCATTATTCACCCACAGGTACTGAGTACCTACAATTTTTGAGACACTGTGTAATAAGATTTATAAAGGAAGATTTATTGTAGGTTTAAAATGAAGGTGAGTGTTGGCATAACAAGACTTATATATATTATACTGTATGTTCTAACTGCCCCCTTTTTGTCAGCAAATCTTGTCAATTAAGCCAAAGTAAGAAAGAGCAAATATCAATTAAATACTTACTATAAGCTAATATATCCATGGATGATGTGACCTGTTAATTAGCATGTATTTATATAGCAATAGTTTCATCACAGCTCTCATGCAGAGTGAGTAGAATTTAAATCAACATGCATGGAATTTAATACCAGTAGGTCCCAAGCACAAAAACCATTTCTTCTGTTTCCTTCCAAAATAACACTGCCAAATACAGATTAATTTCTTTTCCCATTTAATGAATCTCAGATAAAATCAACAATTTGTTCAACATCTGATCTCAAGTGATCAAAAACTCAAATTGTGATCTAACTCAACAAATTCATTCTCTCATGACTGATAGTAGGAATTTTAAATACCATTGAGTCAGACAAGGAAAATGAAGTGTTCTACTCTCTTCAGGCCAGACAGACAGGATGTAATTTACTGATGTAATATTTGCCAAGAAAACATCAAAAGAATCTTTAATCACTGTGAGTTGGCTAAAACTCCAATGCTCATAATAGATGGTAGCTCCTTTAGGACAAGGTCATGATGCACAAAGCTTGATACACTGCCCAGTCTAGTTTCATATTATGAAAGCTAAAACCTGACCTTTGCATTCAGGTTTTCACAAAAAGGTTCCCCAAAATGTCCTAATGAATGGAAAGACCAAGAAAGAAGAAACTTAAAGATAACAGGTTGTACCTTGTCAATATAAGCTAGTGCATTTATGTGTAGGACTTCCCTGAACAAGTTGCAACTACTTTTCTATTTGGAAGGGACCTATAAACCATATCTAAATTTTGATGATACCTCCCCTGGAAAGATCTCACTAACCAAGTCAGGACTAATCATTTCCTTATTTACACAAAACCCTGAGTTTTCCACACCACAAGAGTAACAATATTGTATTACAACTTTTCAGCATCTTATATGTCCCCCCCCCCGAGAGACTGTAAATTTTAAGAGAGGTAGTGCCATATTCTCATTCCAGTTATAGATTTTCAGATTGTTATATAGGTTAGGCCAAAGTAGGCATTTGATTAGTGTGAGATTTGTGAATAAGTATTTATATGTGAAGTAACAAGTGAATTGGCATTTTAATGAATGAAAAAAACAATTGAAAGTAGGATTATATTCTCCCCATTCAATTCTTTTACAAAGATACTCAAACATGTTCAGAGTGAAGAATTATATGAAAATATAACAGAAAGCAGGACTTCATTGATATTCAAAATACCAATAAGCATAAACATTTACCATATTCTAGGCACCATTATACTTTCTGTAAACCTCTTTTATACTCACAAAAATCTTATGAGATAGATATAGTAATGATCCACATTTAAAATGCAAGCAAATTGAAACCACCAGTGATTCACCTAATGGCATTTATCTAGGAAGTATTCGAGCTTGAATATGAGCCTAACTAGCCACAAACTCCAAAATCTTAACTACATGGGCATATCATAATATTATAAAGAAGGTTAAAAACAGACTCTGTTATTGGGGAGACATGACCATCACCGTGAATTTGTATTATTAGACTAATACATTTCATGTGTTCTAAAAAAGTATCATGTTAAACTCTGTACACAAAAGACATATATTTGAATAATGTTAACATTTTTTTTAATAACTTATCTTAGCTTGGGCTCTGTCATCAGACAAAACTGGGTTTGAATGCAAGTTCTGACATTTACTAATAAAGCCTTGAACACACTGCCTAAACTCTGAACCCACCATTCATCTAATAAAGAGATAATGCTAGTATCTATGTTAAAGAACACTCTAAGCATCAAATTCAGTAGATTCTGTGAAATGATTAGTACAGTGCCTCACATAGAGGGACACTGCAACAAGTATAAGTAAATGTACTTATGAGATTTATTTTCTTCTTTTGAAGCAATTGCTATCCCAGTAGGTTTCCCAGCAGCGTTATACACTTTAATGGACTTTACAGAGACTGTATGTGGAGCAACAGGCTAGATTGTGCTCTTCCCTCTTTGTCTCACTTTTTCTTCCTTGCAATCCAGCTTTAAACTCAGCACTCTACTAAAGCCATGCTTTAAAAGGTCAGCTATAACTTCCAAAATGCCAGTTCTAATACTTTTTCTCAAACATCCAATTTGCCCTATCTGCTACTTCTTTTTTTTT
>NC_045030.1:45716100-45739735 GCF_008632895.1 Mastomys coucha
CTGTCTTAACATTTCTTCATTCTTGGCTTGTCTAAAATTACATTCTCTTCTTGTTGCTGCTAATGTTACAGGTTCTTGAACAAGAAGCTCCTCTCTTTCAGAGTTTCGAACAGAAAGTTGCCAAGGTTACAGCTCTGGCACATTCTGGTTTCCAGTGAGCTCACCCTCGTTGAGCAAACATATCTATTCCTACAGCTGTCAGAGTTTATTTTATGTCGATGTTCCTCCAAACTGATGACTTTGTCCTCAAATGAGCTCTGTTCCTAAACCTCAGTTTCTTGCTAGATATTAAGCTTGGCATTTATCCTGTATTTTTCATACTTACTGTCTATTCCCATCTTTCCTTTTCTCAGTTAATGGCCTTTCCATCCTAGTAAGACACAAAAGCTTGAGACTCCAGTTACCCTTTTCATTTGTAGCTTTTACAATATTTTGTTTGTTTAAATTGAATGACACTTACCAAGTAGTGCTTACTTTGCTGATTCCAAACTAATTTTGCTCTCCCCCATTCTTCCTGTAGCCTCAGGTTCATAGATCTAATAATCCAGTTGCACATTTAGCATACACAGATACCACAGGAGCATGCTGAAAACAGTAAAAGATTTAATCAAGCAAAATTAACAAGACCTCCTCTTCTATACTTAACAATATTGTTCTAATTCTCTTTGTTTTCACCAATCTTTTTATATTGTCAGATTCTTCTCTATTTAGACTCTCCTTTACAAGCTTCACTTCAAAGATGTCCATGTTATGTTTCAAAATCAAACTCATCAATTTATCTCCATAAAAGTCCATCATAAACAATAGCAAGCTCTGAAGATTTCAATGTGGTGACTGTCTCTGTCTCTATCTCTGTCTCTGTGTCTGTCTCTCTCTGTCTGTCTGTCTGTCTGTCTGTCTGTCTCTCTCTCTCTCTCTCTCTCTCTCTCTCTCTCTCTCTCTCTCTCTCTCTTTGTTTCTTCTTCACCCTCTCAGTTATTTACAGTTAAAAATATAATCCTTTGAATAGCAGGATTTCAGAGAGTATGGTATGATTCCTATATGTATTCTTTATCATAATTGAGCTTTGTGTTTTCTGAACCTCCAGGATTTATGGATCCTTCGCAGAAAACAAGAAGCCTGAAGCATCTCATATAAATAGATTCAGAACCCTATACAGCACACTGAATAGCTTGAAAATGACATTGGGCCCATAAACTTTTACCTTACTATCAGCAATCTGTAAATAGCTAGTAATCCAGTCATACAAATTAACAATTAAAAGAAATCTTCAATTGAGATAATCTTAAACTTCCACTGGCATAGTTCACAACAGATTTAAGGCACAGGTATTGAGAATGGCTGCTCATAAAGCACAATGGTCAGTCTGTCATTATGAGCTTATCACTATTATTTAACCCTTAAAATTTAAAGTGACCTACTCATGGCAAACATTAATAAATCCCTTCATGATAATAGTGACAACAACATGTAGCTTGTGAAATCTATTGTCCATTTTTCTTTTTTTCTTTGTTTGAGTTTCTTGAGACAGGGTTTCTCCTTATAGCTCTGGTTGTCCTAGAACTCACTTTGTAGACCAGGCTGGCCTCAAACTCAGAAATCTGCCTGCCTCTGCCTCCCAAGTGAGCCACTACCACCAGGTTATTTTCCATTTTTCAGTAACACAGTCTGAATGATATATTTAAAGCAGTCTCTTATGTACAGACGGAAATAAATATTTCAGTAATAATAGTTTAAAGCAGTAATAGTTTATATCTCTGTGTTGAAGTTAATTGTTTTTTAGTTGTTGAATCTCTGAGTAGTACCACTTATTTTTCAAAAGTAGTAAAATGAGATGATCTTATATGATAAAGTTACAGCTGCAGACAAGTCATTTCTAAAATCATATACTACTCTACCCCCTCAATTTCAATGACCCGTACTACAAGGTGGAAGAAATCATACTGACTGATCTATCACCTTCAGAATAGACAATTTAGAGAAATACCTGAGATGTGCCACAGCCTTTGTCTTGGCTTAGGCACTTGGGTTTGAAATCTTGGCTTGGACATTTTCTTTTGGCAAGTCATTTACCACCTTTCTCGAAAATATCTTATAAGCTAGAGGTTGTAATACTCATCTTTCATTGGAAGATTATGCAATGCACTATGCATAAAATATCTGACATTGGAAGTATTCGATATAGAGTAGCTAGTATTCTCATATCAAATAGTTATATGGCATAAGTCAAAAATTGTGAACTTGATCTTAAATAGATAAGTTCACATATACATGGATGTATTCTGAAGAGTATTTTGCATTTAATAGGCACTGGAAAATCCATGCTGAGAGGCACTTACCTTTCCAAGTTCAAAATCTAGAGAGAATCAGTAAGAGACATCTAGAAGTCATGATAGACACAAGTAGAGTAGAGCTTAGTGAAGTCTTTTTGAAAGGGATATGGTCTGTATTTAGACATGAAAGGATAATCATTGCCAATATAGAGAGAAAATAGTCATTTTTCAGAGAATAGATTGTAAAAAAGGAACTATCTGATTTTTCTGTTGCAACAAACATAACTCCCAACCCCATCAAGTCTGTGAGATAAGGGCTAACCTTTAGAAAGAAAAAAGATCCACTCATTATCCTGGGAGAATAGCTCAGACTGTACCACCTTTCTGAAATAACAGAGAACAGGTAGCATTATTGTCTTACTTTTAAATTACTCTGGAAAAAAACACTATGACCACAGCAGCTTATAAAAGAGAAGGTTTAATGGGGCTTAGATTTCCAAAGAATTGGAGTGCATGATTATCATGGCAGGTAACATGACAGTAGGCAAACGTGCATGGTGCTCAAACAGTAGCTAATAGCTTACTCCTGATACGCAAGTTGAAGGCAGAGAGAAAGAGTGCTAGCTGGGAATTTTGTGGGCTTTTGAAACATCAAAGTCCACCCCTCAGTGACTAAACCTCCACCAACAAGGCCACACATCCCAATCCTTCCCAGTTTCACCAATGAGGAAATAAGTATTCAAATATGTGAGTCGAAGAGGGTTATTTTCACCTAAGTCACCAAAATTATCTATCTAAAGTTAGGATTAGCAAAGTAGACCTGTCTCAAAGGTCCTTAAGGTACCAATAAGAACAGAATTTAATGTTAAGGATGCAGTGCTCTTTCAGTTGATTTTGACCAACTGAAGAAAATTTCAATTTACAAAAGATATTATTTTAAGATACTTTATGATACATAAAGATTCTGGCTGCCTGAGAGCTTCTTACTTTTTCGAGGAAAATAAATACTCCACTGGAAAAGCACTGAATGAAATTGGGCAGTTCATCTCAAGTCTATCTTCTCACTATCCCTTATTTTCTATTTAAAATAAACAACTAGTCAACCAATCATTCTACATGTCATAATGTAGTATATTATTTTTTCTCCAAAGCTTGTTTCAAGGTCCATTAAGGGAATGTTTCTGCCTGACTGGGTTACCCAGTCAGTCCAGGGCACACTCTAAGGGAGAAGTGTCCTAATTGGCTGTCAGTGAAGCACTGTTGTCCACAGCCTTTCACACTCTGTTAGAATGGCCTTCCTAAAGTAGCCCTAGAACATACTGGCAGTACAGCTATAGGGCAAAAATAAGAGGATGGAAAGCCACCTAAACGGCTACTTTAAAACTTGCAGATATTCCCCTAAATATTTCCACAACTTGCTGCAGTCGTGTGAATTTAGTAGAAGAGTTTGACAACTTTCTGTTTGGCTTGAGCTTCAACAACTGTGCTCATGACCTGATTAGCTAATGCCTAAATGGATTGACAGGAGTGGGATGTTCACTAAGACAGCTCTTTGTAAAGGGAATTTATGGTTGTGTAAGGTAGTAATTAACCCTAAGCACTCACAATCTGTTATGCAGGACATCATGACTTCTTACAAATTAAAGAGAAAGCAGACAAGTGAAATCAAACATTTACAGTCTGTCCTCAAATATATTTTCTTGTCTTTAAATAGGATGTCAGCTGGAATTTGCAGTTGATTTGAAAGTTTCGTTTTCCTCCTCTAATCCTTGTGTACCTTTAATTAAGATACTTCACTGTTTTGTATCGTATTGGTTTAAAAAACAAGTTTGTTTGGTTTTGTTTTGAGGCGTGGTTTCCCATAGTCCAGGCTGACCTTGAACTTGCTATGTTGCTGAGATTGACCTTGAGCTCCTGACTCTTCTACCTGTGCTTTTCCAGTGCTGAATAAGAGACATTTGTCACCATTCTTGGGTTACCTACAAAAATGGGATTGTCAATTTCCAACTCCAAAATTTGCTGGGGGGCTACATGTGAATTAAAGTTTACATGTAAAAACACAATAGAGAATTGTGAATTTCCATATGAAAACACTTAGCTTAGTTGCCACCCAAGGTGTGTTAACTTTCTCCCTTTCCTTGACTGGAATGTTTGATTAATGACTTCCTACTGGTTTTAGCAAGAGACACACAATACAAGGGAAGCACATGAAACAAACTATCTGCCTTTATCACACTGGTATTTCTAATCTTCTATTGCATTTTATTGATGCTGATGATCCTAATTTCCTAATTAGGATTTCTATTGCTGTGAAGGAACACCATGACCAAAAAGCAAGTGGGGGAAAAAATAGTTTTTAGGCGTACACTTCCATGTCACTGTTCATCATCAAAGGAAGTCTGGACAGGCACTCAAACTGGTGGGCACTTAGAGGCAGGAGCTGATACAGAGGGCATGGAGGGGTGATGCTTACTGGCTTGTTTCCTCTGGCTTGCTTAGCCTGCTTTCTTATAGAACACAGTAGCACCAGCCCAGGAATGAACCCACCCACAATGGGCTGGGCCCGCCCCCATCATCCACTAATTAATAAAATGGCCTACATCCAGATGTTATGGAGGCATTTTTTAAATTAAGGTCCCCTGTTTTTCAAATAACTCTAGTTTGTGTGAAAGTTGACATAAGACTAGCCAGCATACTGATTTTCCAAGGGAAATGAAATCTGTCACCACATCCACCACCCATGGAGACTTACCTCCAAAAGTTCATGCCCTTTGGACTCTTCTTGAGTATTGATTCTTAAAGATAAAATACATAAGCAAAATTCTAACACAATCTTTAGGCTTGTAGCATTTAGCATAGTTAAAGGTTTTTATTCTGTTGATACTGACTTAGCACTTAAGTGCCAGCAAATGTCCTTGATTTTGAAATGTCTTAGACTTTCAAATCATATTGCCTAGAGAGATGGAGTACTCAGAAAGGAAATATGATATGACAAAAATTCAATTGAGCTCATATTTTCTCATTTTGGGGTTGCTATGAGTAGTTTAGATGTCACTAAACCTTGAGACAGGGTTGAGTGCCCCACCCCCACAAATCATTTGATCACCTTACTAATGTACCTTCAGTACCGTATTATTTCTGAGCTCTTTCAGAACAGAAACTGTCTTGAATTTTGTCATAAACCTATAAGCCTATGCATTATCATCACCAAATTTTGTCAAAAGAGAACAAATGAATGAGAGAATGAACACTGACAAAACAATTACACATGTTTTCAGTACAACCTCCAAAGCCTCATACCCTCCTAGTTCATTTCCCAGTTACTTTCTTAAATACATTGATTCAATAATGAGAAAATAACACTTTCTCTTTCTCTCTGAGAAAAAAGTTAATTATTAAATATTCCTGATATGCCAACTGTGTTTGTTGACCTCCAACTAAACACACAGTTCATTATTTAATCCTAGGAAGAAAAGAACAAACTGAAATGTACACACTTGGCATCCCTCCACTCCCTGTTGTTCTTCAGTCTGAATATATATTGCAAATATGCCATTCTTCTCTGTCTGGTGTGCAAGCCAGAACAACTGAGAAGTGATTCTCCTCACATACTGAGCCAGCAAATCTGAAGCTGGCGCCATCTGAATGGCATTACCTGGAATTTAACAGTCCAGGCTCAATAGAATGTTTTTACCATAGGACTATTGAGAACTTCAAATGAGTTAACTTATACAATTCCAATGCACCCTACACAGTCTCCAACACAGTGGCCATGTAGTATCTGTGAACTATCTAACTAATTTTCCCTTGCTCTGAATTAGACAGAATTAAGTAGCCTTTGTACCTTTTCAACTTACAATGTTTACAGCTCCAGGAAACATGTGGATAACTCTTCAATGATCTACTTTGCTTCACATTAATAGTGATAATGAATAAACATTAAATCCTGACAGGAAAAATATTATTATGGTTAGGTTTGTAAATATTTATAAACCTTCAAAATCCAAAGACTCATAACACTTCATTTCCTTCTGCATGATTTGTCATTGGCTTTTGTTCCAGTAAGAAAAGTTTACAAAACAAACCAGAGCTGTATAAAATACAAATTTAGTCAATGTTCTCTCTGTGTGAATATGTGTGTATAAGTGTCCATATAT
The DNA here is from genome assembly GCF_008632895.1 of Mastomys coucha. NCBI lineage: Eukaryota > Metazoa > Chordata > Mammalia > Rodentia > Muridae > Mastomys > Mastomys coucha. The sequence goes on from NC_045030.1 coordinate 45,722,531, forward strand.
ATGCACGTGAGTGTTTCAAAGTGATTTTGAATTTGTGTGCTGCACACATAGACAAACAAAGGCTGACATTAGGTATTTTCTTCAAAGAATCCCCATCTTATGTTTTGAGAAAGAATCTCTCATTAAACCTAGAGCCCACAGATTTGTCAAGCCCCAACGATTTTCTAGATCAGTGGTTCTCAACTTTCCTAATTTTGCAATTCTTTAATACAGTTCCTCAGCATGTGGTGACCACCAACCATAAAATTATTTCATTGCTATTTCATAACACGTATTTTGTTACTGTTATGAATAATAATGTAAATATCTGATATGCAAAATATCTGATATGTGATTTCCAAAGAGGTTGTGAGCCACAGGTTGAGAACCACTGATCTTGATTCTATATCTGCAATGCTGGTATTACCAGTTCACATCTAAATGACAAGATTTTACAAGGATCCTGAGTGAGGAGCCCAAGTCTTCATGTTTACAAGGCAAGCGTTTAATTGACAAAGTCAACTTCCCCACCCAGCCTTCCTGTTTTAAGCTCTGTTTTACTTTATTTGAAGGCATCATTTCTTTTCCCTCTACACATTTTATAATTTTTAATATTTTTCTAACTTTAGCATTCTTTTTTTTTAAAAAGAGAAAATTGCCATTTTATTTCTTCCAAGTTTGTTTCAGCATTATCAAAAAAACTATTAATCTTTTACTATGAAATAAATATTTTATAAATATTTACAAACCAAACCATAATAATATTTTTACTGTCAGGATTTAACATTTATTCATTATTGCTATTAATGTGAAGTAAAGTAGATCATTGAAGAGTTATCCACATTTTTCTTAAAACTGTAAACAATGAATCTTATACCTGGAAATGAATTTAGAGGATGCAGTTTTGAGATCAGTGAACTGATTCTTACCCTCTGATCACTTTCATTTATGAAACTGATATTTTTCAGTTGGAATCTGCTGGTGTATACAGAGTTGGTACCAAGTCTCTCTGTTCTAGAGGAGGCCTTGTGGACTGTAGTCAAGATAATCCTCTCAGATTTTGTTGTCTAACATCACACAAGAACTGCTGCTAAACTGATACACAATGATTAAGATAAAGGAAGCAACAGGTGCTTTGCATCAAATAAAACATAGCAATTTATCTATTGTACCTTTTCCTACCCTGTTTTCCTGGTCACTATTAGAATATTTTGTTAAGTATCTATGTAAGATGTTTCCAAGTTTTAGAGAAAGGAATGGTGGTACATTACAAGGATTCTTAGAAGGGGGAACAAAATACTCACGAGAGGAAATACGGAGGCAAAGTGTGGAGCAGAGACTGAAGGAAAGGCCATCCACCCCCCTGCCCCGCCTGGGGATCCATCCCATATACAGTCACCAAACCACATTATTGCTGATGCCAAGAAGTGCATGCTGACAGAAGCCTGATATAGCTGTCTCCTGAGAGGCCAGAGACTGACAAATGCTGAGGCAAATGCTCGCAGCCAAACATGGGACTGAACAATGGAGGAGTTAGAGAAAGGACTGAAAGAGTTGAAGGGGTTTGCAACTCCATAAGAAGAACAACAATATCAACCAAACAGATCCCCGGAGCTCACAGGAACTAAACCACCAACCAAAGAGTACGCATGGCGGGACCCATGGCTCTAGCTACATAAGAAGCAGAGGATGGCCTTGTTGGGCATCAATGGGAAGAGAGGCCCTTGGTCCTGTGAAGGCTCTATGCCCCAGTGTAGGGGAATGCAAAGGCGGGGAAGTGTCAGTGGGTAGGTGGCTAGAGGAACACCCTTATAAAAGCAGGAGGAGGGGGTGGGATAGGGGTTTCTGGTGGGGGGACCAGGAAAGGGGATAACATTTGAAATGTAAATAAAGAAAATATCCAATAAAAAACAAAAACAAAAAACATAACATTAAAATTAAAAAAAAAAAGAATATGATGGCCACAGGATATATAATACAGTAACTGTATGTTACTGTATTAAACGAGAATACTTCTAAAACGAGTGTTTTAAACTTCTAACACTCGTTTTAGAAGTATTCTCACTATTAAACAGAAGTAGGCAATGCTGATACATATATCAGTAGCAGTGTTGAAGTGGTTGAGTCAAAGGTTCACCAGCTGAAGCCAGTCTGGACTGCATAGCACAACATTATTTCAAAAATAGAAGCAACAATTACAGAAAACCAAGAGATGTTATTATCTTTAGATATAGAACCTTTCCGTCATTCTCAAGGTGATCAATATGATAATGTAGGCATGAATTAATAGCATAACTAGTATGGCATTAGAATTGGAAATGTACTGTAGCTTTTAGCCCTAAATATTTGCCCTGGCTATTTATATATATTTATTACTTTTATTTATTTATTTATTTATTTATTTATTTATTTATTTATTTATTTGCAGTGCAGTCATTACCCCACTCCCAGTCTGCCCTCCCACAGTTCCTCATTCATTTTTCTTAAGCACATTTAAAATCACAATAAAATGAAAAATTTGTGGCAAGGCTACACACAATACTCATTTCATTTATTTATTTATTTATTTATTTATTTATTTATTTATTTATTTATTTATATAGCCATTTATTTACATCCCTAATGCTGTCCACTCTCGTAGTCCCTGATCACAGTGTTTCCTTCCTCCCATATCCTCTCCCCTTCGCCTCTGAGATGGCAACAAGCCCTAAGGTATCTCTCTACCCTGATATATCACATTTCTTTAGGGTTAAGTACATCATCTCCCACTAAGGCCAAACAAGACAGTCCTCTGCTACTTTTGTGCCTGGGGTCTCAGACCAGGCTATGTCTGTTCTTGGGTTGGTGGCTCAGTCTCTGGAAGCTCTCAGTTGTCCAGGTTGCTTGACACTGTTGGTCTCCTGTGAGGGTGTCATCTAGTTGAGGGCCTTCAGTCCTTCCCCTAACTCTTTCATAGGGGTCGCAGGTCTCCGTCCAATGTTAGACTGTATCTGTCTAAGTCAGCTGATGGGTAGAGCCTCTCAGAAGGCAGATATGCTAGGCTTCTGCCTGAAGTCACAACACAATATCATTAATAGTGTGAAGGATTGGTGTCTGCCCATAGGATGGGTCTCAATTTGGTCCTGTCCAGAATCTACTGTTCTTTCAGTCTCTGCTCATCCTTCTCCTTACATTTCTTATAAACAGGAGCAATTCTGGGTCAAAAGTTTTGTATCTGGGTTGGTGTCCCCATCACACCACTGGGGGTCCTGTCTGGCTACTAGAGGTGGTCATGTCAGGTTCCATATCTCCACTGTTGGGCATTTTATCTAAGGTCACCCCCATTAAGCCGGGAGAGCCTCCCTCATCCCAGGTCTCTGTGACATCATAGAGATTCCCCCCTCCAACTCCCATCCCCAGCAGCTGCATATTTCCATTCATTCTCCTGGCCTGTTGGGCCTCTCTCCTATATTTCTGCATGTTTGATCCCCTCTTTTCCCTCTCCCTCCACTCTCCCGTCCAGATTCCTCCATCAATCTGCTTCCCATGATTACTTTTTCCTTCTTCTAAGAGAGATTCAAACATCCTCACTTGGACCTTTCTTCTTGTTTAATCTGTTTGGGTCTGTGGCATGTATCATGGGTATTATGAACATTTTTTTTTTTTACTAAATTTCCATGTATCAGTATATGCCATGCCATTTAGGTCTGGATTACCTCACTGTGGGTGATGTTTTCTAGTTCCATTCATTAGACTGTGAAATTCATGATGCTCTTATTTTTAATACCTGAATAGTATTCCACCATGTAGATTTATCATATTTCTTTATCCATTCTTCAGTTGAGGGACATCTGAGGTGCTTTCAGCTTTGACTATTATGAATAAATCTGCTAAGAACATAGTGGAGCACATGTCCTTGTGGTATGGTGGAACATCTTTTGGATATATGCCCATGAAGTGGAAACTTAATGCTTTCTTTGGAAAGTCAGTTGTGTTGGATGGTGTTTTTCTAGCACAGACATATGAAGGAGTGTTTTCCTGAAACAGACACAGGTAAAAGCATGTTTTGCTAAAGCAAGCACATGAAAGGATTCTTGATGACACACAAATATTGGTTTATCTTACATTGAGTTGTTGAGCTACATTTGCCATTACTACATAGAAAGAAATGCAGCAAAATATCTTCTGGTGCTGCTCTGGTGGCTTCTTGCCACTTCTGTAAACTCAGGCCAATTGGCAGAGTGATGTCAGCTGATACAGACTCACATAGAGTTTTGCTAAACAGACTCATGTGTTGAGGCAAAACACATGGTGAGTCAAGACCCCTGGAAGACTTGTAATGTTTGGAAGGTGTATAATAGGACTCAACAGACAGTGATGGAGACTGGCTTGTATAGCTAGCTAGCAAGGCATTATTGTTCTCCAGTCTTTGCTGAACTTCACTTTGTTGAGAGAGGCATGGGAAAGAACTTCTCCTTGTGTCCCTGTTGATCTTGGCCTTTCCTGCTGACAGGATTATGCAGATGCTGCAGAGGCTGGGCTGTTTTTGCTAGGTTCTGCCACCATTGCTGATTCATGTTTGATATCCTGACACTACTGAACTGCACTGCTGATATGTACGAGAATTATTTGTGAGTGGGTCAAGCTGCTGCTGCTGAACACTGTGAACTGAACTGCTGATTTCCTGACAATGCAAAATGGATTTGTTCCAAAGAACAATTTGTAAACAGATCCACTTCCCCCATATCTTAATAACTTTTTTTTTTAAACACTACCTCTGGTGGGTAGTAGGCTAGAAGGAAGGTTAAAGCTTTTAAGAACAGTTATTAAAAGAAAGGTTTTGAAAACTCAAAGGTACATGCCCAGGAGCAATATAGCTGGGTCTTCAGTTAGAACAATCTCCATTTTACTGACAAACTGCCATATTGATTTCCAGAGTGGTTTTACAAGTTTGGAGTCCCACTAGCAATGGAGAACTATTCTGCTTTATCTATTGCCAGTGTGAGTTGTGCCTTGAATTTTTTATTGTGGAGATTCTGATTAGTGTAAGGTCAGTGTCATTTTGATTCACATTTCCCTGATGACTAAAGATGTTGAACATTTCTTTAAGTGCTTTTTGGTCATTCAAGATTCCTCTGTTGAGAGTTCTGTTTAGCTTTGTACCCATTTTAAACTGGGTTATTTGGTTTATTGGAGTCTAACTTCTTGAGTTGTATATATATATATATAATATATATACACACACATATATATATATATATATTAGACTGTGAAATTCATGATGCTCTTGTTTTTAATACCTGAATAGTATTCCACCATGTAGATTTATCATATTTCTTTATCCATTCTTCGGTTGAGGGACATCTGAGGTGCTTTCAGCTTTGACTATTATGAATATATATATGTATATATATATATATATACATATATACATATATATATATATTGGATATGAGCTCTCTGTTCCAGCTGCAGAAATAGTAAAGATCTCAATGTCAAACACTAAAATACAGCAATAATTTTCTAAACCTTTCTAATAAATGATGATTGCTCACCAAAATAATAATAATAATAATAATGATAATAATAAATTTAATAATAATAATAAATTCTATGAGGTAACTAGCATTATTATTCCCACTGCTGAGATAAGGAAACAGAAATAGAAAACTCAATTATGAGTAAATCAAAGAGAAATTTCAATATTTAATTTCTCTTGAAATTTAATCATTTGATAAATTCAGAATTCACAAATCAGAGAAAGCATTTTAATTAGAGTCACAAAATTATTTAGTAGTTATATCAGGGCATTCTTCTTCATTCCAAATCCAGTGTTCTCACCACTGTTTAAACTCATCCTACTGAGACAAATTCAATCCTTCCACTTCAAACACTTTTATGTTCATTTTTGTAAGACCTCAGTTTACTTATAGGGTGCTATGTAAATTTTCTAGTTTATATTTGCCCAGTTTCAAATAGTACATGTTGGGCATCAAGGAGATTTTGAACACATTGGGCCTTAGAATGGAAAATGAAATAGTGAAGACAAAGTTCTAATATTGTTGGCAATATTTGGAATATAATGAGAAACACAGACAATAAACAATCAACAGATAATTATGAACTATGAATGCAATTAAGGAATATTGCAGAGGATATGAATTTATAATAGCAGGAATTTGGTTTAGATGAGGAATGTTCAGGGAAGGTTTTTGAGTGAGGATAAATTTTAAATACAAATCAAAAAGAAAAATAACAGGTGGGCAAGCAGGATCCAATATTATCATTTGAGAGTTTAGGCATATGATAGTTTTAATCACCAATAAAATTTAATACTTTTATACTTGAATATTCATATTTCAGAAGTCATTTCATAAATTATATTACCATGAGAAATTAGATCCAAAAAGGTTTGGATGATAATTGTGGGAAAAAATTCAAATTCAGTCTTAAATAACACAGTTCATTGCTTCAAACATTACAGTAAAATTATTTATTACTGAAAAGTGTATGAACTTCCTATAAAGCAGGGACATAAGTTGAGGAAAGACATTAAAATGTTCCTTGAAGAAATGATCAAGCCCATTATCCAAATTTGTGGGATAATGAACAGTTTTAGTTCTCCTCATGTGTGTCTCTATTAATTATATCATATTTTCAATCTTATTTATGTGTACTAGATAATTACTGTATATAAGAGATCAAAATCATTTAAATGGTACATCTCGGTTACAAATAAAAAATGCAAGGGGAATCTCCTCACATATTCAATCTGCATACACTAAGCTGAGATGAATTGTCCTCATTTCAAAAATAAGAGAAAATGATTCAAAACTACCCCCAAGGTCAATTGAAATTGTGCTGCATTATAAAGCAACAAAGGGAGAAAACAAACCAAACATTTGAGAAGGAATGTAAGTTTTAAAAAGATTTACTGAAGAAGCTGAAGGGGCTTGCAATGCCATAGAAAGAACAACATCAAACAACCAGAAACATCCTCCTCAAGATCTCCCAGGGACTAAACCACAAACCAAAGAGTACACATGGAAGGACCCACAGTTACAGCCATATATGTAACAGAGGATGGACTTTTTGCACATCAATGGGAGAGGAGGCCTTTGATCTTGTGGAGACTCAATGTCCCAGTGTAGGAGAATGCTAGGGCAAGAAGGCAAGAGTGTGTGTGGGGGGGAAGGGGGGAAGAGCTCCCTAGTAGAAGCAAGGGAAGGTGGGATAGAATAGGGAGGTTGCAGAGGGGAAACCGAGAAGGGGGGTAACATTTGGAAACAACTCAGATGTCCCTCAACCAGATGCCCCTCAACAGAAGAATGGATAGAGAAAATGTGGCACATCTACACAATGGAGTACTACTCAGCTATTAAAAACAATGAATTTATGAATTTCTTAGGGAAATGAATGGATCTGGAGAATATCATCCTGAGTGAGGTAACTCAATCACAAAAGAACACACATGGCATGCACTCTCTGATAAATGGTTATTAGCCTAGAAGATAGGAATACACAAAGTAGAATCCACAAACCACAAGAAACTCAAGAAGAAGGAAGACCAAAGTATGGATACTTCATTCCTTCTTAAAAGGGGGAACAAAATACCCATGGAAGGAGTTGTAGAGACAAACTATAGAGCAGAGACTGACGAAAGGACAATCCAGTGACTGCCGCACCTAGGAATCCTTCCCATATTCAATCATCGAATCCACTATTGTGGATGCCAACAAGTGCTGGATGACAGGAGCCTGATATAGCTGTCTCCTGAGAGGCTCTGACAGTGCCCAACTAATACAGAAGTGGAGGCTCACAGCTATCCATTGGAATAAGTACAGGGTCCCCAATGAAGGAGCTAGAGAAAGGACCCAAGGAGCTGAAGGGTTTGCAGCCCCTTAAAGGGATGAACAACAATATGAACTAACTAGTACTCTCAGAGCTCCCAGGGACTAAAACTCCAACCAAAGAGTATACATGTTGGGACTCATGGCTCCAGCAGCATATGTATAGTAGAGGATTGCAAATTCGATCATCAATGGGAGGAGAGGCCCTTGGCCCTGTGCAGGTTCTATGCCCCAATGTAGGGGAATGCCAGGGCTAGGAAACAGGAGAGGGTGGGTTGCTGATCAGTGGGAGAGGGAAAGGAACAGCGTTTTTTCCTTTTTTTTGGAGGGAAAACTGGGTAAGAATATATCACATGACATGTAAATAAAGAAATATCTAATAAAAAGGTAAAACAAATTGATGTTCACAAAAAACAATTGAAATGTAAATAAATAATATAACCAATAAAAATAAAAGTCCCACATGTAATAGAAAAAAAAGATTTACTATTTGAAACAAGAAAATTGAAAATAGTATGTCCTTTGTACAGAAGAAAATTAATAGAAATCATCCTCTTCTACTTTCAGTGCAGGACTCAAGTATCCAACCTCTGATCATCCTTCCTTCTACCTTCCATATGGTCTGTAGGTTGTATCATCAGCATTGTGAGTTTTTGGGCTAGTATTCACTTATTAGTGAGTACATACCATGTGTGCTCTTTTGTGTCTGGGTTACCAAATTCAGGATGCCTGAAAATTTCCTGAAGTCATTCTTTTTAATCTCTGCACACTATTCCATTTTGCATGTGTACCACATTTTCTGTATCCATCCCTCTGTTGAAGGACATCTGGGTTGTTTCCAGTTTCTGACTATTATAAATAAGGCTGCTATGAACATAGTGAAGCATGTGTCCTTATTACATGTTGGAGCATCTTCTAGGTATATGCCCAGGAGTGGTATAGCTGGGTCCTCAGGTAATACAATGTTCATTTTTCTGAGGAAATGCCAGACTGATTTATAGAGTGGTCATACCAGCTTGCAACTCACCAGCAATGGAGGAGTATTCCACTTTTTCCACATCCTCACCAACAACTGCTATCACCTGAGTTTTTGATATTAGCCATTCTGACTGGTGTCAGGTAGAATCTTAGGCTTGTTATGATTTGCATTACTCTGATGACTAAGGATGTTGAATACTTCTTTAAGTGTTTCTCAGCCATTCAAGATTCCTCAGTTGAGAACTCTCTATTTACCTCTGTATTCCACTTTTCAATAGGATTATTTGGTTCTCTGAAGTCTGTCTTGAGTTCTTTGCATATTTTGGATATTAGCCCTATATTGGATGTAGGGTTAGTACCTATCTTTTCCCTCTGTGGGTTGCCATTTTGTCCTGTTGATAGTGTTCCTTGCTTTACAGAAGCATTTCAGTTTTATGAGGTTCCATTTCCTGATTGTTGATCTTAAAGCATAAGCCATTGGTGTTCTGTTCAGGAAGTTTTCACCTCTGCCCAAATATTGGAGGATCTTTCACACTTTCTTTTCTATTAGATTCAGTATATTTGGTTTTATTTGGAGGTCCTTGATCCACTTGGACTTGAGCTTTGTACAAGGAGAAAGGAATGGATCGATTTGCATTCTTCTACATGCTGACTGTCAGTTGAACCAGCACCATCTGTTGAAAATGCTGTCTGTTTTCCACTGGACGGTTTTAGCTCCTTTATCAAATATCAAGTGACCATAGGTGTGTGGGTTCATTTCTGGGTCTTCAATTCTATTCTATTAATCTACTTGCCTGTTTCTGTTCCAATACCAAGCAATTTTTATCACTATTGTTCTATAGTAATGCTGGAGATCAAGGATGGTGGTAATTCCCTCAGAATTTCTTTTATTATTGAGAATAGTTTTTGCTATCTTAAGATTTGTGTTACTTCAAATGAATTTGAGAATTGCTCTTTCTAAGTCTATGAAGAATTGACTTGGGATTTTAATGGGAATTGCATTGAATCTGTATATTGCTTTTGGTAAGGTAGTCATTTTTACTACATTAATCCTGCCAATTCATGAGCATGGGAAATCTTTCCATCTTCTAGGTCTTCTTTGATTCCTTTCTTCAGAAACTTGAAGTTTTTCTCCAGAAACTTGTTTTGTGTTTTTGTGGTTTAGGTATCAGTGTAACTGTGGCTTCATAGGAAGTATTGGGCACTTTTCCTTCTGTTTCTATTTTGTAGAATAGTTTGAAGTGTATTGGTGTTAGATCTTCTTTGAAGGAGAGGGGGACAAAGGAAGGAGTAAGGAGAAGGAAATAAGGGTGGTAGTATCAGAATCTGGATGAGATGTGAAAGAAGTACAGAGGGTCAGAAAATCGAATAAAATTAGGTAGGCAGGGATGAGGAACTAGGTATAGCCACTGGAGGGTTCCAGACACCAGAAAAACATGAGGCTCCCAAGAATTGACTTTAGCTGTAATGCACAGAGTAGGGGAAGAGAAAACCTGTGGAGACCACCTCCAGTCGATAGGCACGGACTCTGGTGGAGGGATAGAGCCACCCACACAACTTAAAGGTATTTTTAACCCAGAAATGTTTCTGTCCAAAGAAAAACATGGACAAAAACTGGAACAGAGACTGAAAGCAGGGTCAAATGGAGAACAGCCCCACCTGGGTCTGCCAACACCAAACCCAACATTGTTGCTGTGGTGAAGAGGTGCTTGCGAACAGGACCCGAGTGTGGCAGTTCCAGGTGAGGTCCTGCCAGCTGACCAAAGCACAGGCAGATGCTTGGAGCCAACCATCAGTCTGAACTCAGGTAACCTGGTGGGGGAGTTGGCAGAAGGACTGGAGGAACAGAGGCAGAGTGTAACCCCATTGGAAGAACAATATAGGCTGGCCTCACCACGTAGTTCTCTTAGAGAATAGACCACCAACCAAGGAGTGTACCTAAAGGGATCTTTGGCTCCAGATACATATGCAGCAGAAGATGGTCTTGCCCAACAGAAACAGGAGGGGAGGCTCTTGGTCCCAGGGAGGTTTGATGCTGGAGTCATGGGGCAGACGACTGTGGGTGAGTGGAGGAGCACTCTCTTGCAGGCAAAAGGGAGGGGTGAGGGCAGATGTGGGATTGGGTGTGGCAGAAGGATAACTGGGAAGTGGGACATCATAGGATCAGGAGCTGGTGGAGAGAGTAACTGGGAAGTGGGATATCATTAGATATGTAAATGAATGGAATGATTAATAATAATAATAAAAGAAAAAAGAAATTTAATAGAAATTTAAACTCTCTAATAATCATGTGTGTTAGGAAACAAAAAATTTACATTTAAGAAGGAAATTCTCCCACTAAAAAATGTAAGTAATCAAATAATGCTGTGACTATTTTAATGGTATTATAAGGTTTGATGGGGAATTAAATAGTGAATCTGCTATAAACGTTACTATATGTTGCTCCTATAGACCCATTCAAAGAAAAATACCTACAACTAAAAATAAAACTCTCCTGACTAGCACGACTCTCTTTTGAAAACTGCATATTATGAAAATGACAGGCAATTTCAATTTCCTATGAGAAACATATTTAGACAGCCTCTGATCTTACCGTTTTCTCAATTATAGGGGTTGGTTGTCAACATGCAGTGTCAATACACAATAAGACCAATCTTTTAAAGATAGAATTTTGTGTAATCTAGTCAAATTTTTAATTTTATGATTATAAGATACAGATTATAATCTGACGTAATATTAGCTAATATTCCATATAACCAATGTTCTTAAGGTTCTCTATACTTAATTTATAAATACTATCTAGATAGTTGTGATATTTACTACGAAGAACATGTGGTCAGATCTTTGCATTCCTAAGGGCTCCTTTGCTAAAAGAACTGTAGAAAGAGATGGGATATAATGGTCAACTGATAAGTGCAAATATGCAAACACCTGAAGCAATAGGAAAATGCAAATTAAATTTATACTGTGAAAAAAATTGAGTCTTCACAAATTTTGATATTTCTTAGACATCTTATTGGCATCTGACAAGAACATTCTACTGTGGGTCTATAGGAAGGAGAACTTCATATATGGTTAGTGGAAATGCAAAATCATATACTTTTCATGGAGAAGAAATTTGTTTGTCACCATTTACTCAAAACCCTAACTCTAGAACTCTATCCAAAGATATGGTATCAAGAAATGTAAAATGACAGATGCCAAAAGTAATTTAAAGAGTGGGAACATATCACATGTTATTAGTTGAGAAGGGGTTGAATAATAGTTAGCATTCACATTTGGAAGCCACAGGAAAGGAATGAAAGCAAACCCTGTATATAGTACTATGGCATGATTTCAGAATAGAACATTTTGTAAAACAACGTGATAGTGAGAATATTCTGTTACACTATGCTATGTTTATATAAGAAAGTGAGAATGTTTAGGAATTATGAATGCCTATATCTATATACTTGCTAATATTTTTTAAATGTACACTATAAAACTAAAAAAAAAGTTTAAATGCTTTTTGTAGCAAAAGTGAACTGATAATTGATAAAAAATATTTTTTTTAATGCTTACTTTATGCAGCTCTCATGAATGTAGTTACTCCATGTATGCTTCTGGCCTGTCAGATCTGTCAAATGTTTAGCTACAAACCTTGACTCTTAAAAGCTTAAAGGCTCTTAAAAGCTCCTCTTCTTCAGTGGTCCTCGGGGCTTATAAGTGATGGACATTTGGGGAAGAAAAGTAAGTTTTATTGAAGAATGCAGCCCCTGAGACTACTCATATTCCTTTAAATGTCCTTATACTGTGCACACGCAGGAAGTCGTAAGCAGGTCCTGTGGATTTAAAACAAGAAAGACAAGACATGAATGTGGGATTGAAAGGGGAGGGACAGAGAAGGAAGAAAATGGAAAATGGGAATGAGGTCTGGATTTGATCAACACACATTATAAGTACATAAGAAATTCTCAAAAACAAAACAAAACAAAACAAAAACCAAAACCTAGTACCATGAGACACTTCCTTCCAAAGTGTTGGGTAAGGGAGTCTAAGAGACTTCCCAAACAATATAGGACATTAGCACTGCCCTTGTTTGCCTCCCAGAACTTGAAGGTAAGTTTTCCCTTCTGAAAACAACACACAGTTCAGACACAGATGGAAGAATTAGGTTAAGACAAACCTCAAAGTCTCCTCCCTGAGTATTAGTTCTGATAGTATCTTTGCAAGCTGAAAAGTGAGAAGAGTAACTGTCCAGGATGCTTATGAAACACAGCTGCAAGATGTCCCTGATGTTGCAGTAGTAGCATTTATATTTTGAAAGTAACTAAGAACTTTCTGATCAGACTGAAGACCTACAGAAAGAAGGAAATTCATATATGATGCTACAAAACTAGCCAAATACACATGACTGGTGAGGCTACAGAATCTAGAGGAGAAGCAACTACTGCCAATTTCCTAAACTAGAATAATTTCTAACTGCATTCTACATACTTTCCTTTGACCTTGGTAAATGTAGCTCTTACCCCTCATCAACAAAGCTTCTTACAGTATATGAAGGCTATTACAGAAAATCACAAGTGGTCAAAATGCAGAGAACAAGTGACCATGGTGAGCCAAACCCACCTGATACATCTGCAACATAATTTCCACACCTAACAGTGAGGAAATATCACAGAAGGTACACAAAGTCAGAGGACCAGGACATCTACTACAAAATTGTGTCTTGTATATAAAACATGGAAGTTATACTTATGGTAATTCAATAATATGGCTGCCTAAACAAGACATGAGTAGTAACAGCAGTTGACATGCCAATGTGAATTGGGAAATTTTATATCTGATGCCTAGCTGAAGAGTTATAGGTAATTAGTGACTGCCAAGATAGGAGACTCAGTCCTCTCAAAAGACAAGTTCCCTAATTAGATATCTACAACTGAGTGGTCTTCACCAAATGCATATACAACTAACACTAGCTGGATACAACAGAATTATTTATTTATTTATATGGATGTATACAATAACAATGATATTTGAAAAAGAGAATAAAACAACTAACAGAAATAATAAATGAAAGAATGAGGGCTTGGAGGTAAAGGGAGCAATAGAAGAAAACAGGATATGGGAAGAGGGACCAAAGATTATCAAGGTATATTACATATACATGAAATGTCATCATAAAACTCATTACTTTCTACAATTAATAAATGATAATAAAATGAAAAAATTTTCATAGCACAAAAAATGTTTATTAATAAAAAGAGGAAAGAAGGTAGTAAGGATAGCAAGAGAAGGTACATTGTTTTTTATTTGACTTTGGAACAAAATAAATATTTTATATAAACATAAAACAAAACAAAATTAAAATACAAAAATTAATGAAAGCTCTCCTAAGATGGGTAAATGAGCAGAGAGAAATGGCTCAATAGATATTAAACTAAAATGGCTTTCAAACTTATTACTAAACTATACATATCTGTGTTTTACCTCCACAGATATAGAATCTTACAATCATTCACTTTTTCTCAGAAAGTTATTCATCTACAAAGAAAATAATCCCATGTCAGCTTTCTTCACTGTAATAACTGAAAGACTATGGATAGACTACATACATATCTATTATAAGAAGCAGGTCTAAAAGCAGGTGATTTAGAAATATTAAAAGCATAAGAGTAGCCAGGTGTGGGGAGCCGTGAAGCTGGAGAGGCATTCGCCATGGCAAGATGGCGCCTACTTCCGCTGTCGACTCCTAGTAAACAACTGTTTGCACATGTGCATAGAGAACTGTTTGCGCATGTGCGTAGAGTGAAAAAGACGCCATGTCACGGCCCATCCCAGGGCATTACGTAGGGTAATGAGCGAACAGCCAATCATGAGCAGACACGCCACGCTCTGGGCAGATACGCCGCACTGTGGTGTATATAAGCAGTGCAGATTTTGGGCTCGACCCTTTTTTCCCTATAGATGGAGACAAATAAATGTTGCTACAGAAGGAACCTAGTGTCGCGTGTCTTCTTGCTGGCGAGACGACTGCGCGGGCTACAGCCAGGCAGTGGTGGCACATGCCTTTAATCCCAGTACTTGGGAGGCAGAGACAGGCAGATTTCTGAGTTCAAGGCCAGCCAAGTGCTGGGACTAAAGGCGTGTGCCACCACTGCCCGGCTTCAAAGGTATTTAGTAATACAAATAATCTTCAATACTAACTTACAATATATACTATACATTGGGATACACATTACCTTTTTAATACGTAAGGTAACTGTATAAAATTATCATTTCATTAATGAGTATGAGGGTGACAGAAGTTAAGTGACTTACTAAGATCACAGAGACAGTGAGCATGAAATCAAAGATTCAAACTCAGTCCATATAATTCTAGATCTTCAGCTCTTGAACTATACCTCTTTCCTTTGCCTGTTTCTTTTTAGTTTCTAGAGAATGAACTCATAATTGTTTAAAAATGTAATGGCTAATAAATTGTAACATGGTAATATGGAAACATACCCTAGAGTCCCCAACTTCATAACAAACTAGGGAGTGACAAGAATGTTTTGCAAAGGTAGAAATTGTTTTATATCCATAAGACATGTCCACATATTTAGAAATGTATATTATTGCAAAAGTACAGAAACTACCTACATATGTGTCAAAAATAATTAAAGCAAGTAGATAAAAATCAACTTTTCTTCATATTTCTTATTACAGCAGTCTTGTGTTTCTGATTCAGTACAGGGAGCTGAGACTGCATTAACCATGACTCTCCAGCTTCTGACACGTCCACACTTGGTGTCTGCTACTTGAGAGCTGAATATGCCTTGTTTCCTGACAGTTATCTCCAAGGATTCTTTCCATTCTTTATTTCATTTACATCCAATGGTATGCTTGCTAGTTTTATGCCAACTCAACACAAGCTGTAGTCATCTGAGAGGAGGGAAACTCAATTGATAAAATGTCTCCATAAGAGCTGGGGGTGGGGTGGGTAGGGAAAAGTGTTTTGTTGTTGTTTTGTTTTGTTTTGTTTTGTTTTTAACACTTACAATCCTAGTTGACTTTTTAAAATTATTATTATTTTCTTTGTTTACATGTCATATGATGTCTCCTTTCCCAGTTTGCCCTTCAAAAAAAGAAAAAAGTAAAATAATATAAAAAAAAAAACTAAAACAAACCCCTGTTCCCTCCCCCCGCTCCCTGCTCACTAACCCACCCTCTCCTGCATTCCCATACACCGAGGCATAGAACCTTCACAAGACCGAGGGCCTCTCCACCCATTGATGACCTACTTGGCCATCCTCTGTTATACATATGCTGCTGGAGCCATTTGTCCCCCCATGTGTACTCTTTGGTTGGTGGTTTAGTCCCTGGAAGCTCTGAAGGTACTAGTTAGTTCATATTGTTGTTCATCCTAAGGGGCTGCAAACTCTTCAGCTCCTTGGATCCTTTCTCTAGCTCCTTCATTGTGGACCCTGTGCTCAGTTCAATAGATGGCTGTGAGCCTCTCTACTTCTGTATTAGTCTAATACTATCAGAGCCTCTCAGGAGACAGATATATCAGGCTCCTGTCAGCCAGCACTTGTGGGCATCCACAATAGTGTCTGGATTTGATGATTGAATATGGGAACGATTCCCAGGTGGAGCAGTCTCTGGATTGTCCTTACTTCAGTCTCTGATCCATACTTTGTCTCTGCAACTCTTTATATGGGTATTTTGTTCCTCTTTTAAGAAGGAACAAACTATCCATACACTGGTCTTCCTTCTTCTTGAGTTTCTTGTGATTTGTGAATTGTACTTTGTGTATTCCGATGTTCTGGGCTAATATCCACTTATCAGTGAGTACGTACTATGTGTGTTCTTTCGTGATTGGGTTACCTCACTTAGGATGATATTCTCCAGATCCATCCATTTCCCTATTAATTTCATAAATTCACTGTTTTTAGTTGCTGAGTAGTACTCCATTGTGTAGATGTACCACATTTTCTTTATCCATTCCTCTGTTGAGGGACATCTGGGTTGTTTCCAGTTTCTGACTATTATAAGTGAGGCTGCTATGAATATAGTGGAGCATGTGTCCTTATTACATGTTGGAGCATCTTTTAGGTATAGGCCCAGGAGTGGTATAGCTAGGTCCTCTGGTAGTTCTATGTCTAAATTCCAGAGGAACCACCAAACTGATTTCCAGAGTGGTTGTACCAGCTTGCAATCCCACCAGGACAACAACATCTATGTTGTTTCCAGTTTCTGGCTATTATAAATAAGGCTGCTATGAACATAGTGGATCATGTGTCTTTATTACATGTTGGAGTATCTTCTGGGCATATATGCCCAAGAGTATTGTAACTGGGTCCTCTGGTAGTAATATGTCCAGTTTCCTAAGGAACTGCCAAACTGATTTCCAGAGTGGTTGTACCAGTTTGCAATCCCACCAGCAATGAAGGAGTGT
>NC_045030.1:45740460-45740969 GCF_008632895.1 Mastomys coucha
AGAAGAAGGAAGACCAAAGTGAGGAGACTTCATTCCTTCTTAAAAGGGGGAACAAAATGCCCATGGAAGGAGTTGTAGAAGCTAACTGTGGAAGAGAGACTGAAGGAAGGACAAATCAGAGAAGGCTCCACCTGGGAATTCTTCCCATATTCAATCATCAAATCTAGACACTATTGTGGCTCTGATAGTACCAGGCAAACAGAAGTAGAAGAACAACAATGTAAACTAACTAGCACCCTCAGAGCTCCCAGGGAGTAAAACTCCAACCAAAGAGTAAACATGGGGGGACTCATAGCTCCAGCATCATCCATATAGCAGAGGATGGCCAAGCCGGTCATCAATGGGAGGAGAGGACCTTGTCCCTGTGAAGGTTCTATGCCCCAGTATAGGGGAATGTCAGGTTCAATAAGCAGGAGGAGGTGGGATGTTGAGCAGGTGGAGGGAGGAGGGAACAGGGGATTGTTTTAGTTTTAGTTTTTATTTTATTTTATTTTATTTTATTATTTTAT
>NC_045030.1:45743629-45755651 GCF_008632895.1 Mastomys coucha
TATGAGTTTTCCTCTTAGGACTGCTTTCATTGTGTCCCATAAGTTTGGGTATATTGTGGCTTCATTTCCATTAAACTCTAGAAAGTCTTTAATTTCTTTCTTTATTTATTCCTTGACCAAGTTGTCATTGAGTAGAGTGTTATTAAGCTTCCATGTGTATGTGGGTTTTCTATTGTTTATGTTGTTTTTGAGGAGCAGCCTTTGTCCATGGTGATCTGATAGGATGTGAGGAATTATTTCAATCTTCTTGTATCTGTTGAGGCCTGACTTGTGACCAATTATAAGGTCAATTTTGGAGAAGGTACCATGAGGTGCTGAGGAGAAGGTATATCCTTTTGTTTTGGGATAAAAAGATCTATAGATATCTGTTAAATCTATCTGTTTCATAACTTCTTTTAGTCTCACTGTGTCTCTGTTTAGTTTCTGTTTCCATGATCTGTCCATTGCAGAGTGGGGTGCTGAAGTCTCCCACTATTATTATGACTATTATTATGTGCAGTGCAATGTGTTCTTTGAGCTTTAGTAAAGTTTTTTGTTATTTTTTATGTTTCTTTTAGATGTGAAACTGGGAAAGGAGATATCATATGACATGTAGATAATAAAAGTATCTAATAAAAAAACAAAAGATCAGGCTTTAGGAAACCTGTGGAGAAGTTTCTTAACTAGTGAATGGTAGAGAGGACACAGTCATTTGTGGGTGGGTCCACTCACTCTTGGGCTGGTGGCTTCTATAAATTAGGAGGCTGAGCAAACCAACTGGAGTAAGGCAGTAAGCAGCAGTCCTTATTGGCCTCTGCATCAGCTCCTGCATATAGGTCCCTGCCCTGTTTTGTTAGTTCCTGCCCTAATTTCCTTAGATGATAAACAATAGTGTGGAAGTGTGAGCAAAATACACTTTCTTTCCCAAGTTGTTTTGGTCATGGTATTTCACCACAACAATAGTAACACTAACCAAAACAAATGGTTAATGAAGTTTTAATTTTTCATATTTTTTCCCTTTTTTTATTAGATATTTTCATTATTTACATGTAAATTTCTCCTTTCCCAGTTTCCCCTCCAAAAAACAAAGAAACAAACAAAAGCAATAAAAACAAACCCCTGTTGCCTGCCCCCCTCCCCATACCTGCCACCCCACCCTCTCCCACTTATTGGCCCTGGCATTCCCCTACACTGGGGCACAGAACTTTCACAGGGCCGAGCTCCTCTCCTCCTATTGATGATCGAATTTGCAATCCTCTACTATACACATGCTGCCAGAACAATCAGACCCCTCCATTTTTATCTGTATATGCTTCCTTTTATATATCAGATATCTATGATGTCATTTGCTTTTTACATTGAAAATATTATTGTTGTTTTCTTTTGTTTTATATATAAGTGTTTGCATGCATGCATGTATATACACTCGTGTGCCTGCAGAAGCCAAAAGGAAGTGTCAAATCTGTTCAAATAGTGTTATAGAATGCAGTGAGCTGACATACGTGTGATAATAATCAAATCCAGGTCTTCTACATAATCAGAGCACGGTGTGTTTGTGTGTGTGTGTGTGTGTGTGTGTGTGTATGTTTGTGTGTGTGGTGTGTCTCTGTGTGTTTCTGTGTGTGTGTCTCTGTGCGTGTTATAGTTAAACTACTTGGGTGATAATGTTACACTTCTTAGGGTGCTAACACTCCCTCCAAGAATTGTATACTATGTACCACCTAATAAAATCCTCAATTCCAGGCATGGGAAATATTCCTTCTTCAGGGTCTGAAGTCATTTCCAAAACAATATAGGCTGTTTCCATTGCCCCTGGTTGCTTTTTAGAGGTTGAAGGTAAGACCTGATTGCTGAAGACACCAAAAAATTTAGACATATGACTCAGAGGAATCAAGCTGGAATTGACCTGTACACATCCTTCTTGGGAAATAACTCTCATAATCACAAAAGGTACTATATAAGCTGCTAGTAGAACAACAGCAACAACAAAAACAATCAATAGATCTATCCAGCTGTTAGGCCTGAGAATCAGAATGATTAACTTGTCAAGATAACCTGATTTGAGATTATATCTTGGAGGGAATTAACAGCTATCTCATTGGACTAAAGGCTCATGCAATATAGGGAATTTGTGCCTGATTATCTAAACTTGAACATCTATCCATGGCTAAAGAAGCCATAAGCACTAGAGAGTAAACCAGAAGTACCATATTCCTAAATCAACAGTTTTAACTAGGACCCAGCTATACCACTCCTGGGCATATACCCAGAAGATTGCTCTAACATGTAATAAGGACACATGCTCCACTATGTTCATAGCAGCCTTATTTATAATAGTCAGAAACTGGGAAGAGCCCAGATGTCCCTCAATAGAAGAATGAATACAGAAAATGTGGTATATTTACACAATGGAATATTACTCAGCTATTAAAAACGAGTTCATGAAGTTTTTAGGGAAATGGATGGAACTAGAAAATATCATCCTGAGTGAGGTAACCCAATCACAAAAGAACACACATGGTATGTACTCACTGATAATTGGATATTAGCCCAGAGGCTTGGAATACGCAAGATATAATTCACCGACCAAATGAAGCTCAAGAAGAAGAAAGACCAAAGTATGGATACTTTGGTCCTTAGAATGGGAAACAAAATACCCATGGAAGGAGTTGCAGAGACAAAGTGTGGAGCAGAAACTGAACGAAAGGCCATCCAGAGACTGTCCCACCTGGGGATCCATCCCATATACAGTCACCAAACCCAGACACTATTGTGGATACTAACAATTGCTTGCAGACAGGAGCCTTATATAGCTGTCTACTGAGAGATTCTGCCAGTGCCTGAGGTGGATGCTTTTAGCCAACCATTTGAATGGGCATAAGGTACCCAGTGGAAGAGTTAGAGAAAGGACTAAAGGAGCTGAAGAACCTTGCAGCCTCATAGGAAGAACAACAATATGAACTAACTAGTAACCTCAGAGCTCCCAGGGACTAAAACACCAACCCAAGAGCACACATGGAGGACCCAGCTGCATATGTAGCTGAGGATGGCCTAGTCAGTCATCAATTGGAGGAGAGGTGCTTGGTCCTGAGAAGGTTCAATGCCCCAGGGTAGGAGAATGCCAGGTCAGGGAAGCCAGAGTGGGTAAGTTGGAGAGCATGTGGGGAGGGGGAGACAGGGTTTTTTTTTTTCAGAGGGGAAACCAGGAAAGGGGATAACATTTGTAATGTAAATAAAGAAAATATCTAATAAAAATGGTCCTTTGACACCCAGTGGAAGGATTGGAAGAATAAAAAGACCAACCCACACACAAAAGCTTTGACCCAAAGTTTCTCCAGCCTACAAGAATTACAAGAACAAAGATGGATCAGATTCTGAAAGAATGGCCAACTACTAACTGGCCCAACCCATTCCATGTGCAAGACCAAGCCCTGACATGATTCATGATACTCTGTTATGGTTGCAGAAAGGAGCCTCTAAGAGGGTTCACCCATCAGCTCACCAAAGCTGATATAGAAATCCACAGCCAAATATTAGGAGAAGCTCAAGGAATCTTGTGGAAGAGTTGGGGGAGGGGTGGATTGAGAAACCCAGAGGGGATAGAGAAGACTGACAGATTCAACTAGATTCCTGCATGCTCCTAGAGCCTAAAGTACCAAACAAAAGTGTACCAGGGTTATATCTAGACCTGTGCACATATGTAGCAAATTTGCAGCTTGGTCTTCATGTGGGTCCTCCAGAAAGTGGAGTAGGGTCTGTCCCTAAAGCTATTGCCTGCCTGTAGATCCTGCTCCTCCTAATTGGGCTACCTTCTCTGGCCTCAGTATTAGAGGATTTTCCTGGTCCTGCAGCAACTCGATGTGCCAAGGTGGCATGGTACCCAATGAAAGAGAAGGGGAGGGAGAAAGGGGAGGGGCTATGGAGGAGGATACCGGGAGGAGAGGGGAGGACAGCGATTAGGATGCAAAGTGAGTAAAAAATAAATTTAATGGTCCTTCGTTCCATATTACTCACACAAAGGAGTTTTCAAATCACCACCACTTAGCTTTCTATTATTAAATAGTGGCAAGGATGACTACAGCAACAATGACAGTGAAGACGTTGAGTTTACATTCTTCTGTGATAGAAACGTAAAGCCTACAGCATCCATTTTTAGCACAGAAACAGTTAAGAAAATGTATAGTAGAACCAAACATGTACTTGAAAAAAAAATAATGCTAGCCAAAAAGGATACCTTTTAATGTACTTATACTTTAAAAATTAACTAAACTAGAAAAAAAAACTTAGAAAGAATTGAGGCTTACTAGAAAACAATATCTTTGTGACACAGAAAGTTTCTATGACTACTCTAGTTTAAGGAGAGAGAAACCTGTTGTGAATTGCCCCATTGTTTCAGAGATTCTCAGTTGTAAGAAACAATCTAGCACTCAAAGTCTTGCCTTCAGATAATATTTCAAGACCCAGGTTTCTTCACAGATGCCCCAGGCCCAATATTTAGTAGAAAAAACTTAATATCTCTTAAATTGTCTTTATAAAAATTGAAAAAGACAATAAAATATCCAGAAATAGCATGTCTAGTGCATAAAATAGTCTAATATAAATGACCATCTAAGGTGATATTTCTTTCTGAAAAGACCACTTCTCTTCAAAGGAACTGAAGTATTGCCAGACCATGCAACCTAGTTAATAATATACCTTACAATTACTTAGTACTGTGTATTTATCCTACTAGCCTACTGTGTACACCACCTATTTAAATTTAAAACATCTTTAAAAAGTAAGAGTAAATAGCATTGCTAGACTTTGGATACTCCATTTTTATAGTATAAGCTACAAAGATAGTTTCAGTCTTAAAATGTATAATTGTCTATGGTTCTAATTCAGAATAGTGTGTGTGTGTGTGTGTGTGTGTGTGTGTGTGTGTGTTGCAAATTATTTGCTGAAAACAACCAATATATTGAAAACAACATTTAAAAAATGATCCCCTAAAATTTTAAAATAAAATAGCATGATATTATCATGAAAACAGACATTCTGGTCAATAAAATAGATATGAAGATTCAGACATAAATCGAGACACCTGTGGACACCTGATATTTTAAAAGAAGCTGAAATGTACACTGGACAAAAAGATAGCATCTTTAACAAATGGTGTTGGTCAAACTGTATGGTTGTATGAAGAAGAACTCAAATAGATCCATATTTTTTACCCTGCATAAAATTGAACTCCAAGTGGATCAAAGACCTTAACATAAAACCAGATAACTGTACCTAAAAGAAGGGAAAGTAGGAAATAATCTGAATTCATTAGGACAAAAAAGATTTTCTAAATAGGACATGATTATCGCAAGCACTAATATCAACAATTAATAAATGGGCCCTAATAAAACTGAAAAGATTTTTGTACAGCAAAGGACATCATTTGGACAAAACTGCAGGCTACATAATGGAAAAACAATTTTACCGACTATAAATTCAATAAAGGGCTAATATTAAGAATCTGTAAAGAACTAAATAAAACAGGACATCAAGAAAACAAACAAAGCAATTAAAATATGGAGTATGGATTTAAAAACAGAATTCTAAATAAAGAATACTCTGAGAAACATTTAAGGAAATATTAAACCTCCTTAGCCATCAGGAAAATGCAAATCAAAACTACTTTGAGATTTCATCTTATACCTGTCACAATGGCTAAGATCAATAATACAAGTGACAACTCATGCTGGTGTGGATGGAAGTAAGAGGAATATTCATCTTTTGCTAGTGGGACTGCAAACTTGTATGGCCACTATGGAAATCAATGTGGCAGTTGCTCAGGGTTATGGTAATTGATCTATTTCAAGATCCAGCTGTACTACTCTTGAACATACATCATTAAATGAACTCTTTATCCCACCAGAGAGACTCTTATTAAAACATGTTATTTATTGTACTTTTCATAATAGTCAGAAATTTGAAACAACCTAGATGTCCTTTAACAGAAGAATGAAATATTACTTTACCAAAGGGAAAAATAATCTCCAGGTACATAGATGAAACTAGATAAAATTATTCTGAATGGAATAACACATACCTAGGGAGACAATTAAAGTATGCATTAATTTATATGTGAATATTGGCTGTTAAGTCAATCACAGAGAAGCTATAACCCATAAAAACACAGTGGTTAGCTATAGAGTAAGTGACAAGAGAACAAAGATAGGTTTCCAAAAGAAGAAATAGAATATATACTTATGGATGGACAAGAGAGTTGTGTGGGAGTTGAATGGGAGAACCAAGTGGAAGGGGGAGTGGAAAGGGGATGATTGGCAAATACTAGGTAGGACCAGTAAAAATCAATGGTCATTTGTATGGAAACTTGGAACAGACAAAGCTTCCTATAATGTGTGTGTGTGTGTGTGTGTGTGTGTGTGTGTGTGTGTGTGCTCATGCATGCACATACACACACACATACTATAGTGATTTATTTAAAATTGCCAAATAATGGTGACACAGAGTCCTAGCTGGACAACTTTTGTCACCAAATCAAGCCTCTAGTATATAAAATATGTTGCATATAATTAAATTGTTTGCCTAAGAGGTCCCATGGGAACCCCCCAACAACCCAGGGTACTACAAAAGCTATTTATTGGTTTTTCTACACAAACTGAATGTAATGCCCTATTGTAATACCTAGATACCTCACTGAACATAGAGAAGTCAAGTTGTTGCTTATGTAGAGCCTTCATTCCTGCAGGAAGGATTCTTGGTATTGGAAGTTACTCTGCAAGCTGTCAAAGGAGAAGCAAAAGCACCAACCTAGCTACAAATATGTCAATCTACAATTGTCTCCTGCATGTAAGATATGCTAATGCAATGGAGGCACAAAGCTTGTTGGTGTAGCCAAACAATATCTTATTTGACTTAAGGTCCACTCCATGAGATTGACCCTATACCCAACTCTGTTTGAGTGATCAAGCAAATGAGACTAGGTAACCAGGGGTTCTAGAAAAAAAAATACTATTGTTCTAGTAAAGGAAGATAGCAATAAAATGACTCCTAATGACATTCTGCTATACCCATAGACCAGTGTTTTGCACAGTTATTATCAGAGAAACTTCCTCCAGCAGCAGATGGGAAGAAATAAAGACCCATGGCCAGACAATGTGCAGAGAGTGACAGACCTTGAAACACTAAGCCTTAAATAGGATGTCTCCATCAAATTTCTCTCCTTAGATTCAGGGAACCTACTCTAAGAGGACATGGAAAGATTTTATGAGCCAGAGGGGATGGAGAACACTTAGGAAATCAAGGCCCTCTAAACACAGCAGGACAAATGAATATATGAACTCACAGAGCCTGAGGTATCGTGCGCAGTGCCTATATAGGCCCATGAAATGTGGGGAACTTTAGAGCTAACATGAGAAATGGACACATGCCCTACCCCAACTCAGAAGCCATTTACAGCTTGTAACCACTTGCAAATAAAAATTTAGTTTTCTTCCAGGGAGTTTCACTTGGAAAACAAACTACTGTTAAGGGTGGGCCACATGCTCAGTAGTAGATAGCTAACACAAACTCAACTCAATAGAGTCTTTGGAGGTTTCTCATAATGTGTCAGAGCTTTTCTTTTCATTTATTTTGAAATTTTATCTTTATTGGTATTTTTAACCTTACAATCCTTCGCATATATATTATGGCTTCCAGTTTTATGTTTTTATGGGATTCCTGAGTATGTGAATGAGTGTCCACATCTATATCTGCTTCTTGTGTCCTTTCCCTGGCTCTTTCCATTCTATTTGTTTGATTCATCTTACTATCATTCATTTCTTTCTGATTTATCTTACGTTATTTTGTTATTATCTCTTAGATGTCTGTTTGTTTTCTAAATAGGGGTTAGAACAGGGGGGTAGGGGTAGAAAGCTAGAAGGAGAGAAAATTATAATAGAAATATATTGCATGAAAAAATATTTTCAGTAATAAAAATGTATTTCTATAAAAGGGTCATTTGTATATTGTGATTCTTTTCCTATATGATGTTTTCTGTGTTATTTAATAAATACATAGCCACATGTTTTGTTGGGAACAAGCATAACAGGCAGGTAACACAGATAGGCAAGAGGGAAAGATAAGACACACACACCAGATAACTGATGATTTCATTTTTATTTCTCCCATGATTATGAGCAAAGCATTTGTCTTTTCAGGATATTGCTTTATTCTTTGACTAAATGAAGGCTCTGTTCAACCTAATACAAAGGCTTTAAATGATGGCAAGAGTTCACATTTTCAAAGAAAAGTGCATTAATAATTAGAAAACATAATTTATAAGAATTATATCTCTACATCCAAAACTATTACAAAGTAGTTCAAATACTTTATAGAAAATCACCTAAAATATAACAGAGAATTCTTAGGAAATTGCTGGGTAGTATTCAGTAGTGGAGGCTATATGAAAGATGTGACAATGATTATTAGATACACTAATTAGTTATTACCACATGACACATCTTCCTCACATGATTCAGCAACATAACAAAATAAGTAACATGTGTTTTCTTAGATGCAGGCTTTCTGTGACTCTAGGAAATATAATTTGTTATTCAAGCTACAGATTACCTGGTATGATCGTTTAGACTAAGACACGAAGACAGGGCATTGGAAATGGTTAAGAGCAATGAATACTCTTCCAGATGGCTTGAGTTTTATTGCCAGCATGTACATAGTGGCCTACAACCACCTATAACTCCAGTTCCAGGGTTGCTGAAGCCATCCTCTAGCCTCCACTAGCACTAGGCTATACATGTGGTACACAGGCTCATGTGCAGATGAAACACACATAAATATATGGTAGAATAATATTTTTTAAAAAATAGAAATCATTATTATCAAGGATGTGAATCCAAGAAGGAGAGATGTCTGCAAAAGACAAGGCCCGAAAACAAGATGAATCAGAGGCCACCAGATAAAGAGCTCACATTGACAAGCATGAGGACCTTCACACATATATAGCAGATATGCAGCTTGATCTTTACGCAAGTTCCCAAAAATTGGAGTTAGGGCTGTCCCAGAATCTGTTGACTGCCTGTGGAATATAGTTCCCTAACTGAGATGTCTTGAATGGACTCAGAGGAAGAAGATATGCCTAATCCTGCAGTAACTTAATGTGCCAGGGTTGGATGTCACCCAGCAGGTGAGCCTCCCCTTTCTCAGAGGAGAAGGGGAAAGGGATAGGGAGGGATTGGGGGAGACCAGGAGGAAAGAGTGATCAGGAGGAGGCAATCAGGATATTAAATAAATAAATAAACAAATAAACAAACAAATAAATAAATAAATGATAAAACATCTCCCATTCAGAAAGAGCAATGGGGAGGCATAAAGTGTATTATATTTCACAAGTCAGTATTACTGACCTACACCTAACAAAATAGGTATTTTATTCTTATCACCTCTACTCATTTCTTTAGATACATACCAATTTCTTGTCATTTCACAGATAACACAATTAAACTTCATCATGTGAAATGAGTGATCCAAGTTCATGCCACAAAGTACACAATAAAAAAGGCAGCCTTTGTTAAACCTTTCTTTATAAGCCCTTTATGAAGATATTGGTAAAACTGCAGTTGTGGCCTTTCAAAAAAATAAGTAGTATCAATATTACACTGGAGAGAAATGATACCTTTAAGTCTTTATCTGAAATCTCTATTATTTAACCACAGCTTGCTAATTCTACATTAGAAAAACATAGTTTTAGAAAATCATCATATAAACAACACATAATAGGTTCACAAGGAACAATGAAATGAGAAAGGAAATAAGAGGCAACAAATAGAGAAACTGGGAGAAGAGATGTAACTCAACATGCAAAAGAAATGCATCACAATATCCTTATAACCTATGTCCAAAAAAAAAAAAAATCAATTCTTAGTCAGCTACACTGGAGCCTTGGAAAGAACTAATAGAGACCTAATCCTGGATGCTCAATACCACTGGCTGGCCTCTTAGACCTGCTTTGAAAGCATCTCTGTCAGAGGAGCTTCCTTTTATAAGCCCTTTATGTAGCTATTGGTACAACTGGCTCCTCTGGCCTTTCAAACGAATGAGTAAGCAGTGTAAATATTAAACTAGAGAGAAATGGCATTGTATGAACTCTATGTTTGTTCCTCTGCTGGCCCACTGAACACTAATGTTTGCACAAGGAACTGTTTACAACTGCTTACTCTGATCCTCTCAGCAAAGAGCATTAGGAGAGTAGTGTTTGTGTAAGGAAGCCACCATATTGGGTCCCTTCATAAAGAACATCTGATATACTTCTGCTTTCTCTAGAAAGCTGAAATGTTTTTGTTTTAAGCTTATCATATTCTCCCTCCCTTTTCTCCCTCCATGCCTTCCCCTAACCCCTTCCCCACTATACTTCAAATTCATGGTTTCTTTCACTAATTGTTATTGTATACATATATGTACATGCATGAATCTATATTCCTAAATATAAACTGTCAAATCCATATGATGTTACTTGTATGTATGTTTTCTGAGCTGACAACTCAGCATTATACAACCAGTTGGCATGATCTTCCTAGGTGATAACCACCTCTTCTGCTCCAAGCTTTCCTCAGTTGTCTAGAGTCTCTGTGTAAGATTTGGCATACCCATTGGTACTATTCTTGTCAGTTTATATTTGGGCTGTCTTGTTAGTGATAAATATAGGGTGTAGCTCCTAATATCACTAGAAGACACAATCTCATGTCTAACTCCCTGATCCTCTAGCTCTTACAGTATTTCTTCCCTCTCTTATTTACTGATCCCTGAGCCTTAGGTGTGGGTGGCTTTTCAGATGTATCCATTGGGACTGGACTACCGATCTTCAAGGAAACTCTCTTTGCAACAGACTAAGATGGTGTTTGAGAAGACTGGAAAAGAGGGGAAAAAAACCAAAATAATAAAGTCTATGGTAAAGTTTTCTCTGAACCAACATGTTATCAACTGGAAAATTCTGAATTAGAGGAATTAGTGAGCAAAAAAAAAAATATTTTATTTGTTTGTATTTTGCTTACAAACAACGGTCGGTCTAATCTCGTGAAAGTGATGTGAGCCTCTCAGTATCCAGCCATTTATCAACTGACTGTAGGAATGTGCTCATTTAAACATAAAGTTCCATACTTAAAATCCAGTCTTTCAAATTGAAAAGCATTTTGATCTCTGTCAAAATCCATTGGTAGTGAAAATGTGTCAGTAAACTCTTTAATTATCTTTACTGCTAGAGACTCTTAAAGTGTAAAGCCTAAATTAAAAAATATATACACAGAAAAGGTCCATCAGGTCCACCATATTTGTGGCTCTACAACTCTGTTCTTACACCGGCAAAATTAAACAGTATTGTGAGCATGGCAGTAGTTTAATAAAATTCTATTAACACAACAAAAGAAAGAGAAATTGGGAATCAAATTTTGTTGATCTTAATAGAAGTTCTCTGATCAAAGATGTTAAGAACCAGGGGCAGGAAATGCAGAAAAAGAACAACGTCATGAACTATTATAAGTTCTATAGATAGCTGCAATTCATAGAAAAGACCTCCATAAAGAGCAGAGATTTTTGTTGTGCAGTGGACACTCTTGAAGGGAAATAAAAATCACTATCTTTTATCATACTTTCACAAAGAATGATAACCTGGCCAAAATAAAAACAAGTTACTTTTCCTCCTCACCTGCCTCTTAGCATGGTCATTTTACAAAGCTCAGCTACCATCAATGTCCCCCTTCTCACATTCTTCCACCATCTTCCTAGAGATATAATTTGTTTCCCATTTTTATCACCATTTTCTTCCATTTATTTCTTACCATTAGCTTTGCATTTGAATTACAGATAGACATACATTCATCACTAATAGGTTGAATTTAAGATTTTACTAATTCTCAAACTGATCCTGGCTAATGAAAATAAAATGATGTACTTACGGCTAACGAGCCTCTTAGTGTGCGACTGAAAGACCAAAACCCAGAGACCCTTCCCCGAAATACACGTTTAAACAAGGCTGGAAAATTACCAAGAGTTCCCCAGG
>NC_045030.1:45755802-45756185 GCF_008632895.1 Mastomys coucha
CTGTATGCCCGCCTCCGGCTCATGTACCCTATAAAAGCCCCGCACCTGAGTACATTGGCATGCCACTCTCCTGAGAGCAGAAGCCCGGGTACCCGTAGCCCTAAATAAAAGCCTCTTTGCTCTTGCATCCGAACGCCTGGTCTCGTCATCCTTCAGTGCATGGCCTCGGCCTGTGAGAGGCCCGAATCTGGGTCTCTTCATTTGGAGGCCCCAGCGAGACCCGAGGCCTGCCTGGAGGGCCCGACCCACGCACGGAGAGGTAAGCTGACCAGCACTTGTAATTGTTTTGTGAAATTGTCTTGCGTCCTGGCGTGCTGCGTCCTTAGTGTATGTCCGACCGGTCTTTGGAAGTTCTGGGTGGTGTGTCGAGAAGGGCTGACGGG
>NC_045030.1:45756196-45759315 GCF_008632895.1 Mastomys coucha
TGGTTTAGTCCCTGGGAGCTCTGAGGTACTAGTTAGTTCATATTGTTGTTCATCCTAAGGGGCTGCAATCCCCTTTAGCTCCTTGGGTCCTTTAAAGAACTACAGTTACAGAGCTAATAACACCCTCAAAATCTGAAGAGGCAGGAATAAACAAAGAAAAATAGACAAAAAAAATGTTATGTAACTGGATTAGAAGCTACAGAAATTTCTTACTTGATATGGACATATCAATGAAATCTATGATTTTGTACACTTAACAAATAGTAATACAATAAATTTTAAAAGACATTATGTGCTGATAAATGAGCTAATCTTCCTAGAAAATATGAAAAAAGTATAAAATATCATGAGTTAAAAGGTGATAGAATTAAAAAATATATAAACCCATTATCATACTAAGAAACATCAAAAGTCCTCTGAAAACAAATTGTGATGGTATGTATATGCTTGAACCAGGGAATGGCACTATTAGCAGGTGTGGTCTTGTTGGAGTAGGTATATCCCTGTGGTCATAGTCTTTAAGACTCTCTCCCTAGCTGCCTGGAAGCCAGTCTTCCGCTAGCAGCCTTCAGACAAAGATATAGAACTCTCAGCTTCTCCTGAACCATGCCTGCCTGGATGCTGCCATGCTCCCACAGTGATGATAATAGACTGAACCTTTGAACCTGTAAGCCAGCCCCAATTAAATATTGTCCTTATTAAGAGTTGCCTTAGTCATGACATTTGTTCACAACATTAAAACCCTAACTAGGACACAGTTGATAGTTTAGTCAAACAAAAAAGACCAGTAACTTTATAGATTACCACAATGGCACTATTAATCAAATGGATGAAATTTATATTAACAAGATATTGTATATAATATCAAAGTATTTTATATTCTGCATAAGCTTAAATGGATTATTCAACAAGAACATAATCTGGGCTATAAAATAATACTTCAAAATATGTCAACAATAAAATCATTACTGTATACTCAGACTATATTGGAATAAACTAAAAATCTATGATGGAAATATAACTAGAAAACTGTCCAAATATTTGGTGATTAAATAACACATTTCTCCATAGACTGTAAGTCAAAGAATAAGTCTCAGTAAAAATGCTGTTATTTAAAAATATTTTAAACATAATGAAAGTAAAAATAGAGATCATTAAAACATGATACAGACAATAGAATATTAAAGACATCTAGCATTAAAATATTAAAAATATGTATACTTTTCATGAGATCTTGTTTATTAATTGTTGATCTTCTGCCTAAACTGTTGATATTCTATTCATTAAGTTGTCTCCTATACCAATGGATTCAAGGATGTTATCTATTTTCTCTTTTATTAGATTTAATGTTTCTGGTTTTATGTTGAGGTCATTAATCCACTTGAACTCAAGTTCTATACGGAGTGATAAATATGGATCTATTTACATTCTTTTACATGCAGACATTCAGTTAGACAAGCACCATTTGGTGAAGATGCTTTCTTTTTTCTATTGTATGCATTTGGCTTCTTTGTAAGAAAAGAAGAGTGTATGTGTGGCTTTATTTCTGGGCCTTCAATTTGCTTCTGATTCCATTGATCCACCTGTCTGTTTTCATGCCAATACCATGCAGGTTTTATTACTATTGCTCTGGAGTACAGCTTGAGGGATGGTGATAACCTCCAGAAGTTCGTTTACTGTACAGGATTGTTTTAGTTATGTTGGGTCTTTTGTTTTCCCATATGAAGCTGCTAATTGTTCTTTCAAGGTCTGTAAAGAACTGTTTTGGGCTTTTGATAGGGATTAAAGTGAATCTATAGATTGCCTTTGGTAAAATGGCCATTTTTACTATGTTAATTCTATTGATCCATGAGCATGAGAGATATTATTCTCTTCTAATATCTTCTTTAGTTTCTTTCTTCAGAGACTTAAAGTTATTCTCATATAGATCTTACTTCACTTGAGTTACCTCCATATTTGATATTATTTGTGGCTATTATGAAGGGTATTGTTTCCCTAGCTTCTTTCTCAGCCAATTTATCATTTGTATAAGAGGAATGGATAAGGGGAGAATAGTGGGAAGAGCTGGGGGAAAGGTCTGGGAAAGATAATGGAAATCATTTGGGGGCCATCTCTGGGATGAAGGAGGCTCCCACGAATTTATGGGGTAAGCCTAGTTCAGACTGCTAGCAGCAGGGAATATGGAGCCTGAAGTGGCTACCTCCTACAGCTAGGTAGGACTGGACACACGGATATGATCAGCACTTTACTCAGAAGTATTAGACCAGATAATGGGTATAATGTACTGTGCAATCTTCTACCCCACTCCAAGAATTTTCTAGTGTGCTCAGAGTTAACCAGAAGGTTAACTGTCTAGGTTCTTCCCCTTCCTTCAATCTTCCTTGTCCTTCTTATTAGAAAAATCTTTGTATAGAGACATTTAGGTCAGTTGTTTTCCTTTATCCAACACTGGGGTTCTGTCATTCTTTGGAAACTGAGATTAAGCCTACTTTTCATTTAACAGAACTATGGGCACATACAAAAAGAGAGACTGGTCTAAGTGTGGGTTGAATCTACAGGATAGTGGATCAAAAAAAAAAAAAAACTTCCTGGTATAAGCTTTCTCCTTCCTTCTCCTTTGACAAAGTTTTACTGTGTAGCTCTGACTTTGTACACCAGGCTGGCCTTGAACTCACAGAAACATTCCTGCCTTCCAGTGGAGGGAGGGAAACACAAACTTATGCACAAAATCTTCAATTCCAAATTTACCCTACCTTTAAGATGTTCAGGGATAAAGGTAGAGCATAGATCGAAGGACTGACCATCTATTGACTGGCAGAACTTGAGACCTCCATGGGAGAAAGCCAACCCTGACACTGTTAATGATACACTGTTATACTTGCAGACACGACTCTAGCATAACTGTATTCTTAGAGACTTTATCAAGCAGCTGATGTAAACAGTTGCAGAGACCCAGAGCCAAACAATAGGCAGAGCTCAAGGAGCCTTAGAAGAAGGAAGACCAAAAGGTGGACATTTCATTCCTTCTTAAAAGGGGGAACCAAATACCATGGAAGGAGTTGCAGAGACTAACTATGGAGCAGAGACTGAAGGAAAGACAAGCCAGCCTGATATAGCTA
>NC_045030.1:45759756-45763254 GCF_008632895.1 Mastomys coucha
AAAAAAAAAATAGAGCCATGGTAATTTTTAAATTCCTTTTCCACACAATACAATGAGAGACAAGTCAGTAACTATTCTTTTATGTACTTTATTTATAATTATTGATATAATATATATGTAGTATATATTTAAATATATGAATAATTATAATTATGAATCTGTAAAAAAAAAAAGAGTTGGGGGAGGATCAAGAGAGCTGAAGGCATCAAGGACACCACAAGAAGACACACGCAGAGTCAACTAACCAGGGCTCATGCGCACTCACAGAGACGAACTAACTAACCAACTAACCGTGGACTAGGCCTACACCCCTACATATATGCAGCAGATGTGTAGATTGTTCTTCATGTGAGTCTCCTAACAATTGAAGCAGGGTCTGTTGCCTGACTTTGGATCCCTTTCCCATAGGTGAACTGCCTTGTCTTACCTCAGTGGGAGAAGATGTGCTTAGTCTTGCTAGGACTTTATGTGCAGGGTGGTTTGGTAAGAGAAGAGGAGGGGGAAGGAGAGGGAAGAGTATTACTGAGAGGAGAGGAGAGATAGGGCTGTGATCAGGTTGTAATGTGAATAAATAATTAATGAAACAAAAATATTTATAAGAATAAATGTAGAGCTACTATGAAATCACTATGAAAGTCAATATGGTGGTTTTTCAGAAAGCTTGGAATCTACTTCAACATCCAGTTTTACCATTCTTGGGTATATACACAAAGGATGTTTCATCATATTACATAGACACTTGCTCAACCATGTTTGTTGCTGCTCTATTTACAATAGCCAGAAATTGGAAACAACATGACGTTTCAACACAAGAATGGATAAATGTGCTACATTTATACAATGAAATATTAGTCAGCTGTTAAAATCATGAAATTTGTTGGCAGAAAGATGGAACTAGAAAAAAATTATCCTGATGAGATAACCTAGGCACTGAAAGATACACATGGTATGTATTCACCTATATCTTGATATTAGATATGAAACAATAACCATTCTACTGTCCATACATCCAGAAAGATTAAAAATATAGGAAGGGACTGGTTTGAGTGTGGATTTCCTTGGATCTCCCTGGAATAGGGATTTTATGGGTGGACTAGGTACAGGGGTAGGGGAGGAAGAACAACAGGATCAGGTTAGAAGAGGTAGGGGAGATGAGAGGGAGGTAGGGCATGCCAGGGGTATAGCTAGAACTGAAGCATTTTACATCACTTAAGGAGTAGTATGAAAACATAGTGCAATGGAAACTTTCTAGAATATGTGAAGGTGATCCTACTGAATTCTCCAAATAATGAGGGAGACAGAACCTCTATTGGGGACTGGGTTTCATCCCTTTGAGTTGTTAGCCAAAAGGGTCCCATGGAAATCCTTAAAGAACCCAGGCTCTTGCCAAGACAAAAAATTTGTTCCCCATACACTGGCTGCAAGAATCCATTGCTAAAGAGAATACCCACACGACATATTGAACATGGAGATATCAAGATGGTGTCTACATAGATCCCTCACTCTTATACTCTGCTGTCCTTCCCTGGTGATTTATTGCTTTAGCCCCTTACAAGTAATAGTGGAATCTCAGAAACACTTGACTTTATTTTGTCACAGGTTGAAAGAAGACTGAGAAAAAGTGTTTAGGAAGTAGCTAATTATTTTTTTAAAAGAAGGAAGAAAACAAACTCATACCTTACCTTGCAGACAAGTTCAAACACATATCTGGATTTAGCTTGGTATAGGTGAATTCTCACTTGGCCAAGTCAATATTTATATATTAAAGCTTTCAGCTATTTGTATGGAACTCGTGAGTGTATGAGTGAGTGAACCTCTGATTCTTGTGTCTACTCCTGGGGTTATTTTCCTTCTGTTAGATTGCCTTGTTCAGCCTCAGTATGACGGTTTTGGTTTTATCTTATTTTATATTTTATTTTGATATTTGGTTATCTCCTAGAAGCCTGTCACTTTTTTCTAATGAAAGACAGATAGGGAATGGATCCAGATGGAAGAAGAGCTGTGGAGAAATTGGGAGGAATAGAAGGAGGGAAAACTGTATTCAGATTTTTTTTCAAAGAATGTGGATATATTTGAACCTCTAGAAAGGACAGTTTAGAAGGGGCAAAACCAGGACTTCCCGCTGCCTGTAAGTGTTTCCTCATCCAGAAATGACCATTCTCTTCTTGTGTTTACTGGAGGTAACACCATTTCCCTCACTACCTGGTATAAAATATAATTAATCACCTCCCCAAAGCTTTTCAAACCACGATTAAGTTTCCCATTCATTTTGGTCCCCAAGTGGTACTAGTTGTTAGTGCCCTGTAGACTCACTCCCAACTACCCCCTTGGGGGGTAAAAAATAAAACAATTCCCCCTAGGCTGGCCCCATTGAAGTCAGAACTAAAGTAGAGGGGCTGGCAGCCTCCTGGAGACTAAACAGCTTGAGAGACTAGAGTTACCTTTCTAAGGATGGGAAATTTATTCAGGTAATGTTTGGGGATTCACAGGTGCCATCTTAGGATAAGACTGCCTAAGTGATGTGACTGCCTCTCTGTCACTGCAATTCTGCTGAATGGTGTAGCAGGGACTAGTCACACAGGTAACTGCTTGGTATCATCAGACGCAACTTCCCCATTGAAAAGCGGTAGCCACATCTCTGGCTACAAAGGTGATTCTCCAGTTACTTCAATATTTTAAAACGCTGCAGCAGCATGAAAAAGAATTTCATTTCATTAAACAAAGAGTTTAGAAAGGTCTTCAGGAGATGGTGAGTTTACTTTGTCTTGTCTGGATAGAGGTCCGATTTGCTTTTGAATGTTCTGGGGTGGAGACTAGGAGAAAGCACAGAGTGTGGAGGTCTACTCAGTGCAGTAGTCTCCCTCATCCTCATCCTCGCTGTCCACAGACAGAACAGTATACTTGCTCACAGAACTGAACTTGGAGGCTGGATTCCCATTAATACAAAATTGGTTCAATAATTACAAGTATATCAATGGAGACATATATCATATCAAATTTAAAGAAGAAATGAATGGGGTCTGTAAGACTAATATCACTGCAGTGTAGTGTAGGTTATTTCTAATACTTCTGTATATGCATATTGAAGTGTCATAGGATTGTATTATTAGAGAGATAGGCTACAGACAAGTGAGGAAAGAACCAGGTTTGTACATCTAAAATTAATTGTATTTAGATAATGTCTAGGCCCTTTGAACTAATAGATGTACATATACTAATTCATATATAACATATATTTAATATGTACTTCTTATTTTCTATAATGTGATCTTCAATGTATTTCTGTTATCACTGATTCTGATCTGCCACAATATGACTCATTTGAGCAGCCTTTCCTCACTTTGCTAGCTCTTATGTCAAGGGCCTAGTATGGAGTCCTAAGACTTCTAGAAGCTTTTTTTCAAAGCAGTTCACAACATCTCAAATTAAATGCTGTCCTTCCCTGGTGATTTATTGCTTTAGCCCCTTACAAGTAATAGTGGAATCTCAGAAACACTT
>NC_045030.1:45764429-45770418 GCF_008632895.1 Mastomys coucha
AAAAAAAAAAATAGGCAAAGGCATTATGACTTTTCAAATCTGTTGACCTGAATCCTGAAATTCTAGATCCTATGTAAGAGGTAGAAGAAGAGAACTGACTTTACAATGTTGCTCTCTGGTACATATCATGGTGGCAATGGCACCCACAGGCAAAATGGCAATTTTTAAAATATAATTTTCATGCTACACTTCACACGTCCTGAACGTCAGTTCCTTTAAGTAGGAATCAATAATGTAAGCAGTGTTATAAGTCTAGATCTAAAGAAATCCAACAATAAACCAACTAATTACAGAAATTCTGATGATGAACCATTGGTGAAACAGTCACCAAGTCTACCTACAGACTAGAAATTGGTGTTCAAGACAGCACAGCCACATTGAGTGACTCTATAGGGTGGAATATTGCTGAAGAGTTCAGTAGTTTGTTGACAGAGGAGATGTAGGTAATAATATACTTCTTGCTGGCATATGGATAATGGGACAATAAAAGAAGCAAGAAGACCAAGGTCAAAGATGATAGTGGTACAGACCAGGGAAAGAGCTTCAGGAAGTAAGTTGTCAAATGTTAGTCTTTTTTAGATCTGCAGACCAGAGTCCCTTCAGTCTTCCACTGCAGATCTTACTGCTTAGTTTTTCTGCTGTCTCTAGTTTGATTCATTACCAGTTGCATCCTCTCACCAAACCATCTGTAGCCTTGTTATAGACACAAGGATTGGATCTTCGTGAGAGATGCTTCAGTGGCACTCTTAGCTAGGAGACCAGAAAAACAATTTTCCTAAGAATCCAGAGACTAATTCATGAGATATCAGACTGTGGTTCACAGAAACTCCCAAATCAACCTGCATATCAGCAAAGCTGAGTTCCATTGTCTTCGAAAGTCCTAACTAAAAAAAAGTTATCATGTAATACTATTGTCTTGATTCCTTGTTATATTGCAAACATTGTGTACAATTTTCTATATAGATTATTTAATGTAAACTTTGAAACAAAACTAGAGAAAGAATTTATTATTCATCTGTGAAAGCTACTTTATGTGTCAATATAACTAGTATATAGTACTTAATTTTTGAATCAAAGATATTAACCTCTGAATTTTTACTTTTTAAAAATATTTTATCCAAGTCATCCACATTAAGGTGTGTCCAATTACTTGACATTGTGACACAATGAGGCCATCTAACAAATTCGTGCTCAAAAATGATGTAATCAAGCTTTTTTAAAATCTCAAGCCTTAAATAAGTTAATAATTTTATGTTCAGTGACATTCATGGCTATCCTCATTAGCATGCAGCCACACAATGGCCTACAGGTTTGTTATGCCTGGGTAGCTTTAAGAAGATTATGCTTAATAATATAGGTGAGCCTTACCCAATCAGCTCAGGGACATTAAAAAGAACGCTTTTTTCTAGAGAAGAAAACAATTGCCTCAAGACTACAGCATCAACTGCAGCTTAAGTTTCCTGTCTGCCAAGTAGTACTGCAGATGGCAGATATGTTAGCATCCACAATCAAGCAAACCAAACCCTTAAATGTGTGTGTGTGTATACATGTGTGTATTTCTCTAAATAACACTAACTGATACAACTTTGACAGATGAAGAGTGAGATTCAAGGTAAATAAGCTATCCAAGGTCACAGCAGCAATTGTTAGAAGCACTGGAACTGAGTAAAATGACTTTAAGGTACAAACTTCTGCCTTCCTCTTAGATACATGTATCCACTTAAAAATTGCTTGATCCTAGAAATCTCAGGAAAATAATTTAAGCATGTGCATATTTACTATAATGCTAAAATATTAGCTTTGTCTATAGTTATATTATTGAGGATAAGAGTTTCTATCATGTATCAAGTTACTACTATGTATAAATGATTATAAAGAATATTTCATATTTATTATTATCACAATACCATATTGGACAGATGATTATGTTGTCATTTATAGATGGTGAACTTGAGTGAAAGTTATTAAGCAACTTGTACAAAATTGTATGGTTAGTAAATGACAGAGCTTGACCTGTCATTTAAGGTCATTGTCTTGGTCTGAATTCTATTGAACTACTGTTAACAAAAGTCAGAGACTATCTGCTTTAAACTCTAAGGAATAATTACTACCTGCTAAGAGTAACTTGGTAATTTTCTATATAGGTTTATATCTCTACTTAGCTAGGGACACTGGGTCCTGGTCTATCTCCCAAATACATTAAATTCCTACTATATTCACTAAAAGTAATGTATCTGTCATGTTCAGTATGATTCAACAACCACCATTTTTGTGGCTTGTTTCAGAAAAATATACTTTATGAAGTCAATTACTCTGTTTAAATGAAGTAAGAGATAAAGAGCTTAAGTCTTATTTTTTTCAAATACTGTGTGAAGTTAATTTATGAGACTATATTCATAACAGTAAATAAAAAAGCCAGTATAAAAGACAATATAGAATTATTGAAAGTTTTCTCAAAGTTGATATATGCAATATAGATAACAAGATCATAAATTACATATGGTTTATTGCTCCATAATAATTAGGTATATATGTGTAAATAAATGGCATATGTGACAATGCATTCAATTGAAGTAGAATCATTTTTGATCAAATCGAGTTTTTAAATTGAGAATTATACTAATACATGAATTTTTAAAAACATTATTACTCATGAGATTGACTTAACTGAAAATTTTAATCTTGTAATGTTTACTTTATCTTGTTTTGTTTGTACACACATTGCAGCTCACTATCATGTGTAAGTTCAGTCCCAAGGGGTGGATGGTGAACTCAGGATTTCAGGGGTATAAGGTATCATTCCATGTACATAAATATATGAAGATAAACACTTAGGTATTTGAATAAAATCTTACTGTAAAGAAACATTGCCACAGCCCTTCACAGTTTTCCCCTATGTGATACATAGACTAGGGGTGGGAAAAGCATAAGTGGATGCAACATTCTTTTTGCTAAAAAAGAGAACAAATTAAGAGGGACATTCATGTATGCTTAAAATTTGATAGCTTATGCATAGCACCAAGATAATATTTTCCAGAAAATTCTTACTAATATATGGCATGTGCAAAAATACAAAGGTATATGCAGTGGTGTTTATATTACTTCTTAAAAAAAAATGAAACAAAAAAGAAGAAAATAATCATCTGACCACATTGAGAACTGACCACAATAAGCCCTAGGCATTATCTCTCCTGAGACAGATTTCAAGTGTAAACAAACCAAGGGTCTATGTGACATAAAATGCTGAAAAGAGATACCAGAGTACTACAATCTGCATCTCCTCACAACACATCAATGTTATGGTAAGTAAGAGAAATCTACATATTCTTTTCATCATCTCTGTCTCTAGGGATACTCCAAGGAATAACCTTTCAAGTTATAATACTTTTGTTTAGATCTTTGCACCATAAAACTTAACATGTAAGCTAACATTTTAAACCATAATTTCTTCATCTAGGCAATGAAAATAACTTGCTGTTGAATTGTTTTGGAGGTTCAAAAGTTAGTATGAGGAAAACATTACACCATACTTTAGGCCCACTAAATTGGAGCTATATACAGACAACTAAAATCTTTAGCTCTGGATATTGAGTCCCCAGGCTGACCTGAGTTTGGTATCTCAGCATGCACCCAGAGAGACTTCACTGAGCTTTAAACTGAAGATAACCTAAAGGTTAGACAAATATAACCCTACTTCATAGTAAGTAAGCAAAAGAGATTGAGTAAGTACCCATGACAAAAGACAGAATCTTTTCTTATTAACTAATCCAGGAAGTAATACCATACCCTTTTATTTCTGACATGTTCTGTTTGTTAGAATAGTTAATCCATTCAGCTTTGAATGGAAAAGGATTAGATGACTTGAATAGCAGCAGTAGGGGATTTAAGGAGAGTCATCTTTGAAATTGTCTAGTAAAGTCTCTAAAGTCTTTAAAGGAAAGAAGATCTGCAACTACTCTCAGTGATTAGTCTGGCTTGTACCAAGACATATAATACAATTGAATTCAGGATAAGTTCTCATGTTGAGGATCAGACACTAAGTCTAGTTATAAAGGCCCTGTTAGGATTTGACTTGGACTTCTGTGACTTTCATTAGTTTAATTTCTGCTCTAATTATTAGTCTATTCCGGACATGCTGTTTTAAACAAACAACAACTAATCTGCTTCTTCCTTTCTCTAACTCTATTTCTGACCCATACAGACTCATTTAATTAGTCTAGCTGCGACAGAAGTTCATCTATTCTGAATTTTAGATCTGTTCCTTTAAGATATTTTTATAGGCAAAGAATGGGTTGTGCTGAGAAGTTCGCATGGTTAATGAGTTTAATGGTTAATGATTAATAAGGGTAATGAGTTTTTCTCTGTGCCATAAGGTCAGATAAACCACAGGCCACTGAGTATGCACCATGCAGAATTAACAACTGGGAAAGCAAAGTTATACTCACTGAGAAAAGGAATAAAATGATACTTGCCACCCAAGGCCATAGCTCACT
This sequence comes from Mastomys coucha, assembly GCF_008632895.1. NCBI lineage: Eukaryota > Metazoa > Chordata > Mammalia > Rodentia > Muridae > Mastomys > Mastomys coucha. The sequence goes on from NC_045030.1 coordinate 45,768,923, forward strand.
TTAGTATTCACTGCTCACTAATGTGATGATGACAAGTTTTGTAGACCCTGAACCTATATGGATCACCTTAATTCTTCCTTTTTATCTTTACTGGGATAGCAATTAGTGATCTCTGTTCTGCTTAGACTAACATTTAACACTTCTTAATACTGTTGGTTAAGTTATTAGCAGGGTCAATGTGGTATTTTTTTAACTCATTTTCTCATCCACACTAAAATATATAGCTGATTCCCTCTTTTTACTTTTTTTTTATTTTAATTTTGTTTTCTTTTTTAAAACCAAGTCTCTTAGCCCCTTACCTTTACATTCCAAGCACTGGCATTATAGTCAGGAGCCACAACACCCAGGTTGATTTCATTTTTTTCTAAGCAAATCATAAGTTTTAATTACTCCTGTCCATGACCTGGCCTGGTGACACATATTCTATAAAGTGAAAATTCTCTTGAACTTTGAGCAAATTCTCCAAATCTATTAAGAAACCAGTGTTTGGGCACAAAGACTCGTTTTTCTAACCTTACCTATACCTGCACTGACTACACTTTGTATGAACTTGAACACATTATTTCTAACTCCCTACATCTATTATCAAACTTACCATTTTCTATCCAGTTTTCTCAATACTTTCTGCCTGATAAATTAACTCATGGTGAGTTGTTGATTGCTTGGGATATTTTGATCATATGTTCTGTATAAAATTGCCCCCACTTTAGTTACTAAAGGTAAAAATGCCACTCTACAAATGCCACTCTACAAAGTACATAGCAATGGTAAAATGTTCTGACATTCTGGTAGAATAGTGGAAATTTTACTTGGGATGTAAGGATATAATAGTAGAGTTCTCTAATCTACACTATAGGTGGTCTCCTGCTCTACTTACTAAAAGTGCCAGTACTTTTAGTGCAGAAAAGGCACTGCTCTAAAAAAGAACAAGCTAACATTAACCCACTAAGGCTGGCTTTGTAGAAATAGTCTAAATATTGGGACAAATCCATGGGAAATCTGAAGTTTCGCTAATCATGTTGTTTTTTCTTTTAAATAAGTGGACACTGTGAATTTGAATATAAAAGAATATGTTTTTTCCTACTTGAGAACCAGGATCTTCTAGCTCATTCTCTCTTGAAAGAACAATAATGGTCATACATCTAGTTTCTAATTTTTAATATTCTGTCATCTCCATAAAAATCAAGTACCTATATTTTTATATATCATTGTGTTTAGGCCATCAGGTATTCAAGCCCTTAAAACAACTGCTTGATAAATGAACTTTTGGGAATTAATCCTCTTGCATGTAAGGATGTGCCTATGTTGTGCAAGTGATGGTTTCAAAGCTTTTCAAACATTATCCTAGGGAAGATATAGATTGGTTTTGATCAGGAAAAAAAGTCTAAATCATTTCTATCTTTACCATCATACAGTGAGACATACAAACCACCATCTCTGTGGCAGGGAAGAAAGAAATTTTGGTATATAACAAAACTGTCTTTGGTAAGCCAGGT
>NC_045030.1:45770428-45779613 GCF_008632895.1 Mastomys coucha
ACATGGATGGCAATATAAATGATATTCTCAAGGGGAAAAATCAATATTCTAATTCCTATTTGACTTAAATATCACTCATAGGTATGTGAACAACAACAAAAAATGTGATCACTGTCTTCTGTCTTTGGTATCTATAGAACAGTAGTCAATTTTCTCTAGTACAGTTTGCATATTTTTTATATTTAGTTTTCCAGACTTTTCTTTCTTTGTACTCATAATGCTTTGTAGCAGCCTCATTAGTTCCTAACCATCAATGTCTCTATGGCTTTGCTTGCATCATCTGCTCTGCCTGATGGCACCAAACTGTTTTCATTAGCAGAAGGTAGCTGGTATGATGAGAGAAGAATGAGTTCTAGAGTCAAGAAAGCATTGTTCATATTTTTGACCTGCCATTTAACATCCATATGCCTTTAATAAATGTTGATTAGTTTCTCAAACTGTAATTACCTCACTAGAAACATAAGGCTGTAAATGACACCTATTTTGGAGCAATATAATATGGCATTATAAAGGTAAGGTACATGCTGCACATCAGGTTCCTACAATCTTTTTTTATGTGGATATGTGTATGTCTGTGCACACATTTATGACAGTCAAAGGTTTATGCCAGGTATTTTCCTCTACTTCTCTCCATCTTATATTTTGAGACAGGGACTATTACTGCACCAGGAATTAACCCTTTTGGGTTAATTAACTGGGGGCACAGAAATGTACCCCAAGGTCCACTTGACTTATTCCTACCCCAGTAATGTGGTTACAGATTAAAGCTGCTAAGCCAAACTTGTAGGTTGGCACAAGGAATCAAATTCAGGTCCTCAAAGTTAAATGGTTATACTGATTGAGCCATCTCCCCAAATTATTTTTCAGTAATATTTCCAGTCTAGTCTACAGACATATTTCTACTTTATCTAAAATAGAGTATCTTATATCTATGTTATGGGTCTAGTAATAATGTTATATTTATAAATATAAAAATATATGTTTATAGCTAAGATTTTCATAGAATAGTTTGATCATATACTCTCCCCCAATTCCTTCAAGACCCTCCCTACCTCCCTATATACCCAAATATTATAACTTCCTAACCGTATTAAAATCTCATTTAGAGATGTATCAATTTCTTTCTGTGTTCTTCTTGATAATCTTCTAGATACAAAGGAGAATCTTTCAAAATATTTGTTGATTATATAACATTATTAAGTAGAGAATCAATAATCAGTACTTCATAAGATAACATGGGAATTAAGAGTAACACAATTAAATGTCTTGCAAGTATTATCTTATTGCAGTTACTATTACTAAAGACAACATACAATGAGTGTCAGACATCCTTTCAGCTACTTGATACCATGCCAACAGGAACTATTAGCTCCTTTTTGCTGATAAAAAAAAAGCTGTCTCAGAGAGAGTTTAGACCTTTTCTAGAGTCAAGTAACTGACCAAGAAGGCACAGTTCAAGCCTAGATCACCTGTGCTTTATAAAGCAATAAGTCTATTTTATTAAGGAAAAGCTACTATGCTAGGAATTCTACAAATTTTCAAAGGTCATGAAAAGTGCATATACTATATCCAGAAGAATTTCAATATTCATGATTGAAAAGGCAAGAGAGTTGTGGTTCACCAGAGCACCCCCACACTCATTCACAGCATTATAATTTCTAATCATCTTTAACCAAGGATCCAATATCTGTTAGGAGAAAGACAAGCATGATCAAGGGGAGGCAGATAGATGGGCAGATGGCTGGAGGAGTATATGGCCATGTGGGAGAGTACAAGGACTGTTGCCTGCTGTGTCCCAAAGAGACTCAGTGTCCATCAAGGGAGGAAAATGATTAGGAAACACTTAACTGTGCAACATAGCAAATGAAATAAGAACCTATTCATCCACTTGGAGCAAGAAAAAAGTAACAGTGCCCACTGCTTGTGTGGGTGTTCTTGGCCTTTTCCAGCAAGGTGTACATTTAAAAAAAGATTAGTACAATAGGGCACGAACAGTCCTATTGAAAACAGCCGCCTGCATAGACTTGGCAGATTGGTGCTACGGAACAGTTCCGTCTGACATTTAAAATGTGGCAAAACTACTTCAATTCAATTTAAAAATAAGTTTTCTATAGTCCCTTATTTTCTTCTTATAAGCATGAGTTCAATGAAGATGGCATCATGAGCTTTGCATGATGCCCTTCAGAATGAATGCTTGCCAAAGACAAGAATAGGTGGCACTCAGTGATGACAAGCTCATTAGGCTGCACCAGATCTCAGGCTTGTGATCAAAAGTCTGCTTCCGCAAGAAAGAAAATTTGTGGGAGGAATTTGGTTTAAAGTTTGGAGCTGAGATGTAGTTCCAAACAACTGCAGCCAAATTTATAAAAGAAGCATATGACCTGCTCTTCTCTATCATAGAGAGTGACTCATTATAATGAATAAATGGCAAAGAGGAAAGGGCACATATAGGGATATCGTCTGTAAGGGCAATAAAGAACCACTGGCTTAAGACTCCATCCTGCTTTGTAAACATGGTTGAATGGGATAAAAATGATTATAAAACCACAAAACTCCAATCTGATGAAACAGGAAGCAATGCAACTGGTCTGTTCTTGCACAATCTAAAGATTTGCAATGCATTTTGAAGACATCATAGACATCTTTTTCACAAATAAGGTACTTGCTGTCAAACAATGTCCACATTCCCTGAGTTACTGCCCTGTTTTCTTCCTATTGCTTTTTACCAGAACTGTGTTCATCTGCTAGAAAACATATTGCCTCTATATTACAAAAATTTCCAGTGTTTGAGTACTTCAGAAAGAAAGTCCAGTATACTTTCAAAATCCCTACTTCTCTGTGCTAAAGCAGGGGGATTTGCTATGTTTAACGTGTCAAACATGTACACCATGGAACATGCTCTATTTGAAAACTAGGTACAGTTATTACTTAATAAGATGTTCATACTTTATGCCACCTCCACTTTTATGAGTAGTTTATAGCATTTGTGTAGACTAAGTGGTCTCCCATAAATTCTTCTACTTACCTTACCACTTCACAATCAAACCTGGTAGCCTTCCTATGGTCTTTGAGTGTCACTCTATGAAGGTACATTGGTTGAAAAACTTAAAGCCTTAAAAATCTTAAAAATTAAGACCTGGTTCTATGTCTCTCTCACATTCCACTTAATTCTCTACATCAAGTAAGTATATCTGAGTATGCAGATCACAAGGTTAAGATAAAGCCTTAGGGATATTTAATTTTCCTATACCCTCCAACTAAGATTTATTTACCATTTCTATTGTGGATTGTTGAGAAGTGGTATAACTGTCAATGAAATAAAAAAATGATGAAGAAATATTTAGTGTTCTTGGCACATAATTTCCTTGATCTATAATTATACAAGAAGAGAGTCACTGATAGAATTCAAACTAAAGATCTTAGAGCTGTAGGCCATGGTGCCATTTAGAGGCCACAGAATCTCTACCTATAACTCTTGTCTTAAAACTTCATTCTACCCAAGCTACTTCTAACCTGTCCCAACATGTTCTACCCTTATCAGAGTTAGAACAAGAAAAATAAGTCCATGGTTCTGGATCTCATCACAAAACATCAACAATACAAAATATTAAGCCAGTATCTTTTCTCCAAAATCTATCAGTACTGTGAAAAATTCCCACCAATGATAATTACCTAGAATGATTCCAGAGCAAAGAATTTTCACATACAAACATTAGCTTTACCAAAGAATTTTTAAAAAGACACAAGTAACAGTTCAGTGAAATTAAGGATGGTTAGTTTAAGGAAAATAAAGGCATCAGTGATGCCTTAAAAAACATGAACATGAGGCTGATAGAAATGATGAAGATAATCAGCAATTTGAGAAGAGAATTTAATAAGGAGGTAGAAATGTAGCAGAGGACATAAGCTGAAATAAAGTTGCAGAGTTACAGGAAAGTTTTACAAATACAATGACTCATGAAGTAGATAGAATATTAGAAACTGATTACAAAACACAGAATCTAGAACAAACAAGCAAGTGAGATGAAAATTAAAATGAATAAGAGCAAAACAAACAGGAAAAGAACATAAAGAGAATATGTGAAACAATTTTTAAAAACCTTCAAATTATAGGCATAGATGAGGAAGAAAATGCACTAGATCTTCAACAAGGTCACAGAAGAAAACTATATGAAACTAAGGAAAGATGTACTCATACAGATACAAGAATCACAACAAACACTGAACAAAAAAGAACATCTTCATGGCATATCATAGCTAAAACTCTGAGTTTTCATAACAAAGAACCAATAATGAAAGCTGCAGGAGAAAACAATACAAGTCATATAGAAAGGAAATCCCATCAGAATAACAGCTTATTTCTCAATGGATGCATTGAAAGCCAAAAGATCCTGAGAAATTAATTCAAAATTCTAAAAGACCATGATAGCTAGAGTAGACCAATATATCCAGCTTAACTATCTTCCATGATTGAAGGAGAAAGAAAAGCTTTTTATGATATAAACAAGAACCTAAATTTTTATTGTTTCTGGATGAAGAGGAGAATGAACAAATCAGAGATACCCTGGAAAGAAATATGAAGCAATATTTATTAAAACACAAGTAACACTAAGAAAACACAAATAACACCAAAATTAACAATATAATGAACAAAATTAACAGGTGCATCACAATAATAACTTTAAGTACAAATGGCAACAATTTTTCAATCTAAAGAAATAGGCTGACTGAGCAGATTAAGAAACAAAATTCATCTATCTGTTCTCTACAAAGAACACATCTTAGCATCGAACATACCTGCTTATCTTAATTACCCTAGAGTAAGAAGATAGAAAGAAGTACTCCAAGAGAAAGCAAGCAGATGTTATTATCCTAAGTGCTGACAAAATAGACATCAAAATAAAACTAGCTGAAGAGATATAGGGCAATTTATTCTAATCAAGGGAACAGTTAGCCAAGGAAATATTACTATCCTAAATGTATATTCACCAAACATGGAATGTCAAATATCAAAAAATCTGCTACTGTATTTAAAGGCAACAAGTAACAATTATCTATAGATTACCTTTGGTAGGATGGCCATTTTTACTATGTAAATTCTACCAATCCATTAGTATGGGAGATCTCTCCATTTTCTGAGATCTTCTTCGATTTCTTTCTTGAGAGTCTTGAAGTTATTGTCATACAGGTCTTTCACTTGTTTGATTAGAGTTACCCCAAGATATTTTATATTATTTGTGATTATATGGAAGCAAGTTGGTTCATGAATTTCTTTCTGAGCCTATTTACCATTTGTATAAAGGAAGGCTACTGATTTACTTGAGTTATTTTTATGATTTTATTAGATGTTTTCTTTATTTACATGTCATACAATATCTCCTTTACCAGGTTCCCCTCTGAAAAAAATAAGATAAAATAAAATAAAATAAAATAACAAAGACAAAAGCAAACCCCTGTTCCCTCCCGCATACCCATGCTCACCACCCACCCTCTCTTGTTTTCTGGCCCTGGCATTCCCCTACACTGGGGCATAGAACCTTCACCAAGCCAAGGGCCTCTCTTCCCACTGATGACCAACTAGGCCATCCTCTGATACATATGCTGCTGGAGCCATGAGTTCCACCATGTGTACTCTTTGGTTGGTGGTTTAGTCCCTGGGAGCTCTGAGGGTACTAGTTAGTTCATATTGTTGTTCATCCTAAGGGGCTTCAAGTCCTTCAGCTCCTTGAGTCCTTTCTCTAGCTCCTTCATTGGGGACCCTGTACTCAGGTCAATGGATGGCTGTGAGCCTCTACATCTGTATTAGTTGGGTACTATCAGAGCCTCTCAGGAGACAGCTATATCAGTCTCCTGTCAGCCAGCATTTGCTGGCATCCACAAGAGTGTCTGGATTTGATGATTTAATATGGGAAGGATTCCCAGGTGGAGCAGTCTCTGGATTGTCCTTCCTTCAGTCTCTGCTCCATAGTCTCTACAGCTCCTTCCATGGGTATTTTGTTCCCCCTTTTATGAAGGAATGAAGTATCCACATCTTGGTCAAAAAAAAAGTTTTTTAATTTGTGTTAATTTTATATCTGGTCACTTTGGTGAAGTTGTTTATCAGCTGGAAAAATTCTCTGGTAGAATTATGAGAGTTGCTTACGTATACTATCATATCATCTGCAAATAGTGATAAATTTACTTCTTTGCCAATTTGTATCCCCTTGATCTCTTTTTGTTGTTTTATTGTTCAAGCTAGCACTTATAGTAATATATTGAATAGATATGGGGATAGTGGGCATCCTTGTCTTGTCCCTGATTTCAGTGGGATTGCCTCAAGTATATCTCCATTTAATTTGATATTGGTTGTTGATTTGCAGTAAATCCCAACGCAATTCCTCAAATACATGGAAAGTGCAACTCTCAAAATCATCTGAAGCAAAAAACCCAGAATAGCAAAAACAATAAAACAATAAAAGAATGGCTGACAGAATCACCATTGTTAACCTCAAGCTTTACAACAGAACAATAGTGATAAAAACAGCATGTTGTTGGTACAGAGACAGACATGCTGATCAGTGGAATAGAATTGAAGACCCAGAAATAAAATCACACACTTAAGGACATTTGATATTTGACAAAAATATACAATGGAAAAAAGTATCTCGAAGAAATGGTGCTGAAATTAGCTGTCTGTATGAAAATACTGTCTTTCAGCTATGAAAATAGACTCATATTTGTCACCTTACATAAAGCTCAAGTCCAAGTGGATCAAGGACCACAACATAAAACCAGATACACTAAATCTAATAGAAGAGAAAGTGGGAAATAGCCTTGAAGTCATTGGCACAGGGGGAAAGTTCCTAAAAAGAACCCCAATGCTCTAAGATCAAGAATTGATAAATGGGACCTCATGAAACTGGAAAGTTTCTGTAAGGCAAAGGACATAGTAAGACAAACTAGCAACCTACAGATCGGGGAAAAAAATCTTCACTAACCTCACATCTGATAGAGGGGTAATATCCAAAATATATAAAGAACTCAAGAAGTTAATCACCAAAAAATCAAATGACCCAATGAAAAAATGGGGAATAGAACTAAACTGAGAATTCATAACTGAGGAATCTCAAATGACTGAGAAGCACCTAAAGAAATGTTCAGAGTCCTTAGTGATCAGAGAAATGCAAATCAAAATGACCCTGAAATTCAACCTTATATCAATCAGAATGGCTAAGATCAAAACCACCAGTGACAACACATGTTAGAGAGGATGTAGAGAAAGAGGAACACTCCTCCATTGCCAGTGGGATTTTAAACTGGTACAACCACTCTGGAAATTTGGGGGTTCCTCAGAAAATTGGAAATAGATCTACCTAACGACCCAGCTATACTACTCTTGGGAATATACCCAAAAGAAACCCCACCATGCCACAGGGGCACATGTTGCATTATGCTCATAGAGGCCGTATTGGTGATAGCCAGAAGCTGGAAACAACCCAGATGTCCCATGACAGAAGAATGGATACAGAAAATGTGGCTCATTTACACAATGGAATACTACTCAGCTACTAAGAGCAAGGACTTCCTGAGTTTTTCAAGTAAATAGATGGAACTAGAAAATATCATCCTGAGAGATGTAACTCAGATCCCCCAAAAAAGTACAGAATACCCAAGATACAATCCATAGAACACAAAAAGATCAACAAGCTGAAGTCCCACTTTGGAGGGAGAAGAAAGCAATCACAAGATGGGAGGGAGGGAGGGACTGGGAGGGAAAGTAGACAGAGGGTGGGATAAGGTAGTGGGGAGGGGAACATGATCTGGTATTGGGTGAGAGAAAATGACTGAAGCCCTGAGGGCCAGCAGAAAGAATGGAAACAGGCAACATTGGAAGGTGAGAATGCACCAGAGACCTGGGAGGTGAGAGACTCTCAGGAATCAAAGAGAGGGACCGTAAATAAAGTGCCCAACAGTAGGGAGAGGGAACCTATAGAGCCCATCTCAAGCAGGAAGACAAGACATTAAGTGAAGGACAGGGGGCCATCCCACAGTCACATCTCTGACCCATAATTGTTCCTGTCTGAAAGAATTACAGAGATGGAAATGGAGAGAAGTCTGAGGAAAAGCAGGTCCAGCAACAGGCCCAAAGTGGGATCCAGCTCAAGGGGAGATCTCAAGATCTGAGACTATGGAGCACTCACATAAAAGGGACCTAGCATGACTGCACTCTGGAAGACCCAACAATCAGCTGAACGAGTCCGATGCAGATATATGCACCCAAACAATGGACAGAAGCAGTTGACCCCTATGGTTGAATTAGGGTAAAGTTGGAAGAACCTGAGGAGAAGGGCAACCCTGTAGGAGGGCCAGCAGTCTCAATTAATCTGGACCCCTGAGATCTCTCAGACACTGGACCACCAAACAGGTAGCATACACCAGCTGATATGAGGCCCACAACACACATATAGTAGAGGACTCCCAGGTCTGTGTTCATTCAGAGATGTTGCACCTAACCATCAAGAGACTGGAGGCCCCAGGGAGTTTAGAGGTCAGGTAGTGTGGGGTGGGAGACGGGGGTAGGGGGTGAGTAGGGAGTATATATGGAATGTGGAACAGTCAGAGAGTGGATGGGGGTAGGGAATAAAATATGGAGAGTAAGAAATAAATTAATTAATTAAAAGTAATATTTATCTATTAGTAGTAGCTAATAGACAGGACATCTTGTCAAAAATAAACAAAGAAATATCAGAATTAGTTGACATCATATATCATGTGGACTTAGCATATATTCACAGAATATTCCAACCAAACAACAAAGAATAAACATTCTATTCAGCAACACATGGAAGTATTTATAAAATAGATCACATCCTAGGACACAAAACAAATCTTTATAAATTTAAAAAGTTGAAATAACTTTTTAATTCTTGTTCTATTGCTATTAAGAGGCACCATAATGAAGACAGATTATAAAGTAAAACATTTAATTAAGGCCTGCTTACAGTACATAGACTTGGTTTATTATCATTATTGCAGGTATTGTGGCAACATTCAGGCAGACATTGTGTGCTAAGAGCTCACATCTGATCCACAATATGTAGTCTGAACAGAAAGAGAGAGAGACAGAGACAGAGACAGAAACAGAGATAGAGAGAGACAGGCAGACAGACAGACAGGAAGAAAGAAAGAAAGAAAGAAAGAAAGAA
>NC_045030.1:45780467-45784938 GCF_008632895.1 Mastomys coucha
GGGAGAGAAGATAAGAGAAAAAGGCATAGAAACAAAAGTGTCTGGATTATATAGGGAATAGCCTGTCTCAGAAGGACAGACACCCATGGCTCTAGAAAGGTCAGGGTAAAGGGTGGGTTAAGCCAAATAGGGATTGAGAGATGTTAGGAAAACCTGGAGGCCAAGTATGCTTTGGTATGAAAATATGCACCTCAGACACTGCCCTTTGTCTGAAACTCAACAATGACCAACAAAGTAAGCCACAACTGGCCAAAGAACAGAGAATAAGGGACTGCAGAATTTTCAGCCCTAAATGCATCATGTATTCAATTCCTCTCTTCTTAAGGATCAGGTATCTTTTTAAAAGACAATTATAAAGAGTGTAAGAGCCAGCAGTAGTGAGTTAATTCAAGAAAACATTCTTCTAGACACACCAGGTAAGCTACTCATATAAACTCACAGCTTTTATGATAACATGTACAAGACATGTGCACACGCATCCAAATGGAATTCCAAAACCTAAGGAGGATCTGAACAAAAATTGCCAACCTAAGTTAAGGACTGATTAATAAGAATCAATTTTGTACATGAATGCTGCCTCTGATAAATCAACCAGGGATCTATTGCCCTTCCAGTCTGCACCTACACCTACACCCATAGCAGATCAGGGTGCCCACCCCCCAAACCCTGAACATCAATGGACTCAATTCTCCAAAGAAGGGCAGACATGGGCTAACAGATTAGTCACATAAACAGGATCCATCATTTTGATCCATACAAAAAAACATACCTTAATAACAAAGACAGATACTACCTCAGAGTAAAGGGCTAGAAAAAAAGTTTTATAAGCAAATGGTCCCCAAAATAAGCTGGAGCAACAATTCTAAGATCCATTAAAAGAGACTTTCAACCAAAAGTTATCAAAAGAGAAGAGGAAGGACACGTCATACTTATCAAAGTTTAAAGTCACCAAGATGAGGTCTCAGTTCTGAACTTCTATGCCCCAGATGCAAGGGCACGCACCTTTGTAAAAAAAACTTTAGTAAAGTTCAAAACACATTTTGAATCTCACAAAACAAAGAGATGTTAACACCTCACTTTCACCAATGGACAGGTCATTGAAACAAACTAAACAGAGGCACAGTGAAACTAACAGAATTTATAAAACAATAGAATTTAACAGATATCAACAGAACATTAAACCCAAAACTAAAAAATATACCTTTGTCATATCACCTCATGGAATTTTCTCCAAAAGTGACCATATAATCAGACTCAAAACAAGCCTTAACATATAAAAGAAGACAGAAATAACCCCTGGCATTCTATCAGCTTAACGTGGACTAAGTCTAGACTCCAATAACAACAAAAACAACAGAAAGCCCACATATTCATGGAAGCTGAACAACTCTCTTCTCAATGATAACTTGGTCAACGAAGAAATGAAAAAAAAGAAATTAAAGACTTCTTGGAATTCAATGAAAATGATGATACAGGATACCCAAACTTATAGGACAGAATGAAAGCAGTACTAAGAAGAAAATTCATAGCACTAAGTACAATTATAAAGAAATTGGAGAGATTCTATACTAGCAAGTTAATAACACTCCTGAAAGTTCTAGGTCAAAAGAAGCAAACAAACCCAAGAGGAATAGATGAAAGGAAATAGTGAAACTAAGGACTGAAATCAACCAATTAGAAACAAAGGAATCAATACAAAGAATCAACAAAACCAACAGCAGTTTATTTGAGAAAATCAACAAGATATGTAAACCCTTAACCAAACTAACTAAAGGGCACAAAATTCATGTCCACATTAAGAAAATCTGAAATGAAGGAGGAGACATAACAACAGAACCTGAGAGAGTTCAAAAAAATCATCAGATCCTACTACAAAAGACTATACTCTAAAACCTGGAAAATATAGGTAAAATGGATGATTTCCTAGACAGATATCACTTACAAAACATAAATCAAGATCAGGTAAACTATCTAAACAGTCCTATAACCCCTAAAGAAATAGAAGCAGCCATTTAAAAATCCTACCAACCAAAAACAAAAGCCCAGGGCCAGATGATTATCTTCCAGAATTCTACCAGATCTTTAAACACAAGTTAATACCAACACTTCTCAAACTATTCCACAAAATAGCAGCAGAAAGAACATTATTTAATTCATTTTATGAAATCACAGTTACTCTGATACCTATACCACACAAAGATCCAACAAAGAAAGAGAACTTCAGACCATTTTTCCTTATGATTATTGATGAAAAAAAAAACACTCAAAATTCTCAGAAAATAAATCCAAGAACACATCACAACTATCATTCGCCAGGATCATAGGCTTTACCCCAGGGATGCAGGAATGGTTCAATATAGGAAAATCCATCAACATAATCTACTATATAAACAAACTCAAAGGAAAAAGATCACATGATCATCTCATTAGATGCTGAAAATTCCATCAACAAAATACATTACCCCTTCATGTTGTAAGTCTTGGAGTGATCATGAATTCATAACACATACCTAAAGAAAATAAAATGAATATATAGCAAGCCAACAGCCAACATCAAATTAAATGCAGAGAAACTGGAAGCAATCCCACTAAAATCAAGGACAAGATAAGGCAGACCACTCACTCCCTATCTATTCAATACAGTACACGAAATTTAGTTAGAGCAAATAGACAACAAAAGCAGATATAGGGGATACAAACTGAAAAGGAAGAAGTTAAAGTATCCCCATCTGCAAATGATGTGATAGCATACACAAGTGATACCACAAATTCTACCAGAGAACATATACAGCTGATAAATAACTTCAGCAAAGCAGCTGGATATAAAATTAACTCAACCATAACAGTAGCTTTCATTTATACAAATGATAAATGTGCTGAGAAAGAAATTACTGAAACACCAGCCTTCACAATAGTCACAAACATTACAAAATATCTTGGTGTAACTCTAACCAAGCAAGTGAAAGATCTGTATGAAAAGAACTTCAAGTCCCTGAAGATGGAATGCAAAGAAGACTTCAGAAAGATGAAATGACCTCTTATGGTCATGGATAAGTAATATTAGCAAAATAAAATAGCCATCTTACCAAAAGCATTCTATAGATTCAGTACAATTCCCATAAAAATTTTGTGACCTTAGCTGAAATTCCCCACAGTGGGGATATGAAAATTGAAGAGACCCCCTCAAGTAGTCAGAAAGGACTCCCAATGGAGAGATGGGGATATCAACCTACCTATATTTTGACCCCAAATTTCTCCTGTCTAAAAGAAATACAGGAACAAAAATGGGGCAGAGAGCGACTGAACAAATGGCTGACTGGTGAGCTGTATAACTTGGGATCCATTCCATGAGTGGCCACCAGTCCCTGACACTACTACTAGTGCTATATTGTGCTTGCAGACAGGGCCTAGCATGTCTGTCCTCTGAGAGGCCCTACCAGCAGCTGACTGAGCCAGATACAGATAATCCAGCCAAGCACTGGAAGTAGGTTGGCGACCCCTATGGAAAAGTTAGGGGAAGGACTGAATGAAACAAAAGGGATGGCAGCCACATAGGAAGACCAACAGTGTCAACTATCCTGGACCCTTGAGAGCTCCCAGGGATTGAACCACCAACCAAAGAGCATACACCAGCTGGCTCAAGGCCCTGAGCACTTATTTAGCAGAAGACTGACTTATTTGTCCTCAGTGGGAGAGAGGATGCACCCAATCCTATAGACTTGATGCCCCAGGGTATGGTGATACCCAGGGTGGGTAGAAACACATTCTCTAAGAGTCAAAGTGGAAGTAGAATGGAGATAGAACCTGTGAGGGGGTTCGAGGAGGGGAGCAGCATTAGGGTGTAAATAAAGTAATTAATAAAAACATTAACTAATATATTGATATATAAATGAGTTAATATGCACAATGTCTTTGGCACATGGTAAATACAATATTTTAGTCAGTTATTACTGATTTATAGTATAATAGGTTAAAATACTTTCTATAACACCTCACCTTGTTAATAGAAAAAATTATAACATGCTCAATGATTAAGAATTTAATAATATGTCATATAATTATCAACTTAAAGTGGATTATGTTACCTCTAAATTTAACTCAGAATTCACAGTACATATAATATCCAAATAAATATTTATTGAAATTTATACTACTAAATCTTCTATTATTTTTATTTGACTATCTCTCTATGATGAAAAATACCCTTTTAGTTTCATATTTTATTACATTGATCAATATGTCAGTTTTTATACTATTACCATATTATTTTTAGTGTTATAGCTATATATCTTGAAGTCTAGAACTGTTGTTCCCTAAGTATTCTTCTTTTAGCTCAGAATTCAATCCTGGGTGCTTCTTGCTTCCATAAGAATTTTAGGACAGCTTTATTACATTTCTATGACAAATGCTCTGGATACTTTGACTTGGGTTGCATTGAATCTGTAAATTGCTTTTGTTGTTGTTAGTGCTG
>NC_045030.1:45784948-45788434 GCF_008632895.1 Mastomys coucha
GCTGGCCTCAGAAGTCTACCTGCCTCTGACTCTGCCTCTGCTTCTGGAGTGCTGGGTATGTGCTACTACCATCCAGCTTGAATGATCATTTTTACAATATTATTTCTACCAACTCATGAGCATAAAATGTCTTTCAATTTTATAGTCTTTCTTTTAGAGTTTTTTTTCTTTTTTTTTTTTACAACATTAAAAGCGTAACTGGTCTTAATATTTCAGAGTGCTGAACTCCATGATGACATAGCAAAGACATGGATGGCATTGGGAACCACTGAGTGAGATCTTCAGTGTACAAGTCTTCACCTCCTTCATTTTTTTTTGGAAGGTATGTCTTTGTCTTTGGTGCTATTTTTAAATTTATCTATCTATTTATTTATTTATCTATCTATCTATCTATTTATTTATTTATTTTACATCCCAATATCACTGCCCTTCTTTTCTCAGGACCCCATCACACAGATCTTCTCCCCATTCTCCCCCTCCAGTTTCTTCTAAAAACCGAAGCCCCACTCTGGGCTATCACCCTCCCTCCGCTGCAGACACATCAAGTCACTGCAGGACTAAGTGAATCCTTTCCCACTGATTCCATACAAGGTGGCCTAGTTAGAGGGAAAGGATCCACAGGCAGGCAACAAATTGAGGGATAGCACCTGCTCCAGTTGTTAGGGGACCCACATGAAGACCAAGGTACACATGGTATTATTTTAAGTAGTGTATCCATAATCACTTTCTCAATGTGTTTTGCTGTTGTCATATAAAAATGCTACTGATTTTTATAAGTTGAATTTTTTCCCTGTGGCCCTTTGTTGAAATCATTTCTAGAAAATTTTTGTTGTAATTTTTGGGATCTCTCTGTTACGTAACAGTCTCCCCCAAGATTGAAACACTCCATCTTGCAAAGAGGCTCCTTAAACAGAAAGGTAATCAACTGAAAATAGCTTCAGGAACTCAGAGACTAGTCTGATTCAGTAGCCCCTTACCTCCTAGAGAAAAAAATAAAGCTCAAAAGAAGACTGTCAGACAAATCAAGCTGCAAAGAGGACTCTGGATCTAGAGCAAGTGCTTGAAAGAAGGAGAAAGCAGTTGAGCTGCCTGGAAGAGATTTAGACCAATGTGGGCACCTGAAAAGGACATTCTCTAACTTGTTGAGTTGCCTACAGCCTGGGAAGTGTGCCCTAGGTTCTCAGCTCTGCAAACTGTCATCTATGATGGCTTGCGCTTTGGTGAGGAAGCTTTCTTTGAGTAATTTCTGCTCACCCATATTCCTCTATACCAAATTCATTGGTTTACCAAGTTGTATATTTGTTATATACATACTTTTTGCTGTCATGGGCTTCCTGTCTGGAACAAATATACAGGTGTGTGATGTCTCCCTAGGAAAAGTTTTGACACACAACACTCTCATGTATAATATCATGTCATATGCAAAGAAGAGAATTTGACTTCTTCTTTTCATATTTGTATCTGTTTCAATTCCCTTGTTTGGCATTTTTGCTCCAGCTAGTGCTTCTAGCACCACATTGAAAAGGGGTTGGGATAGTGGGTCCTATCTCATAACAGATTTTAATGGAATTGATTCAAGTTTTTCTCCTTCTAGAATAATGTTGATTGTGATTTTGTCGTACTTGTCTTACTTACTGTTCTAGTTCTCTGCATAAGAGCCATAGATTAACAAAAAAAAAAATCCCTAGAACCAGGCATGAGAAACCTCTTTACATATATTTGACAGGATAGTCCAGAGATTCCCAAAACAATATAAACTATCAAGGTAGCCCTTGATTGCTTCCCAGGGGTTGAAGGTAGGCCCATATTGCTAGAGACTTGGATGATGCAAGCTGTTTCTGACCTGAAAAACTATTTTTCTGTGGTTCCAGAAAATACTGTGCAAGCTGACAAGGGAGAAAAACAATTAAACAGTCCTACCCAGCAGTAACACCTATGAACAATGTGAGCATGACAAGATATCCATAAATTTTCAATAAGTGGCATTTACTTATTGATTGGCAACCAATAGTGGTAACTAATAGTTTTCTATATAGATTTAAGGCCCACTCAATAGAAAAGAAAATCATGCCAGTACTGGAAACCTAATAAGGTTCCATGGCTAGTGGGATCATGAGCTTTTGAAAAGATTTGACTATTGACATTTTTCTGGAGCATCATAATTCATTGATATATTCTAAATCATATTATTATACCTGTAGATAAGTGTAGCTACTGCCTCTCATCAAAGAAGACTATCTTTATAGAAAATGGGGGCCACCACATCAAACAATAACTAGACACAATACAGAAATCAGTGGGTTGTGGGGAGCCCAGCCCCTCAAAATATATCTACATAACAACTCCTGCATCTATGGCACAACAAGTACTGTGAATGAGGAAGCAGAAGGGCTGTAAGAGCCAGAATACCAATAAGACTAATGTGAAACAATCTCTTCTAAAATGTCTGTATAAAAAAGGAAATGGACAATGTCAATATCAATAGATATGTTGACATGGAAGAGAGAAAATGTTGCACAGTATCATCCCTAGACAAAGAATTACAGATAATAATGGCTGCCAATAGAAGAAGTATCCTTTTCTATGGATGAGCTTCCTTATTCAATGTGCAGTGGTAGTTCTAGAACTATATACACACAAACAAAATAACAGACTTAGCATATTGTACTTATATTTGTTTACAAACACACACACACACACACACACATATATATGTGTGTATCATATTAAATAAAAAGATGTTACCAATTTGAGTGTGGAAAGCATGGAAAGTATTGGAGAGGGGCTGAGAGGGACAGGAAGAAGCAAATGGAGGGAAAGGAAAAGTGATGAATGTATTTCATTTAAAACTTAAGGAAAACTCTTCTGATGTTTACAGAAATGATAGACTACATCATAGATTAAAATGATGAACACATTAGTAGTATAATTTTCCTTCTGATTGGCTTGAATTTATTGATAACATGATCATATTGGAGTTATTCAACCAGTTATACAATCACCTAAAATATTGCCCACAAAGTTCAAACTCCAGATAATTAAAAAGTTCTTCAGCAAACAGTGATAATTTGACTTCTTCCTTTCCACCTTTCCAATTTGTATCACTTTGATCTCCTTTTGTTAACCCAGAAGCTCTGGATACCCAAAATACAATCCACAAACCACAAGAAACTCAAGAAGAAGGAAGACCAAAGTGTGGATGCTTCATTCCTTCTTAGAATGAGGAACAAAATACCCATGGAAGGAGTTGCAGAGACAAAGTATGGAGCAGAGACTGAAGGAGGGACAATCCAGAGACTGCCCTTCCTGGGAATCCTTCCCATATTCAATCATCAAACCCAGACACTTTTGTGGATGTCAGCAAGTGCAGGCTGACAGGAGCCTGATATAGCTGTCTCCCGAGAGGATCCGACAGTGGCCGACTAATACAGAAGTAGAGGCTCACAGCCATCCATTGGACTGAGCACAGGGTCCCCAATGAAGGAG
>NC_045030.1:45788887-45791848 GCF_008632895.1 Mastomys coucha
GATAGGAAACTGGAAAAGAATATATCATTTGAAATGTAAATAAAGAAAATATGTAATAAAAATTCTTAACATGCATTGAACCATTATTAGTTACTGTGCCCTTGTCCATAGATAAGATTTTAAAAATATCTCATTTATTAAAAATGTCATGCTGTTGAGGAATTGGTCTTGTGATATGTTCAGAACCCCAAGTTCTGGCTGCCTCCATACACTGGCCTTCATTTTATAAAATCTACTTACCAATTTATATCTATTGGGTAAATAAAAGTGGCTATATCCCAACTAATGGGGAGAACAGAGGTAGGCATGGCTTAGGTTACTCGGCTGGGGGTCACAGGTAGAGAGCAAAAGAAAGGGAAAATAGAGAAGGATTAAGAAGACAGAGGGAACAGGAGATTACTATTAGATGAAATGGACCAGGAGAAAATGACTGGAGAAGCATTCTCTGAGGATAGACTGATGGAGCAGAAACAAACCAGGGAAGACTCAAACAGCAAGTACCATGGGGAACTCATCTGGGAAATAGTCATTCTAGTGTAGAAAAATAGTTTAGGGGTAATCACCCAGTAATTGTGCTAAAGCTGATTAATTAAATCAATAAAATTCTGTCCTTATCATCTGGCAGGGTCATAATAGATTTATTAATAGCATTTTACAACAAAACCACAGCTTTGTATTAATTTACAAAATAAGTTCTGCTTTCATCCTAATTTTATAGATCAGAAAACTGAAGTACCAGGATGTAAAATTGAGTGAGTTTTTACAACTTCTAAGTGGTAGAACTATAATTTTAAACCCAGAAGTCTAGTGCATAAATCCCAAAATCAGGAACTTTTAAATTCCTTTGCATATTATTAGACAAAAGAAACAGAATTAATTTGATATATATAGTCCTCGGTGCATCCATGCTAGGGCTCTGGGAACCAACGCTAGATTTTCTCAGTACTTGTCCTCTATTTATTTATGAATCTCTAAGAATTCCACAAAGATTTATGTGAAAATCAATGGTTTCCCATTTCTAGAATCAGACATCTCCTTTTAAAACACTAAATTATCAGTACTTTTGTAAATGAATTCAGACAGAGACCCCCTTTAATTATATTACTATGATATTTTATAATCTATGACTAAACAGACTGCTTGCACACAATAATTAAAAGTCAACTTCCAGAATTCCACTAAATATTTAATAAGTAAGTATCCTTGGCAGAAAAGCAGAACTCTAACCAAAAATCTCAAGAAAAGCTCTTTAAACTCATTCGCCAGGAGAGAAAATGAAGCAGAAGAAAGTTTATATTCAAAGCAGACACTTGTAATTATCACATCGGACCACGCATCTGTCTAGCCACCTTCTGTTCACAAGATGAAATTAACTCTGTTGGTGTGCCAACTTGCTATTCCTGTTAGCTAAAGTCTCCTATTTTCCCACAGGTAGAGATGTTCTGAAGTGCTATTTCATATCACTGACATATTGAGCAAGTTAAGCAACCCTTCTGATTTATTCCCTTGTCCGTATTATGGTCTGCTATAATTTTACATCCAGAGGAAGCTATTTGTTTCTATTTCTTTTTATTGTTAGGATATTTTGCTAAGTTTCCATGGAGTAAGTTTATATGAATACGTGACTGGGTGGAAGGTGGGAGAAGATAAAAAAGGAAATAAATAGCTAGCTTGGCTTTCTGGGTATGAACCTTTTTTTTTTGACCAAAACTCTTCACATCTGTATTAGTAACAATGTTATGATAATGATCAACTTTAAAAGCTGAAAATGTAAATCTTAGAAAAATAAATTACTATTTTTTATCTTGTGTACTAAAAGTTATGCATTCTTATTTCATATTTTACATATGTTTTAGGAGGAAAACTATATACTTAAAATACTATTGGACACATATTTACAAAATATGTTTAACTTATCATTACTTATTTAATGGATTTTAATTATTTCAATTATTTACAATTTTAGTTTTTTATGGTTGCAATTTAAGCCCACGTTTATAAAGCACTCATTGGTCTTCAGGCACTATCACAAAATTCTGAATATACAATGATAAATAATGCAGATATGGCCCCTGCCCTCATAACTCTAATATACCTCTGAATTAGGAAGCCAGAAAATACATAGTTTAATGACTAAACAGACAATAATTTTAGATAGTAAAAAATGATTTGCACAAAACGAGACAGAGGTCATAAGCCTGAGCATACCAGGAGAAAAAGTTAGGACAACTTCAGCTAGAATCATCAGAAGGGGGTTTTCCAAGGCAGTTATCTCTAATCTGAAACTATGGACTGTTTCATTACAAGAGCACAGCAGATTTAGGCACAGGAAATATGGAATGTTTATCTGGAGATGAGAAAGAATGCATTGTGTTTGAGGAAAAGTATGAGATCCAATGTAGCTAAAGTAGGATCTTATAAGAAGAATGGTGCCAGATGATGCTGAAAAGAAAGGCAAGGGTCAGCTCATGGGGAAATTTGTAAAGCTTAGTAGAGAATAGATTATTTTGTGTAGAAAAGTGGCTTGCTTCCACAAACATTGAAAATTTGAAGAGTCCCACCTTCCTTGAAGACTGCTTAGCATTTTTAATCTACTAGTTTCTAAGCCCATTTTATTACTAAAAGAGTTTATTCCTATGGTATATACCAGGTTAGAAAATACTGGTTAAGATACATCTGTGGGTAATATATCCATTATGCAGTAATATGAGAAGTTTGAGAATGCAGGTAAGCTACAAATGAATACAAATAGATGGATGAAGGCAAAATCAAGAGGCTTTGCCCTATCTTTTAGGCAATGTTACTTATTAAGTTGTAAGACTGGGAGAGTTTAGAGATGACAGAATTAACATATGAAATAACCCAGTTTCTGCTCTGAAGCACTACCATCAGGTGACAAGATTCCTTTAGTCCTAGAGTGTGTGTGTGCGTGTGTGTGTGTGTGTGTGTGTGTGTGTGTGT
>NC_045030.1:45791858-45793832 GCF_008632895.1 Mastomys coucha
AGAGAGAGAAAGAGAGAGAGAGAGTGTGTATGTTTGTATGTTTTGCTTTAAGACAACAGTCAGAGTTGGGTGGCTAATGCCTTTAATCCCAGCACTTGGGAGGCAGAGGCAAGTAGATTTCTGAGTTCAAGGCCAGTCTGGTCTACAGAGTGAGTTCCAGGACAGCCATCATGACTACATGGAGAAACCCTGTCTTGAAAAGAAAACAAAAAAAAAGACAGAGTGCTTGCCTACTAGGCACAAAGCCGAAGTTCAATCTCCAGTACTCATTAGCCAGCAAAATGTACCTTTAATTTGGAACAACTATACATGTCTGTAATCCTAGCACCCAAAAAATAAAAGGTCAGAAGGCTACAGTCATTCTTGGAGTAAGCCTAGGTTTCATGTGACCACACATCAAAAAAAAAAAGAGAGAAGCCAACTAATAATTCCTGGTTAATATTTTTCAGGTCACAGCTTTGCATTTACTTGTATGTTTTATAGAATTAGGCACACTTATGTTTGGCACACACATATATATATATATATTTGCATATATATTGCATAAATATATATATATATATATTTGCAATATGAACTTGATACATTGTTACTTTCCAGAGTGTAAAATGAATGGAGTTTGCTGGAAGTTTATTTTGTAAAGATTAGAATAACTGCCTGCTTACTTACTTGCTCTTCCATTCTTCCTGCTCAAACTGACTTCTTTTTTATTGGTTATTTTATTTATTTACATTTCAAATGTTATCTTGCTTCCCAGTTTCCCCTCTGCAAACCTCCTATCCCATCTCCCCTCACCTTGCTTTTATGAGGTGCTCTCCCACTTACCCACCCACTCCTGCCTCACCACCCTAGGATTCCCACGCCCATTCACCCTCCTGATTATTTCTTACAGTATAAATTTTTATAAGAAATGAAATAAAGATATGTAAAAATATAAAGATAAATAATAGGTCAGAGAATGTATTTAATTCAGTCTCTGGAGTTCCCAATATAATCAGTACCAGTATCTTTCCACCAACAATGCCATTTATTCTTCATGAGATACAGGAATGATGAGGTATACTGGCTGGTTTTGTATCATCTTGACACAAGCTGGAGTTATCACAGAGAAAGGAGTTTCAGTGGAGGAAATGCCTCCATGAGATCCAGCTGTAAGGCATTTTCTCAATTAGTGATCAAGTGGGAGCAGGGCCCCTTGTGGGTGGTACCATCCTTAGGCTTGTAGTCTGGGGTTCTATAAGAAAGCAAGCTGAGCAAGGCAAAGGAAATAAGCCAGTAAGGAACATCCCTCCATGGCCTCTGCATCAGCTCCTGCTTTCTGACCTGCTTGAGTTCCAGTCCTGACTTCCTCTGGTGATCAACAGCCACGTGGAAGTGTAAGCTCAATAAACCCTTTCCTACCCAATTTGCTTCTTGGTCATGATGTTTGTGCAGGAATAGAAACCCTGACTAAAACAAAATGGTACCAGCAGTGGGGTATTCCTGTGACAACGTGACCATGTTTTGGGGAGGACTGTGGAAGGACTTGGGAACTTTGAGCTAGAAGAGCCATTGGTTGTTAAGAACTCTGTGGGATGTTCTGTGGGAGCTTGGAAGATCATGTTGAGAACAGTGCAGAAGATGGAGGCCTGGCTTGTGAAATTTCAGAGGGAAGATTAAAGACTCTTATCAGGGCCATGTTGTTTTGATTGTGAAGATTCTGTGGTTCTGGTTAGCTGGGGCTGAAGTATCAGCTGTGATTAACAAGATACTAGAACTACTAAAGTGAAAACTTTGCATTACTGGGACTATTGATTCTGGTTAGCTGGAGCTAAGAAATTAGCAGTGATTAAGAAGAGACCAGATCATTGAGGTGACATCTTCTGGGAAGTGTTTTCTGAGAGCACAAAAAGGCTGTGTTCCAGATACAGCCAAGGTTGTACCTTGTGCTGCAGCAGGACTTGGTAATGTGTAAGAGTCACCCAGGTGGTACTG
>NC_045030.1:45794254-45796130 GCF_008632895.1 Mastomys coucha
AAGGGAGAATGTATTTTAGTGGAGCCTACTGTTAAGAGACTTTGAATTTTAAAGAATATTGGACATTTTAAATGGATTGAACTTTTAATATGTAAAGACTGTGGGACTTTTAAAGATATTTAGATCTTGGGGATAAATAAGAAAGTAAGGATTGAGGCTTAATAGTGATTTGTTTGTGTGTCAAGTTGATAAGGGGTCAATTGTACTGGCTGGTTTTGTGTGTCAACTTGACACAGGTTGGAGTTATCACAGGGAAGGGAGCTTCAGATGGGGAAGTGCCTCTGTGAGACCCAGCTGTGGGGTGTTTTCTCAATTAGTGTTCAAGGGGGTAGGGCCCCTTGTGGGTGGTGCTATCCCTGGGCTGGAAGTCTTGGGTTCTATAAGAGAGCAGGTTGAGCAAGCCAGGGGAAGCAAGCCAGTAAGGAACATCCCTCCATGGCCTCTGCATCAGCTCCTGCTTCCTGACCTACTTGAGTTCCAGTCCTGACTTCCTTTGGTGATCAACAGCATTGTAGAAGTAAGCTAAATAAACCCCTTCCTCCCCAACTTGCTTCTTGGTCATGATGTTTGTACAGGAATAGAAACCCTGACTAAGACATGAAGACAATATTAATTTGAAAGATTTAATAAAGAATTGGTGTAACTGAGAACTAAAATAGGTAGATCTGAAGTCAGAGCTGGGTTCCAGGTTCCACTCTAGCAATTTACTATTAGCTTGAAGTGGACAGTATGACTGTAGGAGTTCAAAATTTTAGGACAGTTTCTAGTCTCAATCTGCACCCCAGAGTTAAGGCTGTCCAACAGCCCTCACTACCCAAATCATACCCTGAGAGAGCTGGTCTCCCAGAAATGTTCTCACTTCATATACATGAAAGGAAAAATCTACTAAGATGAACTCTCAATTGTGAACATCTATGCTCCAAATGTGAGGGCACCCACATTCATAAAAGAAACTTTATGAATTTCTCTCAGGTGAGGTTCTGAGGCACAGGCCCCATGACTAGGGGAGCAGCAAGGTGACAGGGACACGATCCTCTCAGCTTCCAAGTGACAGAGGAGGAACAGCATCCTTCTCTGCCCCCTCCCTGCAAGTGGAGAGCCTACCTCCAGAGAGCGCCTTAAGCCAGAGACCTGGGCGGGATCCACCATTTTCTCTCTGGTGAGTTTCTGAGACCTCAGCAGCCGACCTGGAGGCACAGGCCCCACGACTCCCAGGGGAGCCATGAGGCGGCAGGGACAGGATCCTCTCAGCTTCTTGGTGACGGAGGAGGAACAGCGTCCTTCTCTGCCCCTTCCCTGCAAGTGGAGGGCCTACCTCCAGAGAGAGCCTTAAGCCAGAGACCCAGGCGGGATCCACCAATTTCTCTCAGGTGAGGTTCTGAGACTGGAGCAGCCAGCTTGGAGGAACAGGCCCCACGAGTCACAGGGGACTTGCAGGGTGGCAGGGACAGCACAAGCTCTAGCCACAGACACTAAGAACATCTTACATCAAAAAGCAAAAGATGGTGAAAGGCAAACACAAGAATCCTACCAACAGAAACCAAGACTACTTGGCTTCATCAGAACCTAATACTCCCACTGCAGCAAGTCCTGGATATCCAAAAACACCGGAAAACCAAGAATTGGATCTTAAATTATATCTCACAATGCTGATAGAGGAACTTAAGAAGGACATGAATAACTCCCTTAAAGAAATACAGGAGAATACAGGTAAAGAGGTACAAGCCCTTAAAGAAGAAACAAAAAACTTCCATAAGGAATTACAGGAGATCATGAGTAAACAAGTAGAAGCACTTAAAGAGCAAACTCAAATCCCTTAAGGAATTGCAGGAAAACACAAACAGGTGAAGGAATTGAGTAAAACCATCCAGGACCT
>NC_045030.1:45796141-45799545 GCF_008632895.1 Mastomys coucha
ATAAAGAAAGAAATTAAAGAATTTTTAGAATTTAATGAAAATGAAGGTACAACATACCCAAACTTAGGGGACACAATGAGAGCAGTACTAAGAGGAAAACTCATAGTTCCAAGTGCAGAAACTAGAGAGAGCATACACTAGCAGCTAGACAGCACACCAGAAAGCTCTAGGGAAAAAAAAAGCAAACACACCCAAGAGTAGTAGAAGGCAGGAAATAATCAAAGCCAGGACTGAAATCAACCAAGTAGACACAAAACGAACTATACAGAGAATCAACAAAACCAGGAACTGGTTCTTTGAGAAAATCAACAAAATAGATAACCCTTAGCCAGACTAAATAGACGACAAAGAGACAGTATCCAAATTAACAAAATCAGAAATGAAAAGGGAGACATAACAACAGAAATTGAGGAAAAAAATACTACAAAAGCCTATCCTCAACAAAACTGGAAAATCTGGATGTAATGGACAATTTTATTTAGTATTTTTGTATCGATATTCATAAGTGAAATTGGTCTAAATTTTTCTTTCTTTGTTGGGTCTTTGTGTGGTTTAGGTATGAGCATTATTGTGGCTTCATAGTGTTGGATAGTGTTCCTTCTGTTTCTATTTTGTGGGATAGTTTGAAGAGTATTCATATTAGGTCTTTTCTGAAGGTCTGATAGATTCTGCACCAAACCCATCTGGTACGGGGCTTTTTTGGTTGGGAGTCTTTTAATGACTGCTTCTATTTCTTTAGGGATTATGGGACTGTTTAGATTGTTTATCTGATCCTGATTTAACTTTGACACCTGGTATTTGTCTAGAAATAGAAACAGTCATTAAAGAAGATCTAATATGAATATCATATACATAGTATGCACTCACTGACAAGTGGATATTAGCCCACAAGTTTGGAATACCCAAAATACAATTCACAGACCAAATGAAGCTCAAGAAGAAAGACCATATTGTGTATGATTCAGTCATTCTTAGAAGGGGGAACGAAATACTCAAGGGAGGAACTATGGAGACAAACTTTGGAACACAGACTGAAGTAAAGCCCATCCAGAGACTGCCCCACCTAGGGATCTATCCCATATACAATCACCAAACCCAGACACTATTGTGGATGCCAAAGGGTACTTGCTGACAGGAGCCCGATATAGCTGTCTCCTGAGAGGCCCTGCCAGAGCCTTACAAATATAGAGGCAGATGTTAGTAGCCAACTACTGAGCTCAGGGTCCCCAATAGAGGAGTTAGAGAAATGACTGAAGGAGCTGAAGGGGTTTACAACCCCATAGGAAGAACAACAATATCAACCAACCAGACTCCTAGAGCTCCCAGGGAGTAAGCCACCAACCAAGGAGTAAACATGGCTCCAGCTAAATATTATCAGAGGATGGCCTTGTCAGACATCAATGGGAGGAGAGGCCCTTGGCCCTGGGAAAGCTCAATGCCCCAGTGTAGGGGAATGGCAGGGCAGGGAATGAGATGGTGAGTATGAGAGCATCCTCACAGAAGCAGGAGGAGGGAGGATGGGATAGGGGATTTCTGGAGGGGAAACTGGAAAAGGGGATAATATTTCAAATGTAAATAAATAAAATATCCAATAAAAAATTTAGGACAGATTGAGAAAGAAAGTACTTCAAATGTCTCTTGATTTGGAAGAGGAAAGAGGGAGAATAAGCTAATTTTTTAAAGCTCACATGTGGAAAACAAAGAATGTTGCATAGCAAACAATTGAGTGGGAGTAGCTCAGAGGTAGAGCACATAGCTAGACAAACATATTTCCAGCACTACCAAAGGCAAATCTAACATGTTATTTTATGACAAGCTATTCTTTGCCTTATTATCACCCAAATGAAGATAGATTAACATTGAATGGTTACCAATAGCATCTTCTTAAGAAATTGTCAACTACAGCAGACACCTTTACCTTGGATTTGCTGAGAATTTCTCTGAGCCCTTCTATACAATTTTCTATTTGCAACTAGCATCACTTTCTAAGACAATGATATACATGTGTGTATCACAGGCTTTTAGAAGACCATTACAATCTAAAAATGATATATCTAAAACTAAAAGCAATCACTAACATCCTAGTTTCTTTTTCTCCACACCATATTCTATGGATTTGGGATCATGTCATCTTAGATTTGGAAAAACAATATATTGGGAAAGTCCCAAATCATGAATTATCTGCAGCCTGAAATGGAGAACCGCAAAAAGGGTCAGTTCATCATCCCCATGCATCTGTTGAGGAAACAAGATGATATGAAAACAGGCATTGAACAATGTAATTTCAACAAAATTAAAATTGTTGCCTCCTAAACTATACTATTTTTGTTGTTTCATTGTCTCAGAGTGACTTATCTAAGAAGATGAAAACATCAAATTGAAGTTCTTTTAACTACCATCACAAACAAGTGATTGAAATGATTCATGGATGATAATGAAAAGCAATATTTCATTGGGCTGGTTGTTTATCTGAAACTTTATTTGTCCTTTGAGTGTTTTCCAGTCAATCATCTTTATGTGGAGATTTTAATTGACTCCATAAAGGCCTTCGTTTGGCCTCTTTGACTTCATTCTACCTGAATCTGTCAGAAGAATACCAATGCATCATTTTTTCATAGTCTTACATCTTGTTAATGACACTGGTCTAATACAAACTGAGTTCAAAGAGAATCAGCATTCATTTAATGATACTGTTTACAGAACACTATTGGTGATTTGAATGAGAATGGCTACCAAATGCTCCACTCAGTGAAAACTGTTTGAAATGATAGGAGAGCTTGTTGGAGGAGGTATGACCCTTTTGGTGGGATGTGAGGTTTTTAAAAAAACTTATGCTATGATAAGTGGTTATTAGCTCAGAAGTTCAGAATACACAAAGTACAATCTACAATCCACAAGAAACTCAAGAAGAAGGAAGACCAAAATGTTGACACATCATTCCTTCTTAAAATGGGGAACAAAATACCCATGGAAGGAGTTGCAGAGACTAACTATGGAGCAGAGACAATCCAGCCTGATATAGCTGTCTCCTGAGAGGCTCTGATAGTACCCGACTAATACAGAAGTAGAGGCTCACAACCATCCATTGAACTGAGTACAGGGTCTCCAAAGGAAGGAGCTAGAGAAAGGACCCAAGGAGCTAAAGGGTTTGCAGTCCCTTAGCATGAACAACAATATGAACTAACTAGTACCCTCAGAGCTCCCAGAGACTAAACCACCAACCAAGGAGTACACATCATGGGACTGATTGCTCCAGCAGCATGTGTATAGTATAGGATGTCTAAGTTGGTCCTCAATTGGAAGAGAGGCCCTTGGCCCTGTGAAGGTTCTGTGCCCCAGTGTAGGGTAATGCCAGGGTCAGTAAGCAGGAGAGGGTGGGGTGGCAAGCAGGGGGAAGGGGGAGG
>NC_045030.1:45800332-45805286 GCF_008632895.1 Mastomys coucha
AAAAAAAAAAAAAAAAAAACTATTCCCTCCCCTCTCCCCCTGCTCACCAACTCACACTCTCCTGCTTCTTAGCCCTAGCATTGCCCTACACTGGGGCATAGAACCTTCACAGGACCAAGGGCCTCTCCTCCCATTGATGACCGACTAGGCCATCCTATGATACATACACTGCTGGAGCCATTAGTCCCACCATTTGTGCCCTTTGGTTAGTGGTTTAGTCCCTGGGAGCTCTAAGGGAGACAACAATATGAATTAGTTCATGTTGTTGTTCCTCCTAAGGGGCTTCAAACCCCTTCAGCTCCTTGGGTCCTTTCTCTAGCTCCTCCATTGGGGACCCTGTGCTCAGTCCAATGGATAGATATGAACCTCTACTTCTGTATTAGTCAGGCCCTAGCAGAGCCTCCATGGATGCAGGTATATCAGCTTCCTGTCAGCCTGCACTTGCTGACAACCACAAAAGTGTCTGGGTTTGATGATTAAATATGGGAAGGATCCCTAGGTGGGGCAGTCTCTGGATTGTCCTTCCTTCAGTCTCTGCTCCATACTTTGTCTCTGCAACTACTTCCATGGGTATTTTGTTCCCCCTTCTAAGAAAGATCGAAGTATACACACTTTGGTCTTCCTTCTTGAGTTTCATGTGGTTTAAGATTGTATCTTGGGTATTCAGAGCTTCTGGGCCAATATTCACTTATCAGTGAGTGCATACCATGTGTGTTCTTTTGTGATTGGGTTACCTCACTCAAGATAATATTCTCCAGATCCATCCATTTCCCTACGAATTTCATAAATTCGTTGTTTTTAATTGCTGAGTAGTACTCCGTTGTGTAGACATATCACATTTTCTGTATCCATTCCTCTGTTGAGGGACATCTGGGTTGTTTCCAGTTTCTGGCTATTATAAATAAGGCTGCTATTAACATAGTGGAGCATGTGTCCTTATTACATGTTGGAGCATCTTCTGGATATATGCCCAGAAGTGGTATAGCTGGGACCTCAGGTAGTACTATGTCCAATTTCCTGAGGCACTGCCAAACTGATTTCCAGAGTGGTTGTACCAGCTTGCAATCCCACCAGCAACGGATGAGTGTTCCTCTTTCTCCACAACCTTTCCATCATCCCCTAAATAATAATTCAGTAGTATATGACATTTGATTTAGGTTGAAAATAATCACTAAAGAAGCATGAAAAAGACACATTTTATTCAGAAACAAACAGCATGCCAAGAGTTATAGATGAGTCTGATATATACAAATAAATAATTTTCTAATTATGGTAGGATTCATGAAGCAAGCAATAAATGCAAAGCTGAAAATTAAGATTGGAAGAATATCTTCTGTAGTTATAATCTAGAATGTGTTAAAGGTTTTGTCTCCAGGGTGATACTCTTGGAATGTAGTAAAATCTTAGAAAGGTAAGGTCTAGTAAGTGGTTCTTATGAGGATGCTCATAAAGATGATTCTGTACTTCCAATTTCTTCATCATCCTTTTTTTCTGGTCATGAGTTAAATAAATATTACTCTAGCATAAGAACATACTATGGTAGGTTGGCTCAGCACATGCTTAAAGCAACAGCACCAATTAATCATGTCTTGAAATCTCCAAAATGATGAGCCAACAGGAGATGCAGATAGCGTTTGTTAACATTTCATCACAGAAGGATACAAGCTCATAAGGACATTCCACCTCCAAGAGGGTTTATAAGCAGTTAATTGTTGCTAAGAACAAGGTCACAAGAACACACCCCTCTCTGAAGATCTATAGGTATTTAATGGTGGCTGGAGGACATTTTTGTTACTTGTGTTGCCAATGGTAAATTGACCAAACATCTGTGAATAACTCCTTACCCATGCTTCTGTAAATAATCCTGATGAAACTCATTGGGTCACTGAAATAAGATACCAAAGTAAAAGGAGAACTAGTTGTGAAGAGGAAGAGGTTAGTGGGAGTGAGAGGGGACAAGTGAGTGTATTGTGGAGTGAATATGATTGAAATACATTAATACATGTTGAAATATGTTACCTACATGTATAGAATACTATGAGTCCATTATTCTCTGTAATTAATATATTCTTTTTTATTGGTCTGTTTGTTTGTTTGTTTGTTTGTTTGTTTGTTTTTTGAGACAGGGTTTCTTTTGGTAGCCATGGATATCTAGGAAATATCTCTGTAGACCAGGCTAGCTTCAAACTGAAAGATCTGTCTGTATATGCTTCCTGAGAGCTGGAATTAAAGACATGTGTTACCACTACCCAGTTAATTAATATATTCTAATAAAATTTTTAAAACAGAAAGTCAAAATAAGTGTTTACTCTTTAAAACCTAATTATTTCATATTTGGTTTTTTTTTAATGAACTTTAATCCACCTAACAAAAGAACAAAGGGAAATTTTGTTCTAGGCTGAGAATGCTACACTTAATTTACAGGGTCATAGCTATCGTGTAAATTTTGACTTTACTGAATAAGGAATTAATATGAGTAAATGCAAACCCCCTATGGATTAATGTGGTATCCTGTACACTGGATGGCTAGGAAGGAAGGAAAGACAAGAAGCATAAAAAGGTTAGAAGGTTTCTGAATAAGCCAGGGAAAGGATGATAATGATCTGTACAAAGTGTCAGTGGGAGTAAAAGAGAATGAGTGATCCAAAAATAAAGTCTATCTGGCTTAGAAATGACTAATATTGGGTAGGAGCAATCAAAGGGAGTGTCAAAGGTGTGGTAGAAGAAAGAATTAATTATATTTTGTGTACCAGTTAAGAATTAAGCATTTGTACTTTTGTTCAATTTCTAGAGCTGTTGTACAGATCTTTTCCTTTAAGCAATGTTAAAAATGAACCAAAAACCCAGCTAATCTAGAAATCAGTGCAAATGATTAGATTTGATTCATCATTTGCTCATTATAGCAGATTCTCTATTCTTCACTTCCTTCAAAGTACTAGGTATAAAATAATAAAGCAATATTGGCATGATTGCTGCCTTTAAAACAGTCTTCTTTGCAACTGGCCAACTTTTGCTTACCCTTAAGATATAAACGCCTCTATTGTACCTTTGAAGATATCTTTCCTTACTTATCATTGTGTTCCATAAACATCACATCTGGATAAGACTATTGATTACATTTCTTCTTTGGCAGTTTATACAGATCTCCTAAATAGAAGGGAATCAATGCCTGGAACTTTGCATAGCAGTGAGGCCATGAACTCAAGAAGAGAACCTCTTACTGCCAACTTCCTAGACCAGTATAATCTCTAAATGCATTCTAAATACTTACCCATATACCTACAAGTTCGTGGAGCTCTTAGCCATCATTGAAGACCCTTCTTTTTCAAACAAACAGAGACAAAGAAATACACAAGTGGTCGAAATGATTGTCTATGGCAGCATACAGGGAAAATTAAAATGAGGAAAAGCAGGTCCAGCGACAGGCCCAAAGTGGAGGCCCCAAGGCCTAACACTATTACTGAGGCTATGGAGTGCTCATGAAAAGGGATGTAGCATGACTGCCCTCTAAAAGACCTCACAAGAAGCTGAAAGAGTCAGATGCAGATATTTGCACCCAACCAATGGACAGAAGCCACTGGCCCCCATGGTTGAATTACTGTAAAGCTGGAAGAAGCTGAGAAGGAGGGTGATCCTGTAGGAGAACCAGCAGTCTCAATTAATCTGGACCCCTTAGATCTCTCAGACGCTGGACCACTAACCAGGCAGCAAACACCAGCTGATATGAGGCCCCCAACACATATAGAGTAGAAGACTGCCAAGTCTGCATTCATTCAGAGATAATGCACCTAACCCTCAAGAGACTGGAGGCCCCAGGGAGTTTAGAGGTCAGGTGGGGTCAGGGTAAGTGGTGGGTACATCCTCGTGGAGACAGGGGTATGGAGAGGAGGTATGGGATATGGAAAATTGGAGGGTGGACAGAGGTGAGGAATAAAATCTGGAGTATAAAAAAAAAAGACTAAATAAAATTAAAAAAAAAAAAAGATTGTTAGAGCCAAGGACCAAGATGTCTACTGTGAAGTTGTGTCTTCTATTTACTTTATGATGAGAAAGCTACACCCATGAAACCTGAACAATAAGACATGAGCAATGAGAATACTAGTCAATATGCTAGTGTGTATAGTAAAAATATCACAAGGCTCAATCCCAAGATGAAGGATAACAACAATTAATGATTGCTGACAGTCAGCTTTGTCTAAAAAGGAGTTTGCTATTTATCCTGTAATAAATGGTCATCTCTAAAATCATATGCATACAGATAACTCTAAATAGACTTACATGTTGTACTTATATACACATACATGTAAAAACAATAAAGGAAAAAGGGTAAAATTCTTATAATCCTCTGGATAAAAAGCTAGAAAATAGTCATTATTAGTGCAGTGTTTCATCAGTATTTGAAAAACACCCAAACATTTAAAAATCAAGCTTACTTTTATCTTTTCTATTGAGTAAACAGATTCTCATACAGTATGTTTTGAGCACAGTCTTCCCTCAGTAACTCAGCCTCTGCTCTTTTCACCTACTCACTCACCCAATCTACACCCAGTGAAGGAGTTAGGGAAAGGAGCTAAAGGGTTGGCAGCCCCTTAGGATGAACAACAATATGAACTACCTAGAACCCTCAGACCTCCCAGGGTCTCAACCACCAACCAAGGAGTATACATGGTGGGACTCATGGCTCCAACAGCATATGTAACAGAGGATGGCCAAGTTGGTCATCAATGGGAGGAGAGGCCCTTGGTCCTGTGAAGGTTCTATGTCCCAGAATAGGGGAATACCAGGGCCAGGAAGCTGAAGAGGGTGGGTGGTTGAGCAAGGGGAGGGAGGGAAGGAATAGGGTTTTTTTTTCTGAGGGGAAACCAGGAAAGAGGATCTGACAGTACCTGACTAACACAGATGTAGAGGCTCACAGCCATTCATCGATCTGAGTACAGGGTACCCAGTGAAGGAA
>NC_045030.1:45805805-45818884 GCF_008632895.1 Mastomys coucha
TTTTTTGTATTCTGATATGATTAAGGTGAGAAGTATCCCTTTAAGAATAAAAAAAAATAAAAATAAAAATAAAAAAAGAAAATATCTAATAAAAAAGAAAAAGAAATAAGGTACAGTACTAAACAAAGAATTCTCAACTGAGGAATTCTGAATGGCTGAGAAGCACCTAAAGAAATGTTCCACATCCTTAGTCATCAGGGAAATGCAAATCGAAACAACCCTGAGATTCTGCCTCACACCAGTCAGAATGAGGACCCAGCTATACCACTCCTGGGCATATACCCAGAAAATGAGTCAAGAGTTTAAAGGACTAACTAACATGGTTTAATTTACATTTTATAATGAAACTGTCTTCTGTGCTGACAATATACCCTTGAAGAAGGGTAGAGCAGAGAGATATGTGAATATTATTATGTCTCTTGATTGTCTATGGGAAAACAATGTTTTCTTTGCAAAAGAGAAATAGAAAATACAAAACAAGAAATTCCCTATCACTTGACATTCATGCTCAATATAGAGCAATAAACCATACACTATAATAACAAGTACAAAAATATATGAAACTGACTATTTTTGCAACTTCTTTCCCCAATAAATATTTAGTACCTACTAAGTGTCATGTACTCTATTTTACTCTGAGATCTCAGTTGTGAACTTATAAAAGAAGTTTATTCTCACAAGGATTGTGGCATTATGTGAAATACATTGATTTATGAAATAGCTATATACACAATCACAAACCTCAACAAGTGTTATGAGTGGAAAACAGACCATTGTACAAGGCCTATCTATTATGATACCTTTTTGCAGAAACCCCAAAATCATTTGTTTCACTATTTAGGACATAAGGTAAGTAGAAAGCCCCAGTTAGGAACAATCTCAACTTAGAGTACTAATATTTCAAATAACACTTATTTCGTAAAGGTTAACTAGAACTCTAATTTTGCTACCACCAGAAGAATAATGAACTTTTAACTCCATTAAAATATAAAGGAAAGATCCTGGAAAATAAATATATCATAGAGTTTGAC
This sequence comes from Mastomys coucha, assembly GCF_008632895.1. NCBI lineage: Eukaryota > Metazoa > Chordata > Mammalia > Rodentia > Muridae > Mastomys > Mastomys coucha. The sequence continues at coordinate 45,806,837 of NC_045030.1, forward strand.
TCACAGCACAATTGTAAAGGTCTCAGGGGGGAGGGGATACAGATCATATAAGAAACTATAGTAGCTTCTCCCTTAGATGCCTTTCCTACTCATGCCCACTGTGATGGTCGATGTTCCTCCCCAACATGGCTGAACTTAATTTAACTATGGGCATGCTTATGTGTATACCTCTGAGAATATTTGCCCAAATATTTATCTGAGAAGAACCACACTGACTATAAGCAGCACCCACCACAGTCTGGGGTTTTGAACTGAATAAAAAGAAGGTTAGCTGAGCACCAACATCCATCTTTCTCTGCTATCTCACTTCAGATCCAAGATGACCAATGTTGATGTGTTACTATCAACATGAATTCCCTGCCATTATGAACTATACCCTAGAGCTGGAATCCAAATTAAACTATTTCTTAAATTATTTTGTCTGGCATTTGTTATACCACTGACAAAAGTATCTAATACAACATTCACCCCTCTACCTGATCTGAATAGGATACAGAATCCTAAAACACCTGGTCCTCACTCTAAGATGTTACCCCTCTAAATTCTGCAAACATTTCTCTGTAACTAGTCTTTTTCCTTGCTAAGCAATGAGACTGTTAGGCTAAGTGACCTTTGATGGATTTTTTTTCACTAGATTATCTACACAGTTTAGGTAAAAGTGACATATAAGAGGCATTCATTAAAAGTATGATAAGTCAACAATGCAAGGTGAAATATAATGAACACATGAATAGATATACATGAGCTGGCAGTCATTTATTGGAGAGAAATGCTACTTCTAACTAAGATGAGTCAAACAAAAGTTGCTGTACTATAATGAAGAAAAAAACACTTTCATGTAAGATGGAGGAAATATGCCAACTAAAGTCAGGAATTTAATCAGGAAAATGCTGGAAATCTTTACAAAGCTAAAGTAAGTATAGCACACGTGTATATATGAAAGAAAGAAGGAAAATGTGAGGTTGCAAAGGCAGGTTAATACTAAGGTATGAAGATTCTTAGCTATTGAGGGATTTGATCATCTGAAAGAAGGTCTAGTCAATAGAATATGTAGGATTTCAACTAGAAGATCTAGATTCTGAAATCGGTTCTACAGTTTATCTGTTATAAAACTTGAGAAAACATACTAAACACTGGTGGCCTGGTACTATAATGATTGATATGCTATACAAAAAGCAGAGAAGGTAACAAGGAAAAAGTAGGCTTTATCATTGGTAATATTTGAGGGCTCTGTAAGACATTAACATAGAAAAATCCTATGAACACTAGAGATAGTTGGAGGACTTAAACAAAGTAAAGGAGTATTAGAGATTAGCTAATATTGGTTTTTTAGGTGTGTCACAGTATGGTAACTAGAGTTCATAGTTAAGAGTTATACATTACAATGCCACTGGGGTGGGAGGCAGGTCTCAAGTATTCTCTACACTGAAGCTATTACAGGTTTAGGGATAGATTGGTTGGTTGCTTGGTTTTATTTGGGCCCTTCCTTTTGTAATCCAAATCCATAATATGGCTTTGATTGCATAAATATGCATAGTTATAATTTGTTGGCATATAATAAAAAGAAATATGAAGTGAGGTTAGAAGTATTACTTTGAGATTCAAAAATATAGGAAAGTAGTTGAACACATTTTTAAATGTAGAATAGTTATCAAAGTTAATATCTGGGAAAGCATTTTGTTTAAGAATATTTCAATTGATTTAGACTAAGTTTAAGAACTATGGTTAAAAAACAAAATAACTCATGCTCTCCTATTCTTATTAGCCTTCTACTCTAGACACTCTTGTAATCAAGGAGATGCTAACTCCTGAAAACAATTTGACACAAGCATTTTTTGAAAAAATTCAAGCAAGCCTGAACTACCTCTTCTTACAGGAAATAAAAGTCTATATCTAATACGCAAAGTAATCAAACTATATAAATGATTCTTATTTTTAACACTGTGTTCTGAAACTCACTCATGCTTTTGTTGTACATTATATATTATTTGAATGTCAGTAAACAACTTCCTTTTTACATTTGATTATGTGGGGTTACACAAGGTATTGTTATCCAAGTATATAACATACTTGGATCACGTTCCCCTCACTCCAAATTACTTCCACTTTTCCCCTCCTATCTCTCCTGCTATTAATTGCCTTTTTCCTGAACACAGTTTCACTTCTACTTTTATTCCATGTGTATACTCATGATTTCATGTGTCAGTATAAAATATATAACTTATAAAATGAAGAAATGGTGCCCTTCTTTTAACTATTTTTATTATGGAGTTCTTCTGACCAGAAATAGAAGAATAAAATTGTATCTCTGAAACACTACTCAACTTACTCTATATTCTATATCTTACATGATTTACTCTACAGATTATGGCATAGAAGTTCAACCATAACCACCTTGATGTTATCTAATATATCTTTCAGTCTCTAAAGATGGGCAAATGGATACTATAAGACATCATAGGAACCCCAGGCCCATTGACTGGTATTTTGTTTCCCTGTTGGAAATTTGCCACCTCTTTTTGTTTTGAGGCTAAACGTAACCTGGTGATATGCTTTGAACCTGAAAAAGCTTTTTTCAATTGTTGCTTTGACTCTTCTGACTTGAGGTATCAGTCACTCATATCCTACTGGTAAGCACATCCTTAGACATTACTGTTGATATATGATTACCATTTCTAATCAATGAGCCAAAAGTAACTAGATCAGATCTTGTTAGACCTCCTACAAGGTGGAATAGGTCAGTCATCATAGATCTTGGCAATGGCATTTTCCCACTTGTCTGGGTCACTGCAGAACTACCTAGCAATTGAGTCATTAGAAGTTTGACAACAAATATATGGGTGGCTCAGACCAAATTTGCTTTTGAGTGTTGAAAAAAAGCAAGACAAAGAATGTGTCACCTGTGTTTCATAGACATGAACTAAAGTAAAAAATGCATTTTAATTAAAATCACTGCCAAAACCAATGATTTTATAACATAACATTTATATATATATATATATATATATATGTATATATATATATATATATATATATATATATATATATCATAAAGTATACTAACTACTTTCCCACACAAACCAGAACTTGTAAAAAAAAGCAATCAGATTGCCTTAAGAATTAAGAAATCAACATAGAGTATACCACCAAAATTGGACTTCTCATCAGGTCTATACATGCATTGAAAGAAAGCATTTGTCCATGAAAAGAGGAAATTCTACATATAGAAGCAGGAAAGTGTATTCAATAAACACCGAGCTTTGAAAATACCTATCCAAACACTGCCTAAGAACAAGAGCACTTATTTTTTTGTATTCTGAGCCCACTAAGAAGAATTTCCATAGCACCTCTAATAATTAATAAAGGAAGTTTGAGATGGCAGACACCAAAAAACACAAAGTTTAGTTTGAGATGTGCCATTCTAAGTTACTTTTATATATTCAAATACTTATTTAAGCAAATCTTGCCCTTATTCTAATATCAAGTATCACAGTTAGGTGACTTGTTAAGGTTACACAATCTGACTTAATTTCCCTTATATCTATCTACCTAGAAAAGAGGATATCTGCATTAAACTATAAGGTTTATTTCATTTTTATACTTGTGTGTGTGTATGTGTTGCACATGTGTGCTTGATGTTTATAGAAGTCAGAAGACACTGTATCGCCTGAGAATGGAGTTACAGACATTATAAGCAGCCTTGTGGATGCTGGAAATTGAACATAGGTCTTCTTAAAGAACAAGTACTATTATCTGCTGAGTCAAGCCTTAAAATTTAATTACATAGTTTGACTTAATAGTTACTCTAACTATGATTTGATTTGCCATGAAGGTTATAATGAAAGCAGAGAAACTTTAACCATATAAAAATCATTCTTGTCTGTGTAACAATTTTAAGTTAAAATGAATTAATACTCAGATATTATAGTTTACATTTTAGCCTAAAGAGAAAAATTGGTACACATATTCTTCTTAGTGATATATCTAGCCTTGTTGTTCTCATATTTCCACATGTATGTGCAAGTATTCCAAAGCCTAGGTCCCAAAATAAAGTCCAAAGCACTTATCTTTTCTTTTAGAAAAATTTCAGAGATAGCCAATTACCCAGACAAAGTACCAGAAACTTCTGATGTAAATTGTGAAATCTAGTAAACATATTTTAAGTGTCTATAATTGTCTATATCATTTGGTATTATTAGTCCACGTATTCTGCACAATATCTAGAGTCTAACAAAAACTACTTATAGTATTTAAATATAGTATTAAAAATTATAAAGTAGCCGGGTAGTTGTGGCTCATGCCTTTAATCCCAGCACTTGGGAGACAGAGGCAGGCAGATCTCTGAGTTCGAGGCCATCCTGGTCTACAGAGTCAGTTCTAGGACAGCCAGGACTATACAGAGAAACCTTGTCTCAAAAAACCAAAAGAACAAAATAAATTATAAAGTATTTATAGTATTTAAATACATAGGTATATACAAAATTATTTTAATTCTTCCAGTTTATAAATAAGGAAACTGAAGATCAAAGAAATTAAGTGATTTTATTTAAGTCTCAAGTAAACTAAATAGAAACCTAGATTTAATCACTGTTTGCTATCTCAAAAATGCATATTCACTCTCTTTTATACTTATGACTACCTGCTCAAAGTTATCTATTTTTAATTACATCATTTAATAGTTCTGTCAATGAGGAACTTTTTGTTTATAAGAAAATTTCTCCTTTATTCATGTTAGTTGAGTATCAGACTCAGTTGCAAGTACCAAGGATAGTATACAAAATAGAAGCACATTACTCCATTACTTCAATAGAGAAAATCAATATGAGAGTCCCTTGATTACCAACAACTGTTTCTTAGTAATTTTCCACTTCATGCTTTCTTTTTTATTATTCTTACTGGATGGGATTTTGACATCTATATGCAAAGACATTTTTATATAGAATAACTGAAAGCAAATGTTGCAAATTTTATGATATAATTTTTTGTGTATTTTGTGATGATAAATAGAGTCTAAATTCAAATCCAAAAGACATGTGAAAGCAGGTCGGTGATTACAGAGGGAAGGACACATTTTTCTTTGCTAAGAACATAGCCTGAGACAAGCAAACTTCTTTGCCTTTTTTGCCCTCAGTAACATAGAAGTAATTTCCTAATAGTCTTTCTTTACACTAGAAATATGCAATTTTACATGAGGGAATTACTCTGAACTCATTCATGGATATTAAATCCAAGCCTTAGTTACAAAGAATAAAATCTTCAACATTCCCCAGGAAGCAAAAGTGTCAACTCATGGGATACCACTCTGAATTATATTTCATCTTTAACTTCAGCCTCAGGAATGTTCTTTCAGACTTGAAAATCTATTGTAACTCAAATTGTACTATAGAGCTACAGTAATAAGTGGCATGATACTGGAATAAAAACATACAAATGATCAATGGAATTGATTTCAAGACCCAGACACAGATTCACATACCTATAGATACCTGTATTTTGATAAGTAAGCCAGAAATACACACTGGGGAAAAAGACAGCATCTTCACCAATTGGTGCTTATCAAACAAGATGGCTGCATCTTGAAGACACCAAATAGATCCATACTAATAACCCTGCACAAAACTCAACTCCAAATGGATCAAAGATATCAACATACAATGAATCTGGCAGAATAGAAAATGAGAAATGGTCTTGAACTCATTAGCAGAGTCAAAGACTTTATGAGCAGAACACGGATCTCACAGGCATTAAGAACAACAATTAGTAAATCGGACCTCATGAAACCGAAAAGCTTCTGTATCAGAAAAAAACACTGTCATTTGGACAAAGCAGCTGACGACAGAATGAAAACTGTTTTCTTCCAACTATACATCTGATAGTTGATTAATATCTAAAAGGTAATTTAAAAATTAAAAAAAGCTAAAGATCAAGAAAACAACCCAATTTAAAGAAGGGGTACAGATTTAAAGAGAATATTCTCATAAAATGAAACATAAATTGCTAAGAAACACTTAAATGTTCAACATCCTGATCATCAATGTTCATCAAGCAAAAGTAAATCAAAACTACTTTGAAATTTCATCTTACACTAGTCAGAATGGCCAAGATCAATTAAGCAAATGATAGCTCATGCTAGTTTAGGATATGGAGTAAGGGGAATACTCTTCCACTGATTGTGGGATTTCAAACTTTTGCCTCCACTATAGAAATTAGTGTGGATGTTCCTCAGAAACTGGTGCTACATCTACCTCAAGATTCAGTTATACCATTCTTGGGCATATATACACCCAAAAGTCTCTGAATTCTGCTATAATGACACTTGTTCAACCATGTTCATTGTTATTCTATTCATAATAGCCAGAAATTAGAAACAGCCTAGATGTCAGTTAATAGATGAATGAATAAAGAAAATGTGGTACATTTACACATTGAAATACTTCTTAGTGCTTTCTAAAAAAATTAAATCATGAAATCTGCAGGCAAATGGATAGAGATAGAAAAAATTCTTCCTGAATGATCTGACTTAGGTCTAAAATGATAAGTATGCAATGTATTTTTTATATGTGGATGTTAAGTCTTCAATAAGCAGGCTACAATTTATATATAACCACAGAGGTTACAGAGTAATGGACAGAGGGGAGAACTATATCACACTAAGATGGGAAGATAGAATAGTTATAGATGAATGGGGGGATTGAAAGGGGAGGATCAAACAGGGAGGGGGAGAGGAGGGAAAGAGTGAATACAGAAAGGGACAGTTAAAACTAAAGGACATCCAAGTGTTGTATGGAAATTTAACACAGTAGAAGCTTCCTAAAATATATACAAATATAAAGGTGATTTAAATACAATCCCCAAATAACAGGGGAGACAGAACTCTAGCTGAACATCTATCATTAACAAAAGAAGTCTCCAGTCCCAGGACGAGGATATATCTAATTGAGTTGTTAGCCAAATCATCCTCATAGGCACTTCAAAAAAAAATCTAGGCTATTGCCAAGGCAATTAGTTGCTCTTTACAAACTAACATTAAGGCCCTGATGTTGAAAACAATGCCTACACAGATCATTGGACATGGAGAAATTGAGCTGGTGCCTACTTAAAGTCTTTACTCTTACTGACTAGTGTTCATGGTACTGGAAGGTACTGTGTACACTCCCCAAGGAGAAAGATAAACAGTAATCCAGATAAAAACCCTTTGATATACAATGATGACCTGTATGCACGATACTTGTGCAGTAATGACACACAGTTTATGGAAGTAACCAGTCTGTATCTAATTGGGTTCTAGGACCCACTCCATGAGATTGAAGCCCTTCCCAACACTACTTGGGTGGTCAAGAACTAGATGAGTAGGGAATTGAGAGGAAAACAAATATTGCTATTCTGTTTAAGGAATGTAGCAACCCAATAACTCCTAACCACATTCTACTATATTCATAGAGCAGTGTATTTCTCAGCTATTATCAGAGAAGCTGCCTGCAGTATATGGGAATACATGGAAAGAGCCACAGCTGGACAATGTTCAAAGAATGAGATATCTAGGAACACTCAGTCCTAATTGTGATGTCTCTATCAATCCCTTCCCCTCATTTCTCAGGGAAACCTATAGAAGACAAGGCAGAAAAATTAAGAGCCAGAGGGATGGACTATACCAAGGAAGGAAGCAAGGCCTTTTAACAGAGCAGGGCTGAAACACATGAGAACTCACAGTGACCATGGCAGCATGCACAGGACCTGGGCAGTCCTAAGACATATGGTGTCCCAAGTGCTGAGTGGGGTAGTTAGACACAATACCACACTCTTAACCCAGAAGCTATTTCCAATTCATAACTACTTGAAAATTTAAATTAAAATTGAAAATTAAAATTTAAAAGTAGTTTTCTCCAACTGAGCTCAATGGATATGTAAATTACTCTTAAAGCCAGTTCTCATGCCCAAAAGTTGATGGGGAACAGAAAAACAGAAAATGAACTCAGTGGTGCAATGTTATTTGGGAGAAGGATTGTTGTTTGTTTTGTTTTGTTGGCTTTCTGTTTTTGTTGGTTGGTTGGTTCTTTTTGTTTATTGTTTTGATTTGGGTATTTTGAATATCTGAAAGAAATTACATTCAAAGTCAAGGAAATATATTAACCATGATGTTTATGAAGCCATAAACTTCTGTTTCAAGAGGTCTTGCTCCAGTCATAACAACTACATTCTGAGCAAAGAAAGGCTTGGGGAACTCTAGATGCCCTCCTCACCCTGATGCTCTTCTGAAAAGCATACATGTTAATGACTCATCAAAAAGCTTGTGATTGGTATAATGTGAGGCTTATGATTGATCCATGCTTATTGGTTATGATTAATCCAGCAATTGCACATTCAATACTGGTAGAACTTATGCTCTGATTCCTGAAATTACAAGCTTGAGACAAGTCTGCCACATCTCTCTTCTGGTTTCCTAAGCAGTACATTTGATACTCTTTGAGGTTAATCTAGGAATAATCTCTCTCATGAACTATACTCACTCCAGTGCTGCATTATTTGGCCCTCATATAGGCTTTTCTAAATGGTACTTTTGCCTACTCATTGTCAGTCATGAGTAAGACATATAGGGCTGTTTGGCCAAAGAACAGGCCTACAACTTCTAACTCTCACAATATCAACAGTAGCATCAACAGGTTGATGAAAAGCTCCATAGTGTCACCAGGATCTGAAGGTCCTCATAACCAACACTCCAAGCTAAGCAACTTCTTAGTAGCAAAGTCAAGCAGAGAAAATATCCACAAAGAAAAATCCTCTGTAGTCTAACCACAACACTGTGTTAAGAAATTTCCAATTGTATAAGTAATGTGATCAGATTAAAACTATACAAGTTAATTCTGACCCAGCTGAAGAGAGATGTAAGAGTTTGCAGTAGCTTCCTTTGAAAGTTTCTCCACATAATTTTCTCTTATCAACAGAGGTCCATTTGTGACCTGTAAGTAATAGTAGTGCCATTTTCTACATACTTTCTATATGTCACATACACTTGCCAATGCTCTGCATTTAAAAATCTTACTTACACATGTAGAAACTGAGATTTTAAGCAGTATGCCAAAGATTTCATAGATAAGATACTACAGGGGTTTCTCCAACAGACTAGCTTCCAAGTACATAGTCTTAATTATTATGTTATAGTGTTCATATATACTTGCTTTCCCTAACTCACAAGAATTCAATCTACCAAAAATTATATAGCTCAAGAAAGGAAAATATAACTATACATTTAAAGAGCTTTATTCATTCATTAGGAAGCAAAAGTTAGCTTGTGCAATGATGTACTGTTGGTATCACCACAATAGGATTTGCCTGAACAACTGAGTAAATGTGAATAGTGGTTAAAACACATTTTTCAAAATATTCTTAGCTCACTAGACCACTCATATTTCTATTACAATCAAGGGAAGTAAAGGGGAAAGTGCATTAACTCACCTAAATTGAGATGGATGATACAATGAGTACATACATACTATCTGTCACCCAAATATTTCACTCAAAGGGGGAGAGAAAATCTGTTTTTAATACAGGGCTCTTTGGGAGTTCTCCAGTCAGGAAAATGACTTAGTTGGATACCCATCAATGAATGTATTACACCTGTTTCAAGTGGCAGCTGCAAAGGAAGATTTAGAGAACAGCTAAAGTTAGAAAAATCACTAACATATCCAGGCAACATATCATATCAGCCTTTCTCTGAGTGTTCTAAGCCAAGTAAATGGGGCTCTTTAAAGATATTGAGGATGACAGTTGAAGAATGCAAATCTATGCAATTTCATTATTTTCTCTGTACGGTTTTCCTAATGACCCAACGTTCAGCTGCATATTCACACTGCTGCATGAGAGTGCATTTGAACAGTTGATTCTATAATTCCAGATATTAAAGATTCAACACACTGAGAAAATATCACAATGAGAGATGAAATGTAAGAGACAGTGAGAAAATAGTACATAAAAACTGGTAATATTTTTACAAGTTAGTATGGAAATTGAACAAATGGCTGAGTAGCTAACAGAGATGTCTTCAAAAAGGAAAAAATAATAAGAAATCTGTGCTATGTACCAACCACTGAATTTACTTATTAATGTATAATATGAATTAATTAGTTAATATAAGTGAAACAATTCAACACAGTTTACATTACTATATACATTTTGAAGAAAATGAAACTGAGATGCAAAATACTAATAAAAAAATTCTTGTGGATCTATGACAGATAAGTGGTCCTAACTGAACTCAGGCAATTTGGGTCTTGAATATGCTCTTAGCTACACTCTTATTCTGACTCTAATGTAAAGTTATCATTCAACAAATGTTTGTTGTGTTCTTTCTATATGTGTTTCTCTGTGGTAAATGTGGGAACCATGAGGAGCAGCACATAACTGAAAAGGAGGATTGATGCTATTTTCCAGATACATTGGATATTCAGTGTCACTCTCCTCTACACAATGGTTTCAATATTTAGGTGTTGGAAAAATGACAGTCATTGTGTTATAAAACCTGCCTCTCTTTGTTCTGTTTCAGCAGCAAGATTTTATCCTGACCTCTGTCAAATGCTATACAATAAATAAGAATCTCACTGTAAGTTCTAGAATCCTTCATCTCTCAATGGAATTTCTCATGTTGAAAGAACACTTCAAATAACTATTTTTAATATGTGTTTATTTTCATTAAGGTTTTACCACATTAAAATTCTCAATCATAATGTATTCAAGAGTGCCTAGCATGATATCAGATACTTTAAGAATTTCAATAATATATATACCTTATACCAAAAATGAATGTGTGGACCCAGTTCTGGTTGTCTCTATTTCAGGCCTATCAAACTTTTGTCTCAGCTTTTGGTTATCACTTGAGATTTGGTAGTACTTTGAGACTTCAGTCTACATTCTAGGTTCTTCTATATGATCTGAGAGTCAGCCTAGAATTTGGTACCAAATGCACACAGTGCTCATTTTCCTCTCTATATACAATACAGAAGAACTCACTTCTATCATCCACTGTGCCTCTTTTCCTTTTATCTTCATATCTTATCATCTTTCTTTTATACCTCTACCAAATGATACAAGCTACCCTAATTTACATCACCTGGATTTTAATGTGCTTAGAGATGGATCTTTGCATAATTTCACTATACCATTTTGTTCTCTTTTCAGCCAACCTTTAATGAAAATTCCTATATCTCATCCACCAACTCCTTTGTTTCTGCACTTCATATATGATATATATATATATATATATGTATATCTCCAATGAGGAAACAAAGGGAGATTTGATTCTAATCCTAGAACTACATAAAAATGAAGACATGACATAACAAGACCTAGAAGATATTATAAAGACAGTCAAAGAGGAAAGTTCATATTTTAATTGCCAAAAGTACAAAAAGCATATCAATATCACATAAACAAACTAAAGATGTACAATGAGGCATTGGAAAGTTAATGTTAATAACAAACCAAACCTCAAATCAGAAGATAGGAAGAAACAACTAACTTAAGAAAAGAAATGAATGAAAAAAATGAATCAATGAAGCAAAGGAAGTGTTCTTTACAAGATAAACAGGATTACAAATTGTTAGGCAAATTAACCAAAAGAAAGAAAAGATAAAAATGTACAAAATTAGATATGAAAAGTGAGCCATTACAATAGACAAATGTGAAATCCAGAATATCATCAGGAGATACCTCAACATTTACACTCCATGAAAATAGAAAATCGAAATGAAATGGATAAATTTTAAGCTGTATATAACCCTCAAAAGTTAAATTACAAATAAATTATTGAAACATATCTGTAATAAGCAACAAGATTGAAACAGTCCTTAAAATTTTTCCTAACTAAACTAAATTTAGGTTCATATGTATTTAGTGCAAAATCCTACTAGATCATCAAAGAAAGACTAATCCTAACAATTCTGAAAATATTCCATAAAAATTAAACCAAACATTGCTTCCAATTTTTTTATTATTATTAGATATTTTCTTTATTTACATGTAAATTTCTCCATTCCCAGTTTCTCCTCCAAAAAA
>NC_045030.1:45822523-45834485 GCF_008632895.1 Mastomys coucha
CTCAGAAATCTGCCTGCCTCTGCCTCCCAAGTGCTGGGATTAAAGGTGTGCACCACCACTGCCTGGCGCTTCCAATTTTTTTGTACCAAAATGGTACTATCATTTTATGATTTTAATTAAAATAAAACTATATTACTCTTTCCCTCCCTTTGCTCCCTCCAGTCCCTCCCAGCAACCCTTGCTCAATCTTTTCCCATATACCTCCATTATCAAACTGACAGCTTCTTTTCTATTATTTTTGTTACATATATATTTGCACATATGAGTCTATTTTAGTTCATTGCATGTATATGGTTTTCAGGTTGATCACTCTAAATTGGTAAATAGGCTAATCCTTGGGAGAGGATTCTCTCAGCAGAAATTAGTTACTCTAGTTCTTTGTCTAGGGGTAAAAAAAAAAATCAAGAAATTTTTCCCCTTTGACATTACTATATCCAATTATATAACATCTCTATTTTATGGTCTTGTTTAGGTAGCTTTTTCTAAAAGAGACTTACACAGCAGACTTCTTGGTATTCTGGCTCTTAAAACCAGTATTATTTAGACTCTGAAACCAGACAAAGACTTATACAAATAGAAAGAATGGGAGAGAGGAAAGAATGAAAAAAAGAAAGAAAGAAAGAAAGAAACAAACAAAGAAACAAAGAAAGAAAAGAAGAAAATTATGTTCTTCTTGATGAACAAAGACATAGAAATTTTCAGTAAATACTTGCACACTAAATTCAGGACAACATCCAAAATATCTCTCACAAACAAGCTAGCTTCCTTTCATAAATGCATAACTCATTCCATAAATGGTCCAGAGACAGAAATTACACAATCATCTCAACAAATGAAGAAAAAACATTTTTAAAAATCAATGCCTATTCTTGTTTTCTAAAAAAATGGCAAAATCAAGGATAGGCAGAATATATCTCAACTTTATAAAGGCTATTTATGACAAACCTATAGACACCATCATGATAAGTGGATAAAATCCTGAGCCACTTCCACTGAGGAACAAGATAAGCATACCCACTCTTCCTTTTTGGAAAAAGACAAGGGTACCCTCTATTCCCACTGATATCAACTATAGTGCTTGAAGTATTAGAACAATAACACAAGAGAAATTTAAAAAGGAAATATGAATAAGAAAGTAGTCAAATTATTAGCAGTCCTATTTATAGATGGTATGATTCTGAGCATGAGAGACCTTAAAGATGCCATCAGAAAACTCCTCAAGCTAATTAACTCTTTGAGAAAAGCAAGGGTTACAAAATTATGTAGGAAAAAAAGTAACTTTGCTATATATCAATAACAGATATACTGAGTATAAATCAAGGGAAGATTCCAAATTACAACACCAGTATTTAAATTAACGCTTCTCTTGTTCTGAGAAAACACCATGAGCAAAAATGACTTGAGGAGAATGGGTTTATTTCAGCTTAGAGTTCTACAGCATAGCCTGTAACTGAAGAAAGTGCAGGAAGAAACTCAAATAGGCTAGAACCCTGGAGGTAGGAACTGATGCAGGGTCTATGGAGGAGTGTTGTTTACAGATTTGCTCAGCCTGCTTTCTTACACTATACAGAACTACCTGTCCAGGAGTGGCATGATCCCCAATATGCTGGACCCACTCACATCAGTTATTAATCATAAAAATGCACTACAGACTGATCCATGGGCCAATATGTTGGGTGCAATTTTCTGAATTGAAGTTGCATCATTAAATATGACTCTAGTTCGTGTCATGCTGGCATAAACTAGCCAGCAGAAGGATTTAAAAATACCTTGGAATAAGCCTATTCAAGGATCAAACTGAAAATTTTAAAACTCTGTAGGAAGAAGACAATAAGAAATAAAAAGATCTCCCATACTCATAGATTGGTAGGGTTAATATAATGAAAACATTAGTGCTATCAAAAGCAATCGCAAGCACAGTAATACCAACAAATGACTCAAATGTGGGAGGGGCAACCAATGTGAAAAGACTTCTCCAAACAAGAAACAAAAGTAACCTATAAATATGTTTAAAGCTATTCAATATTCTTAGCAATTAGGTAAAAATAAGTTAAAACCAATTCAAAATTTCACCTTTACTCCAGCCAGAATAGCCAATATCAACAAGAGAACTGAAAGCAAATGGTAACAAGCATGAGGTGGGGGAGAGGGAAACTCCAGTTCACTGTTGCAATCGCAAACTGGGGCAGTCACCATGAAACTTAGTGATTATATGACCTAAAATAACTGAAGAAACCAGGAAAAAATAAAAGAGAACATAAAGGGAGACAGAAAACAAACTAGAGAATGGGACACTGGTACTATAAAACAGGATAGGGAAAAAGTGAATACTAACCAGTTGGGGAGATGGGAGTAATATAGAAGTAAAAGGAGAAAGAAGGAATAAATAATACTAAAGATTTAAAAAAATCTATAGAGGAGCATATTGTCATGTTTAATCAAAAGGCATATATAAGTGTATATGTTTGTACATAGTTTAAATGACATTTCACCACTTGGGATAATACTTTTCCAAAGAAGCACAGAGTATCTAATTGAACAACCTACAAGAACCATATACTAACTAACAGAATCCCCAGCACCAAGCATAGACTATCAAATAGACTATAGACTATCTAATGTAACTAAGGACCATAGACTACCTAACAAAAACACCAGTATCAGGCATGGAAAGCTTCACATAAGAGTTCAAGTGACTCCCAAAACAGCATAAATTATTTTACTGTCCTTGATTATCTCATAGAATTTGAAGATAAGACTTTATTACTTTGAAAACCACAGTTCCGTCACAGGACATGGAGGAATCTAGATGGAACTGACATAAAAGCCTGGGGAGGGGGGAGGCAACAAGGGTTTATTCTTGTTGTTTTTGTTTGTTTGTTTGTTTGTTTGTTTGTTTTTTGGAGGGGAAACTGGGAAAGGAGAAATCATATCACATGTAAATAAAGAAAGTATCTAATAAAAATAAATAAAACATAAAAAAGAAGCCATCTAACTAAATAACAATTCTCATAGTATCAAACTTGCTATGAAAGCTGGCAGTTTAGAAAAACCAATCAATATTCCTACCCAACCATGATACCTAGAACCCCAACAACGATCAGCCTAGCACTATATCCTCAACGGTTCAGAAATTTGTGATATTTATAGCTTGGGGATAACCAACAGCTGTCCAATTTCATTTTATGTGAACCCAATAGGAAGGAATTTCAGCCTGATACCATAAACCTTGCCAAAACTCTACCCATGGCTGGTGAGATCAAGGTGCTAGAGAATATTTTAAATATTATTCATATACCCACAAAGAAGTCTACCTCTCAGTTCCTCATCAAAGTAACACCTTTTGCAGAGACCCAGGCACCTTCTGGCTCCCACCTGTACAGGCCTGGAGCAGAGACCTGAACCTGATCCCTCACAGCACACACCCCAGCTACAGCTCGAACCCCCTAGGTATTCAGACACATCCAGCTTCAGAGGTGAGACCTTAAACCCTGCCCAGAGACTCAGCATACAGGGACCCATGAGATCTGGGGAATCAGATTCCTGCCCAGCTGGAGGTCTGGGTGAATTCCTGCTCCCACCTGTGCCTGCTGGGAGCAGAGACCTGATCCCACACAGCATACACCAGTGACAACAGGACATCCCTCACCCCTCAACCTCCCCCCCCTGCAGTTGCAGCTCAACTCCCTGGGAATAACAGGAAAGACAGATTCCAGTCAGAGATAGGGAGGCCAGATAACACCAAGGAAAACAGATGAGGAGAGGTAAGCTTAATAACATAAGCAACAGAAACCAATTTGACTTGGCAACATCAGAACTCAGTTCTCCTACCACAGCAAGTCTTGGATACCCCAACATACCCTAAAACAAGATTCATATCTAAACTATCATTTCATGAAGATGATAGAGGACTTTAAGAAGGACATAAATAACTCCCTTAAAGAAATGCAGAACACAAGTAAACAAGGAGAATCCCTTAAAGAGAAAACACATAAATCTGTTAAAGAAATACAGGACAAAGCAACCAAACAGGTGAAGGAATTGAACAAAAAATGAACTGATCTAAAAACGGAAGTAGAATCATTAAAGAAAACTCAAAGCAAGACAGCCCTGGAGATGGAAAACTTAGGAAAGAGAAGAGGAGTCACAGATGCAAGCATCACCAAGAGAATACAAAAGATAGAAAAGAGAATCTCAGGGACAGAAGATACAATAGAAGACACAACAGTCAAAGAAAATACAAAAAGCAAAAAGCTCCTCTCTTAAAACAGTCAAGAAATCCAGGACACAATGAAAAGACCTAACCTAAGAATAATAGGTATAGAAGAGAGTGAAGATTCCCAACTCAAATGGCCAGCAAACATCTGCAACAAAATTATAGAAGAAAACTTCCTTAACCTAAAGTAAGAAAACCCATGAGCATACAAGAAGCCTACAGAACTCCAAACAGATGGGGCCTCTTGCCATATAATAATTAAAACACCAAATGCACAGAACAAAAAAAGAATATTGAAAACAGTAAGGTAAAATGGTCAAGTAACATAAAAGCAGACCTATCAGAATTATACCAGACTTCTCACCAGAGACTATAAAAGCCAGAAGATCTTGGGGAGATGTCATACAAATCCTAAGAGATAAAAAATGCCAGCCCAGGCTACTATACCAAGCAAAACTCTCAATTACCACAGACGGAGAAAACAAGTTTTCCTAGACAAAACCAAATTTAAAAAATATCTTTCTATTAATCCAGAATTACAGGGAAAATAGAAGGAAAAGTCCAACACAAGGATGGAGGGAAACTACATCCAAGAAAATGCAAGAAATTTATCTTTTCACAACAAACCCAAAAGAAGAGAAACACACAAACATAATTCTAGCAACAAAAATAGCAGAAAGCAACAATCATTGGTGTCCAATATCTCTCAACATCAATGGACTCAATTCCCCAATAAAAAGACATAGGCTAACAGATTGGATATGTAAACAGGATCCAACATTGTGATGCATACAGGAAACACTCCTCAGAGCCAAAGACATACATTTTCTCAAAGTAAAAGAATGGGAAAAATTTTCCAAGCTAATGGTCCTAAGAAACAAGCTGGAGTTGTATCCTAATAGCCAACAAAACAGACTTTCAACCAAAAGTAATCAAGAAAAGATGGAGAAGGTCACTATATACTTATCAAAGAAAAAATCAACCAGGATGAAACTCTTAGTTCTGAATATCTATTCCCCAAATGCAAGGGCACCCACATTTGTAAAAGAAATGCTACTGAAGCTCATAGCACACACTGAACCTCACACAATAATAGTAGTAGATTTCAACACCACATTCTCACCAATGGACAAATCATGGAAACTGAAACTAAACAGAGACACAGTAAAAAAAAATGTTATGAACCAAATTGATTTAACAGATATCTATAGAACATTTTACCCTAAAACAAAAGAATATACCTTCTGCTCAGCACCTCATGGTACCTTCTTAAAAACGACCATATACTTGGACACAAAACTTCAACAGATATAAGAACATTAAATTAAAACCATGTATTCTATTGGACCACCAAGTACTAGGACTGGTCTGCAATAGCAACAAAATCAGCAGAAAACCCACATACAAGTGGAAGCTTAACCACACTCTATTCAATGATAACTTGGTCAAGGAAGAAATAAAGAAATTAAAGACTTTATAGAGTTTAATGAAAATGAAGTCACAACATACCCAAACTCATGGGACACAATGAAAGCAGTCCTAAGAGGAAAACTCATAGCTCTGAGTGCATCTAAAAAGAAACTGGAGAAAGCATACACCAGCAATTTGACAGCACATCTGAAAGCTCTAGAACAAAAAGAAGCAAATTCACCCAAGAGGAGTCAAAGTCAGAAAATAATCAAGTTCAGGGCTGAAATCAACCAAGCAGAAACAAAAAGAATTATACAAAGAATCAACAAAACCAGGAGATGGTTCTTTGAGAAAATCAACAAGATAGACAAACCCTTAGCCATACTAACCAGAAAGGGCACAGAGACAGTATTCAAATTAACAAAATCAGGAATGAAAGGGAGACATACCAACCAAAACCAAGGAAATTTAAAAAATAATCAGATCCAAATACAAAAGTCTACATTCAACAAAACGAGAAAACCTGGATGAAATGGGTAATTGTCTAGAAAGATACCAGGTACCAAATGAAATCAGGATCAGATAAACCATCTAAACAGACCCATAACCCCAAAGGAAATAGAATGGCTAAGATCAAAAATGCAGGTGACAACAGATGTTGGTGAGGATGTAGAGAAAGAGGAATATTCCTTCATTGTTCATTGCTTTGCAAGCTGGAACAAACACTCTAGAAATCAGTCTGGCCATTCCTCAGAAAATTGGACATAGTATTTATTACCTGAGGACCCAGCCATACCCAATATACCCATATACCCTGGGCATATACCCAAAAGATACTCTAACATATAACAAGGACACATACTCCATTATATTCATAGCCACCTTATTTATAATAGCCAGAAGCTGGAAACAACCCAGATGTCCCTCAACAGAAGAATGGATACAGAAAATGTGGTATATATACACAATGGAGTACTATGTATCTATTAAAAACAATAGCTTCATAAAATTCCCATGGAAATGAATTGAACTAGAAAATGTCATCCTGTGTGAGGAAACCCAGACACAGAACACACATGGTATGTACTCACTAATAAGTGGATACTAACCCAAAAGCTTACAATGCCTATGATATGACCTATAGATCATACGGAGAATAGAAGGAAGGAAGATGAGGGGGTGGATGCTTCAGTCCTGCATTGAGGGTGGAACAAGGTAATTGTTGGAGATAGAAGGAGAGGGGAACAAGGGAGGGAGAAAGGAGAAGGAGGAAATAAGGGTGGCAGTATCAGAAACTGGAGGAGATGTGAGAGGGGTACAGAGGGTCAGGAAATTGAATAAAAATAGGTGGGGAGATGAGGAACTGGGGATAGTCATTGGAGTGTCCCAGATACCAGAGAAATATGAGGCCCCCAGAACCCAATGGGAATGACTTTAGCTATAATGTGCAGAGAAAGGGGAGAGAGAACCTGTGGAGACCACCTCCAATACATAGCCACAGCCCCTGGTTGAAGGATGGAGCCATCCACCCATCTCAAGGTGTCTAAATGAAGATCAGGGACAAAAAAAAAAGTAACAAAGATTGAAAGAAGGACCAACCAGGCAACAGCCCTGCCTGGGGATACATCATGTCTTCAAACACCAAATCCAACAGTGTTGCAGTAGTCAAGAGGTGTTTGCAAGACAGGAACCAAGTATGGTAGTTCCTGGGGAGGTCTGGCCAGCAACTGACCAAAGCAGAGCAGATGTTTCGAGCCAACCATCAGGCTGAACTCAGAGAACCTGGTGGTGGAGCTGGTGGAAGGACTGGAGGAGCAGAGGGGTATTGCAACCCCATTAGAAGAACAACATAGGCTGGCCTGATCACCCAGTTCTCCCAAAGTCTAGACCACCAACCAAGGAGTATATCTGGAGGGATCCATGGCTCCAGATACATATGTAGCAGAGGATGGCCTTGCCCAACAGTAACAGGAGAGGGGGCCCTTGGTCCCAGAGAGGTTTGATGCCCCAGAGTAGGGGGATGATGGAGTGGTGGGGTGGGAGAGTATGGGTGGGGGGGAGCACTCTCACATAGGCAGAAGTGGGGTATGAGGGTAGATGTGGGATGGGTGGTGGCAGATGGGTACCAGAGGAAAAGGGCACCTGCTGAGAGACTGTTTTCTATATGTGACAGGAAAAATACACCCATGACATTGTAAGGTTGAAGAATTTTAGAATTAAGAAAAAAGGAGCATTTAGTATAAATGTATTGGTGAGAATGTATAATGTATAACCTTTACCTAAAAGGGCATGGAAAACCTCTGTAACAAGCCAAGAATGTAGACTAGCCAGTTTCAGGAACCTGTTGGCCACAAAGGCCCCCCTAGTTAGGTCCAAGAATGAAAAACAGGATATGAGTCATTTGGGTGGTTCTAGGGAATGGTCAGCTATAAAGTGAATAGCATTGACCAGACCACATTCTTGTGAATAATGAGTGTGTAGGATGTTTTCCTTATGACCCTGACTCAATCAGGGGTTGGGTCCTGTTAGAATTTTCCACTGTTCTCTTGTTATGTGTCCTTGGTTACCCCCTCACGCCCCTAGTTTGTGCTTTTTCCCTTTAAATACCCCTTACTCCATGTAGTCTGGGTCGAACTCCACTGGCCTGCTAGGCTATGTGTTCAACCCCAGATCTGGCCTGAATAAACCTCATGTGATTGCAGCAAGATTGGTCTCTCGTGAGTTATTGGGTGGTCGTGTCATCCGGATACTTGAGTGAGGGTCTCCCAAGCTCCAGGGGTCTTTCAACATCTCAACAATATGACTTCCTGAACTATAATAATAGTACCATTTGATGTACCAGGACAAGTAGAAGAAATTTCAAAAGGCCTTATGCTTAGAGAAGAGCTATAGATAATTTATGGTTTCTGAAAGAGTGAAAATCAGTATTTAGAGATGAACCCCCTAAATGGCTGTCCAATCACAAGTGGCCATTCTTAAATGCATATAAACATGAGCAATACTAAATGATTTCAGCAGATTTCATATAAATATTGAATGAGGTAACCCAGGCATAAAAATATAAACTCTGCATGTTCTCTCTCAACTTTGGTTTCTAGATATGAATCTCTTTAGATAGATGCTTATAGCCTGGGGCAATTGGATAAAGTGGGGTATAGAAAGGTCCATGGACATGAGTAAAGTAAGACTTGGGGAGGTAGATAATAAGAGAGTAGGACCAAGGTTCTATGAAGGAGACAATGAGAGATGACTTCAACTAGAAAAGGGAAAAGGAAGAAGTAGGGAGAAACAGAGAGAAGATGGATAAAGAAAATGAATGATGTTTAAAAAATCCATAGTGAACTGTATTATTTTGCAAGATTAAAATGTATACTATATATGTTTATACATATGTGTTTATAATTTAAAGGAAGTTATATCACACTGAGTGATAATGTTCCCTCTAAACCTGTAGACTAACCAGCTGGGGCTCGTTATAGGACGCCTCCTTTTGAATTGGCTAGAAGGATACAAGACACCCCAAATAGCTATTCTCTTTGCATTTGGTTACTACTCAGAGTTTACAGGTAAGACTGATGCTGAAGATCATATACATTTTGAAAAAAAAAAAAAGGAGGTATCTTGGATATTATCCCTTTGTCAGATGTAGGATCAGTGAAGATTATTCCCAATCTGTAGGCAGCTGCTTTGTATTAATCAACAGTATCCTTTGCCTTACAGAAGCTTTTAGGTTCAATGAGGTCCCATTTATCAATTGTTGATCTTAGAAACTGAGCCATGGGTGTTCTGTTCAGGAGATTGTCTTCTGTACCAATATGTTCAAGGGTGTTTCTCATTTTCTTTTCTATGAGATTTAGTGTATCAGGTTCTATGTGGAAGTCTTTGATCACCTTGGACTTGAGTTTTATGCAGAGTGATAAACGTGGATCTATTTTCACTCTTACACAAGCTGTCATTCAGTTAGAACAGCACTATTTGTAGAAGATGCTTTCTTTTTTCGCTTCTTTGTCAAACATCAAGTGTCCATTCATAGGTATGTGGGTTTATTTCTGGGCCTCCTATTCTACTCCATTGATCAACCTTTCTGTTTATATACCAATATGAAGCAGTTTTTATTATTGTTGTTCTGTAGTACAGCTTGTGATCAGCGATGGTGATTCTTCCAGAAGTTCTATTATTCTTCAGAATTATTTTAGCTATCCTGAGGGGTTTTTTTTTGCAGGGGGGGGCAGTTGTATTGTTTTCCCATACGAAATTAAGAATTGTTCTTTCAAGGTCTGTAAAAAATATTGTGCTAGAATTTTGATAGGGATTGTATTAAGCCTGTAGATTGCTTTTGGTATGATGTCCATTTTCATTACATTAATCTCACTGATCCATGAGGAGCATGGGAGAGCTGTCCATCTTCTGATATCTTCTTCAATTTCTTTTTTCAGGGATTTGAGGTTCTTGTCTTGCTCAGTTTGAGTTACACCAGGATGTTTTATATCCTTTGTGGCTATTGTGAAAGGTATTGTTTTTCTAATTTCTTTCTCAGCCAAAATATATAAAGAACTCAAGAAGTTAGACTCCACAAAACCAAACAATCCAATTTAAAAATATGGTACAGAGCTAAGTAGTGGATTCTCAACAAAGAGATCTCAAATGGCCAAGAAGCACTTAAGGAAATGTTCAATTTCCTTAGTCATCAAGGAAATGCAAATCAAAATGATGCTGAAATTCTACCATACAACTATCAGAATGGCTAAGAACAAAAACTCAAGGAACAGCACATGCTGGTAAGGATGCAGAAAAATTAGAACACTCCTCCATTGCTAGTAGAAGTGCAAACTTATACAACACAACCACTCTGAAAATAAATCTGGTGGTTTCTCAGAAAATTAGAAATATTACTACCAGAAGACTCAGTCATATACCAGGGCATATACCCAAAAGATGCTCTACCATATTACAAGGATATGTGCCCCACTATACTCATAGCAGCTTTATTTGTAATAGCCAGAAACTGGAAACAACCCAGATGTCCCTCAACCAAACAATGGATACAGAAAATGTAATTTACTTATACAATAGAATACTAGTCAGCTATTAAAAACAAAGAAACCCTGAATTTTGCAGGCAAATGGATGGAACTAGAAAATATTATCCTGAGGTGGCAACCCAGATGCCAAAGAACAGGCAGTGGTAAGAAATATTAGCTATAAAATACAAGATACCCACAAAACAATCCACAGACCCAAAATATAACATGAAGGAAGGCCCAAAGGAACATGCTTGAATATCACTTAGAAGGGGGAATAAAATAGCCATAGGAGTCAGATTGAGGGAAGTAACTGGGTGGAAGAAGGGATGGGTAGGGTAATGGGGCTGCCAGAATCAGGTGTGGGGGAGGACGGAAGAGATGGCCAGAGGTCCAGGAGAAAGAATAGAAATCAGTTGGTAGGGGAGAAGCGGGGGGTATCTCAATGACATGCCAGAGACCTGGGGTGGGAGCTCCCAGGAGCCAATGGTCATTACCTTAGCTGAAACAAATAGCAGTGGAACCTGAAGAGGCCACTTCCTCTAGTCAGGCATGAACCCCTGTGAAGGGTTAAGGATACCCACCCAACCCACAAACCTTTCAACCCAAAATTTGTCCTGTCTACAAGAAACAAAAAGATAAAGATGGAGCAGAGACTGATAGAATACCCAACCAAAAACCACCTCAACTTGAGACTCATCCCATGGGCAAACACCAATCCCTCACACTATTAATGATACTCTATCATGCTTGTAGACAGGAGCCTAGCAGAACTGTCCTCTGAGAGACTCTACTCAGAAGCTTACTGAAAAAGATGCAGAGACCCATAGCCTAACATCTTATGGAAAAGTTGGGGGAAGGACTAAGAGCCAAGAAGGGGATAGGAATTCCACAGGAACACCAACAAAGTCAACTGACCTATATCCTCTGGGGCTCTCACAGACTGAGCCACCATCCAAAGAGCATACATGGGATGCAACAAGACCTCTGGCACATATTTAGCAGATATACAGCTAAGTCTTCATGTGAATTCTCCATAATCAGAGTGTCATTAAAGATCTTGCCTGTCTGTAGAATATGTTCAACTAACTGGGCTGTCTTTTCTGGCTTCAGTTGGAGAGGATGCACCTGGCCCTGCAGACCCTTGATGTGCCAAGGTGAGGAGAAACACAAGAGGGACCCCCATCCTGTCATAAGAGAAGGGAGCGGGAGGGGAGAGGTTATGTAAGGGGGAAAATGGGAGTGGGCAGCAATCAGGATGTAAAATTAAAATCTTTTTTTTTAGCCGGGCGGTGGTGGCGCACGCCTTTAATCCT
>NC_045030.1:45834495-45840810 GCF_008632895.1 Mastomys coucha
CAAGCATGTACTAATTTGGAATCCCCATTCTTGGTGCTACCTCTTATAGTGTATGGAAATTGTGATATACACTACAATGGAGAAAACTGGTATACAGTCCTACCAAGCTATAAAGTATGTGAGCAACAATGACCAGCATGGTAATATACTCCCAATAGTGCAATAAAGGCACTTTTATCTTGGAGATAACAACAACTATCTAATTGAAATTAAGATCCACTTAAAAGGAGTGAATTCATGTCTTATATAATAAACATAGCTAAGAACCCATGGCTAGAGAGATCAAAATCCCTAAACAAGAACCTACAACTACAATTTGCCTAAATCAATCTAACTTCTAACTCTATATGATGGTTTGAATGAGGAAAGATCACCATAGTCTTGGGTATTTAAATATTTTGTTCCCAATTGATGACACTGTAAGTGAGGTTTAGAAGGTACAGCATTATTGGAGGAAATGTCACTGGGAGTGGGCCTTAAGAATTTATAACCTTCCTCCACTTTGTTTGTGTTTTCTGCTTTGTGATTGACTTTGAAGACATGAGTTTTCAAGTTCCTATTCCTGTAACAATACCTGCCTTTTTGTTTGCTGGCTTGCTTTTGTGTTTGTTTGTTTGTTTGTTTGTTTTTTTGTTTGCTATGCCTTACCACAAAGGATACTTGTCCCTATGGGGACTGAATGCCAAAATAAACTCTCTCATATAATTTGTCTTGGACCTGTTATCACAGCAATAGAAGAGTAATTAATATATTGTGTTCTAAATATTTACCCATATACTTATACATAGCTGGACCTCTTACCTATCATCAAAGAAGTTCTTATCACAAAAGATGAAGGCTACCACCGAAATCTCCAACTGGTCATATTGCAGACAATAAGTGACTATGGGCTGTCCAGCCTCCATTCTGGTGAATCTGCAACAATCCATATAACGAAGACCCTTGAAATATTTCCTTCATCCCTACTGGTATGTGGATTGATATGGCCATTATGCAGGTCTTGTCTAGTCAACTATGCTGTTGAGAATTCATGGGTCCAGCATACCTATCACACTTAGAAGACAATCTCTTGTAGCAGGTGTCCTGATCATTTGGCTCTTACAACCCTTTCCTTCCTTTCTTGCCCAATGTTTCCTTTGCTAGACAAACACAAAATTAGAACCTGAACCACTTCTGCTGGAAATAAGAGTGTAATAACTTCACTGATCATACACGAGGAAATGCTGAGGGAAATGTGGAATAATTATAGGGGATTTCTTTTTCTGAACTGAAAGTTTGAATAGAGCAGAAGTCAGCAAGATGATTAGGTAAATGTAGCTAGAAAAGAAGGCTGATGAGTCCCAAATTATATGTCATCACAGCCTAAGTATTTTTAAAAATTATATATTCTTAAACCTCTGGCAATGTTCTAAGGAATTCTCCCCAACCTATGGCCTTTTGGTTCCCATTAATAGTGTCTAGGGTTGATTGCTTGGTAGTAAGGTTGACTGTACTGAGTTAGGAATGCCCTTCTTAATTGAGAGTAAATATTTGAGTGACAGTTTAAGTAAAAAGGTTTTATCTTGAATCTTTGAAAAAAAAAAGTCTACCTTACCAGAATCAAATATACTTGTTTGGAGAATATTGTGGATTAAACCTAAAGGTTTATATTACCCAAAAATCTAGGCATTGAAACCCTAGCCCCCAAGTTGACAATGCTCTCACAATAGGTTAAGAGGTGACTATGATGGAAGGACCCTTCATGAATGAGATCAATGCCTTTAGGAGAGACCAGAGAGACCTCCTTAATCTTCTGCAACATAGAGGTCAAAGCAAAGACTGCAGTCTGAACAGCAAACCCTTGCTTGTCACCAGATCTTCCAGTGCTTTGATCATGAACTTGCTAGCTTCCAGGGGGAAAATGAAGTAATACATTTCTGTTGTTTATAAGCCACTTGGTTTGTAGGATTGTTGCAGAAGCTCAAGTAGACTTATTAATAATTCATATAATTTTTGCAGCACATCCCCTTGATTTTGTTTGGATTAAAATAGTTCTGCCTCAATTTGGAATAATAATATATAGAACATTTTGTTAGACTTGATTTAATTCAGGTTTTTTTACTGTCAGTAATTATTTTTGTTTTGTTGGTGGTGATGTTTCACTATTTTTCCAAGAGTCCCTAAAGATAGGAAAGAAAGGTGAGAAAGAATTAATATTCAGATTATTCCTTAAGATACAAAACAAAGCAAAACCAAATGAGTCAAATTGAAAGGTTTATTTCATGGATTCAAAAACAAAGAGACAAAGCCAATATGAGAGCATTGCAGAGATTCACATACAAGTGCTAGAAGTCTGTGTTCAACACACTATATCAATATAAACCCAAATTATATATCTGGCAAAAGTGGAAAGAAATCATAGGACTATCTCCTTCAAAATAATTTCTGCATATCCACCAAGCATCAGCAAGTACTATAACCTAGATATATATAACCAATAAGAAAGTATATTATTGCCACGCCCACTTGTCTACTCCAGTTATGTCCATAGTATCAGGGGTAAAAGCCTGATCAAGGACAAGTGGCGTTATGACTTCAAAGGGATTTTGTGCCTCCTGTGTCAGTCATTGGAATCTCCTAACTCAGACATGTTCCAGATTAGTCGTTCCAATCATCAACACACCTTTATTCAGGCATAAAGATACCCCAAGAAATGATTCATAAATGGCTAAAAAAGGGCGTTGTTCCATGGCCAGCACAATATTCCAATATATCCTAATTTATTTCCAAGCTGTCCTTAGCTTGGAATTTCTTACAAGGAAGCTGCCTTATCAGATAGGATGTCCTCAGAGTTAGCAACAGAGGCCAGGCACCATTGCTTACTGTTAACATAGTTAGAATTCTCAGGGCAGTCCCACAGAAGACAGAACTGTTTTACATAGCAGAGTAATCTAAGGGCTTCCCTCTCTTAATGGCATTAGCAGGAACTGCTAGACTAGAACTTCCTGGTGCTTGCCTTCAGCAGACCCAAAGAATTAGCATGGGAATACCAAAATAGCCCCAGCAGGGAGGGCACCACTGGTCTTACCCTTCACACCTGGATACCTGATCTTACCGACCTTGATGTAACCATCCCTTGCCTATGTGATTTTACTGAACTGATGTAACTGTCACCTGCCTATGTGACTTTTGTCATTCACCCTGTCTTCTGTATACCATATAAGCTTGGTTTTCACTTTGTGCAGGGGCACTTAGACTAGAACTAGATCTTAGATGGACTAGGACTTAGACTTAGATTCATTCATTCAGATTCAAGCTTCAAGCCTCATGCAGTCCGCAACCCCCCAGGCCCAGAGGGCTTGGGCCCGGGAGGTGCAGTGCCTGTTCAGCAGAGGTGGCTGCTTTAGACCCAGTGTGTTTCAGGTGGCCTCAGATGTACCTCAACTGCTGAGCTGCCAGATTTCTCATTTCTCTTTTGCAATGACTATAAAAATCTGATGCCATTTTTAAGAAATACATTCAGACTCCGCACTTCCTTGTGTCGTCCCTGCCACCATTTCTTCGCCTACGTCTTGTCAACCTGACTAGGACCCCATTTCTCCCACGGGTTCAGGGAGGCCTAGACTGGCCAGCCCATGGCATATTATAAGTAAATAATTTTTCTCTTTTTAATTTTCTTTTAAACTCCATATTTTATTCCCCTCCAAGTCCACCCTCTGATTGTTCCACATCCCATACCTCCTCCCCACCCCTGTCTCCACAATGATGACCCCATACCTATCTTCACCCCACCAGACCTCTAAACTCCCTGGGGCTTCCAGTCTCTTGAGGGCTAGATGCATCTTCTCTGACTAA
The DNA here is from genome assembly GCF_008632895.1 of Mastomys coucha. NCBI lineage: Eukaryota > Metazoa > Chordata > Mammalia > Rodentia > Muridae > Mastomys > Mastomys coucha. The sequence goes on from NC_045030.1 coordinate 45,838,330, forward strand.
ACTCAGACCCCAGCAGTCCTCTCTGCTGTATATGTGTTGGGAGCCTCATATCAGCTGGTGTATTCTGCCTGGTTGGTGGTCCAGTATTTGAGAGATCTCAGGGTCCAGGTTAATTGAGACTGCTGGTCCTTCTACAGAGTCGCCCTCTTCCTCAGCTTCTTCCAGCTTTATAAGTAAATAATTTAAAAATGGTAATGAAATTGACTTTACCCATTCTAGTTTTTATTGTAAACATGAGCTGGTGGTTTTATATCTGCCAGTGAAGGTTTATATTGATGGTCAACTTGACAAAATCTTGATTCATCAAACACTGGTCTCTGAGCCTCTCTGAGAGGGAGTGCCAAGATTAGGCTAATTGAAGTATGATGACACAATAATCTGAAAACAAAGACACTGGAACTTTGGCTAGACTTCACAGTGAAAGTTGATAATACATCTTGAGGTCAGTTAAGACTTCTAGCCTACTGTGTATTCAAACATTTTTTAAGCTACCTTTAGGATAGCAATATAGCATTACAATCAACTCTACTTGTGTAGGTTTCCCTATGTAATCAGCTTTTACAATCTAAGATAATACATAACTACTATTTTTAATTATGTATTCTTCCATGTTCGAGACTCATGCATAGGTATTGTTCACTGAAAGCAGCAAATACAGAAGTTGAAAGCAGCTTCCTAAAATCTAGCATAAAGGTTGAAAGCATTCATTTGTGCTTATTGGTTGATAAACAATGATGTTTGTTATCTGGATTATTTAGCGCCAGTGACTTAATCCCTTACAGAACTCTCCTAAAGATTCCTGTAAGATGTCTCACTACTTCCCCCATGTAATGCTTTCTATGCTGTCAAACACAGAATGAAGCCTTTTATCAAAGACACACAAATGCATACACACACACACACACACACACACACAAAGGAAGACAGAGGAATCATCAAGTAGAGAATTCAAATCTGAACATATTCTTCATTAAATGACTACAAATGCTTTTATTTCTTTCCTTAATGCAACACTAAGGCATTTTTGGTTACTTGGAGCTAATCACTAATGCATTATAAACCATAGGAAGAAGCATATTAAATGTGACTTTATTCCATAGGCTAAAGCCTAGACTGAATAAAAAGTGAAAAATTATAAAAAGCACCAGCATTCTTCTCTCTCAGCTTTCTGGTTGAGAATTTAGTGTAATCGGTTACCTCGGAATCCTACCATCATGTCATCTCTGTCACGGTAGGCTCAAACTGTAAGACAAAGAAATCCTGAAGTTGTTGTGATGCATTTGATTTTTGCAGCAAAGAGACAAGGAACTAATGTAACATCAGAGAAATTATTTCTCTCTTCCTTCCTGAGAGTATCATCCTATTCACCTCTCTCCCAGCTCCAGTCCTAGGTGAACTTCTAACATCCATATCTTTGTGACTAAATGCCCTAATCTGTTAATTGGAGCATTATCATTCAACCGTTATGACCAGAGCCTTCAGAAAAAAAATATTTGTCATTATTAGCTATGCATGACCATAAAATGAAGACAGTTTAAATAGATAGAAAAAAAGAAAGAAAGAGAGAGAGAGAGAGAAAGGAAGGAAGATAGATAGATAGATAGATAGATAGATAGATAGATAGATAGATAGATAGAGGTAGAGATGAATGATAGATTACAGAATTTTCACATTAACTCACGGGCATGTTTTATACAGTAAAATTGAAGAGGAAAGGTAACATGAGAGCAATCTTTATTACCAATTTCATTTCTCTACTCTTGCCCTGGAGTTTAACAAATATTTCAATATAGCATAGTATACTATTGTACAGAGTATACAATGATAACACGTGTCACCCTAGGTGTAACAATTAGCACTAGAAATTTCCAAAGCATCAAAGTGCAAGACTACATTGGCTCACCCTGAAACTCAACTCTTTTCTTTCTTATATGCTCTAAGTTGCTTTCTTCACAGCACTTGAATGCCCCCTTGAAAAGCTGGTATTTTCGTTTTGCTTTATTTTGCTCTGCATTTTTTTTTCAATCTACCTACTTTAGTCAACTAGCCTTCTGACACTGTTCTGGATGACAGTGACATGGTTAGCTTTTGAGGCAGAAAGTGAAAATCTTAATTTGCTTGTCTTTGAGCGGAAACATCTTTGAAATTTATTCAGAGCAAGAGCAAGGCAATAGGGAAGAATATATACTGCAATCCTCAAAGGAATTGAACATGAATTGTATTAATATTTCTTCAGGGCACAAGATTCTCTTCTTATGAATAAAATCTTTTGAGATCAGGTAAGAAGTTGTAGCTATTTTTCTCTTTTATTACTTTTTATGATATGATGCTTTGAATATTTTGTTTTATACTGACAGTGACTGATAAACAACAAAGCACTCTATATAATCCAACCATGTTGGGTAGATTCTACTCAGCAGATTACTCTTTTAGTTTGAATAACAGATTGTACCAGATCACATTTGTTACTCCATTTGGTTC
>NC_045030.1:45841736-45850367 GCF_008632895.1 Mastomys coucha
AGAAATCCACCTGCCTCTGCCTCCCAAGTGCTGGGATTAAAGGCGTGTGCCACCACTGCCCAGCTGAAATGAGTACTTTTATGAAGCCATGAAAATAGTTGCTGACATGATGCCAAATAGGACATCAAAATTCAAAGTAAAAGGAGATTAAAAGTCTAAGAAGCAGATGAATCAGAGGTAGAAGTTCTAGTCAGGCTAAACACTCAAGAAGAGCAAATGTTTCCATCTGAGTCCACAAACCAGAAAAGACCACTGTCTTAGCCCAAGGGCAGGAAGTGTTATCTCTTAACCAGGCTTTTACAAAGAAACAAAAAGCAAACAAACAAAACCTCAGGTCTCTAACACTTTAGCGAGAGGGCCTTTTGATTTATTCAATATACCCATTCAATATTAACTAGAAACAATTAGAGACAATCTCACAGATATACTCATAATAATGCTTAACTAAATGTCTAGGCACTCCATGACACAACTAAGTTAACATCTAAAATTAACTATCACTACCACATTCTTCTTGGTTGCTATCCCCATAATGGCTGGCATTATGTATATAACATGATCTGGCTCAGTGTATTATAAGCTAAATGTGACATAATTGGGTCTGAAGATAATCCTCATTGATGCTTTACCAGAGTTCTTCATATTACAACATGTGAGTTCTTTTTGGAATAAAGCAGGGTGGGTAACAATCATTAAAATGCAAATGGCTGTGGAAGGCAGACACACTCAACAGAGATTCATTTCAGGAGTTTCTTGTGATTTAAAGAAGTCCCCATTCTAAGTAGAAAAGCAGAAGAAGAAAACATGGGGAGGGTGGAATCCAAATAGTAGCATGCTCACAGATATATGGCAGGTGATTGAAGAGGTAACTGAACAAAGTCAATAACAAGGAAAAGATATGAGAATTACAGAAATTGAAAACAAAGGAATAAATGGCAAAGAACTAAGGACCTGTACTACATTAATTTTTTGCACTGATTCTGATAATATGATAATGTAGATAAAAAATGATGTAAAAAATGAGTCGATGACACCTTCTATGGTTCATTTTTATTGTTTCATGAATAATAAAGATGAAAAACATTCGTTTTCAATGTAGTGACTACAGTGATATCAATCTGGCCACTCATATGCAAATCAACTTCTTAAACATTGTGTGTATCTTCCAGCCACTGTCACACTATCCATCTTCTCTACAGTACTACAGATCCTCCTAAGGCTCCATAATGTTTGAGGACTTGCTAAATGTCAGCCTTTATTATGAAAAACAAAATTCCTCCCGGTTAAGTCAAAGTAAAACGCTCCTTTGAGATAGAAGGGGCACCATGAAATTGTCCAAAACCATGAAGTATTAGGGAAGCAGGAGGAAGTTGTTCCAATGGATATAGTTTGTGTTTTCTTAATTAATCATTTTCTAAATGCCAGCAGTGCATAAAACCCAGCATGTACTACCCAGAATACCTAACACAAAGATAAATAAATTGTTCTCTCTACACCTGTACTGACCAGTTTAGAATGTTTTTCAAGTGGTAGAGTGATATTAATTATCTACAAGAAAAGAAAGTGTGCTTCTAAATGGACCAAGACATAGAATTTGGCCTAATCTATTACTCAGAATGGATTCCCAGTGAGCAGTAATAGTCATTATAACTGCTGCAGCAGAGACCATCTAGGTAAATACAGCAATTACTTTGTGCTCAGTGGGAGAAAGCCCCATGTGCACAATGAAAAGTATTTGTATCTTTTCCATTCAAAAACAATTTAGAATAATAACAAAATGGGACAGAAAGTGAGAAAACAGTAGACCTGGTGAGCTATTCAGTAAATTCACTTCAAACCATCTTGGACTCCATAGATAGACAAAAAAAAAAAAAAAAAAAAAAAAAAAAAAAAAAAAAAAAAAAAAACACTGTAGTAGCAGTTACGGGCAGCTATCGAACCTGTAAAGATGAATAATTAAGATTATACATAAATAAATTTTTTTTTTAGAGATTCTCCCTGGTTTGGGTAAAGGGTCATTTCAGCAAATACATTTTCAGGTTTGTTTATTTTATTTATTTATTTATTTATTAGTTTATCTTCTGGTAAGACAGATCAAACAAGGAACCATTGCTTAAAATGTTGTGTCTAAATTATTCTATTTTGATTGTGCGCCTACTGTTTACTATATATGACATTCTTAAAGGATAATGCCAAGTAAAAGTAAGAATTTGCCTTTACAAAGAAAGAGGAAACATATTGGTAAATGAATTCAGCTACCCCAACCATTATTTTTCTTAACAACTGAAACTAATTTATCTTCCCTTCCTGTTACCTTCTATGCTAGTGAGTATATTGTACACTCTGTGTTGAATTTTAAACTATTTTGGGACATCATTGTCAATCCAACAAGATACATTCATTGACAATTAAATATAGAGTATTCTATGAGACACTGCTGGTATTTGTAGTATCATGTAGAAGGAGACAATAAACTTGAGAAGCATGGTCTCTAGGAGAACTTGGTAGTCACTCCTGGAAAGAAGACTGGACACCTACAGAAATTGTGTTAAACTTGTGAAGTTTGCTGTCTGATTATGTAGTGGAAAACTACCAGAATTAATGACATCTGTATCACTATAGATATTCAGAAAATGTTAACAACCTCTTGATGGGTATGACCTAGGAATATTTAAGCATCTAACACTGGATTAAATTAGATGTCTTTAAAGTTCTTAGGAAAATATTTTCCAAAATATATTATATACATATAATATATTACAAATAATATATAATATTTTATATATTATATATATCTATGTGTATATATATATATATATATATATATGCCCTTTGCACCAAAAATTTTGCTAATTACTTTATAGCTCAGATTATCCACTTTGAATAACACAGTTCTGGACCTGTAATGAGAACACTATAATTTTTTCCTCACTTTAATACACCTAGTAGATAGAGGTCACTGGTACCTGAGCCTCCATCCTTTAGGACTATGGTTCTCAACCTGTGAGTCCTAACCCCTTTGAGGGCCAAAAGACCCTTTCACAAGGGTCACCTAAGACCAAATTCATAACAATAGCAAAATTACAGTTATGAAGTAGCAACAAAAATAATTTTATGGTAGAGGTCACCACAACATGAGGAACTGTATTAAAGGGCCGTAACTTTAGGAAGGTTAAGAATCACTGCACTAGGACTTCGAGCAGTAGCAGGAAAGTTCTGACTGGACAATTTAGTGTTGAAGACATTATGTAACATTCTTTACATTTCACCATTGTATTATTAGGAATCCAATACTCCACAACAATAGCCAATGGGATGTGTCTTCAGATACACATTTCCATGTTCACACAAGGTGACAATTCTCCAAATATCCTTATCCTACCTACTATCTATAACCATGTCCTGTTATTTTGCCCTTTGAAAGAAAAACATAATATGGTCATTAATTGTGCCCATATAGTATCAAATCAAATGTTCCATTAGATCAACAATTGAGTGAAATTGTATTTTTGGTATGTATGAAAACTATCTCTACTACTTTCTATTCATAACATTAAGTTGGCTAAATTCACAAATTCACCCTGAAGTCAAACATTCCTGCATCAACTCCTATTTCTCTAGAACAAAAAAATAATTAGTCATACATAATACTCAGTTTGCTATCAACCCAATGTGCCCTCAGGCTCCAGTGGTAGTAGGTAAGGTCCATTTGCAGGCTGAATAAGAAGGGATAGATGTGTTTGTGTATAAGGCTGACTGATAAAATGCTCATTAATCAGCATCTTAACTTTAACATCAGAGAAAAGCTATAGCCTATGACCAAAGCTTGTGATTCATGATTTCCCCGTTATAGCTTTATTGCTATTACCTCACAGGAGACCACTGTAGTAAGACAGTTAAGCACTGAAATGCCATCTGAGTAAGGATATTGAAGAGTCTGTTATGAAGAAAGACCTAGAGCATGCTGGAGAAACCAATTATCATTAACTGAATGTAAACTTAAAGCCAAACACAACAGGAAGAGCAGTATTAAATGCAGCCATGTTCCTTTTCTTCTGTTTCAGACTACCAGCTACAACAGCTCTTTCCTTATTATTTATTGACCTGTAATAAAAACCTTGCTGGATGGGCCTAATTGGGATTTTCCAACTTCAAGGACTATACTGTGTCTGGGTATACAGATGGTAATCATCTTTATTTATTTATGACCCTGAAGTCGCATCTGCTTCATGATAACTACCATACTATTAGTCCGCTCTGCCTTGAAATCTCAGTAGCTCTAAAGAACCCCTTCAAATACTTGATCAGTCCTCAAACTAATCCTCTCACAATTCATTTCATTTAGGCTCATAATTTATATTGTCACTGATATTGTCTGGGAGTTGAATTCTTGAGTTGAATGAGCCAAAGTAAAGCTTGACCTGTTTCCTCTTTCGCTTGCTTAAAATGACTTAAGCAATTCAATTGACGTGAGGTAGCTATGGGTATTTTGTTAAGGGATTTTTTTTTTCAAATACCAAACACTATGTTAACCTGCACAAACAAGGCTAACTAAAATTAGAGTACTAGCAGGCTGAATTCTACCAACTTAATGTTATGAATAGAAAGTAGTAGAGGTAGTTTTCACGCATGCCAAAAATTCAATTTGACTCAATTGTTGATCAAATGGAACAATTGATTTGATACTATATAGGCACAATTAATGAGCATAATATGTTTTTTTCTTTCAAAGGGTAAAATAACAGAATGGAATATATTGTGATAATGATGATATAGCCATTATAAAAATACTGAGCATATTAGAGGCATTTGGAAATAATTGTTGACTGGTTAACATGTCAGAATACCTCTTCAAAATTATAGCCAAATTTCACATTTCCTCCAGCTCCTGTTCTACAATCTCTACAGGAGAAGGCTTCATCATATTTAGAGGGAGTCAAAGTAAACTTGTGTTTGGTTTACTGTTGTTGTTCCTAGAAATATTTGATTACCTCTACCTGAGTTCAGCCACTTAATATTTCACATATCAGCACTTTCTTGTTAGGTGATCTATTAAACTTCATCAAATAAAATGATCGACTTTTTTCTAGAAGAAAACCACCAAAGAATATAATGCCAGTATTTCATTTCAGGAGAGCCATAATTTACCAGGTCTTTAATAATGTAACACTTGCAGAATGAAGAAAGGTCAGATTTCTATCCCTAAATCACCTTTATGATAATGACAGTTTTTGTTCTTCTCCACTGTTGTGAAATCAATCCTAGCCATACAGAGGTCAACATTTTTGTTATTTAGTGCTTGGATATGATTTAGATGTCAACTTCCCTAGTTCTATCCAATGTCTTTTACAGTATATTTCTGAAAACCACAGGCAGTAAAATTTTTAGATCAAAGGCATTTGGAGTCTATTTCCTCAGTTTCTCCCTCATTGCATGTCATATGGCAATGGGATATAAAACTACCACCCTGACTTCTGTATCCAGAAAAATCATTAAACAAACTGAGAATGAGAGCCATGGATTCATGAATGCTATTAAGAAATATCGAGAAACTAGGATGCAATTCATTAGCAGTAACTTACACTTTTCCACTTTCAGTTAAGTAAGTAATTTTGCATTAAGATGATGCATGTATACATGATTCATTACATGGAAAAACTCTAACTTGATCACATATATCATACCTCAAGATTAATCTAAATGAAAAAGTCAGTGATTTCCTATGTTAGTAGTTCTTGGATTTATAGAAAATTATTTAAAATTCTGAATTTTCCAGATAGTATCTTCAGATATTTTGAATTGGCTCATCTGGAAGCCTTTAAATACACATTTACTGCATTGCTTCAAAGTAAGTCCAATGTAACCAGTTGTCAGCTAGCCATGATGAAAAACATCAGCAAGCAAGATGGGTATATTAGTTCTCAACAGAGATCATTAACTATCACAAATGCTAGAAATTTTGTCATATGGACTCTAAAACAGGAACTTGGAGAACCATAGTATCCATTAGGCAAAAATAAGGTATTGTTTACTTTTGACAGCAGAGCCAGGTAGGAAAGTCTCATTTAAGTAACTAGAAGTAAAACTGTAATTATAACATCTTCCTTCGATTCTATCCTGTTATTTCCAATAGACTATATGCTTGTTGAAAGTGCAATCACATGTAAGAGAAAAGTTTTGAAAACAGTATTTGATAATGTACTCATTAGAAAGACAGTGGTGACATATTGGAATTGTATACAGACTCAGGAATCATGAAAACTAGCTTACATGTTTCATCTCTATCCCAGGTCTCCATCCAGCTGGTACTTAAGTAACCTTCATATTTGTTTAAGAAGCTGTTTTCTTCCATCTCATTACCATAATCTCATGTGTTTTTTGGTATTTAATCCAATTATATTTCTTTCTAGATTAAAATTATAAATGCATCATTTTCCTTTTCTCCTTTTTCCCTCAAACTCCTCCCACATACTCTTCCTTGCTCTCTCTCAAATTCCTGGCCTCTTTTTCTCAATTGTTGGTACACACACACACACACACACACACACACACACATGCACACACACACCTCTAAATACATAAATGCAATCTACTTAGTCTGTGTAATGTTACTGATAGACATATGTTTTCAGAGATGATCATTTGATATTGGATAGCCCAGTGGGGAGTCCTTCTCTGAGGAAAAATTTCTCCTGCCCTCTGCATTTACTGCTAGTAGTTCTGTCCCCTGCAGGACCTTATGATATTTCCCCATTCCATGTTAGCATGTCTGTAATCTTATATCTTGACTATTTTAAGTTCCAGCATCTACCTAGCTTCTAATGTGGCATGTTTTAGAATGATTTGGTTAATATTCAATAACTTATTCGATCTCTCACCTAATTCTCTTACCAGCTAATGATCTTCCATGTTATCGGTTCCACTCTTTGACTTTCCACCATTTACTTTGGTTAATACCTTTTGGATATTTTAATAGTGTTTAATTTCTCTCTCCATGTAAATGAGGGAAAGCAATGACCCTTAATATCTACAGAGAGTAGGATCACAATCTCACCCTCTATCCTCAATTCTTGGTCCTTAACTATGGCTATTAATAAATAAGTTCTGAGCACACATTGTCCAAACATTTGGGATACTGTCCTCAACACTTTGGGTCAGGTCTGTTAAATCACTAAGACTTTTCATGGTTATCTTCTCTACAAAGGCTAGTGATATTTTTTAAGCCCCACATTTTCTTGTAGTGTTATTTAAACAATCATAATGTTTCAAATGGTTGCTGATTCCTCCTCCTTGGAAGACATTTATTTCTAACCTTCTAACATAAAATTAAATAGTTTTCCAAGTAAATATTACTTTCTTTAAACGAGGTAAAAATGGATACGTCTGAATCATGTGTCTTTATACCTCCCATTTACCTTCCTTTACCCATGGTAGCTTTGTAAGAATTTGGTATAATCCCTACATCCTCTCTCTACTGGACACTATGAAATAGAGGAACACGTGGTCTCAAAAAAGTTCCTGGTGATGTATAAACAGCATTAGGAGGCCTATTGCTAGGTTTAATTCTGATAAAATACACAATAATCAAAAATTCAAGTGTGCTTTATACACAGATATAAGTTCGTGTGACAGCATGTTCAAAACTGTTTATTTCCATTAAAAGAGGACAAAAAAATACAACTAAGAACAACTACAGCTTACTGAGGAAAGATTGTAATACTAAGAACCATAGCAGGTACTTTATCTTGCATGTGTCCTTTATTGTCCACAGCACCACACCAGACACGTATGAATATATGCAAGTTAAAGATGATAAAATCCAAGTCAACAAAGTTAAATGGATTGCTTTTCCCAACAACATGACAAACTAGCACATATTTTCTAAACATAAAGTGCATTTTCACCATCTAGTGCAACATCAAGACCTCTCAACAGAATGTCTAAGAAAAATTTCCTTGAAATTCCATGTTTATCGGCAGTAGAAACAATGTAGCAGTAAGACAAGGAAATTTGAAAGTAAAATCTGGGCCAAGAAGCAGTGGGAAAAAAGCTACAACAAGCTGGTTGTTTCAAAGCAAAGCAATCCAGTGTGTGGCACATCTTTTCAAAGCTGAACCACTCAAATGCTCTGTAATCAGCAGTACTGGAGATATTTTGGGTTTTACTTTAGAGATGAATGTGAAAACTATGGATCTAGTATCTCAACACAGCTGTTTCAAATCCCCTGAGGAAGGACACTAAGAGAGAAGGTGGGCATAGTGGAGCTTTTGCCAGATGGTTTGTCTCCACATTAGACTCTTCTCAGCATATTTCATTTGTTTAACTTTATCCTGTCTGCTACTTCAGTAAAGATGGTTTAATTCTGAAGAACATTTTTCCTTTTCAGTTATGTGGAATTCAACACTTCAGTTGATACCACTGTACGTTCAGATTTCATATAATTGTTTTTTAAACAGTATATATGTTCTTATATTCTAGAGAAAGGTTGTTTGTTCCTGTTTATTCATTAAAGTTCTCAAACTGAGGTCAGATTCTCTCTGTGTCTCTCTCTCTGTCCCTGTCTCTCTCTCTGTCCCTGTCTCTCTCTGTCTCTCTGTACCTCTGTCTCTGTCTGCCTCTCTCTCTCTCTCT
>NC_045030.1:45850505-45853310 GCF_008632895.1 Mastomys coucha
TCTCTATTTGCTTTGTCTGGAAGTCTTGAAGTTATCACCTACTCTCAACTCCTATTTTCCAGAAAGTGTTAATATTTGATGTGAGAATGATTCCTAGGATATGCCCAGACTTCTTTCAAGTTTCTGTTTTAGAATGTTGTCAATATTCCTTCCCCTAGCTTCATTCTTCATCTTAGGTTTTCAAGCTCCACCTTAAAAGCTGTGGACTCTTATATAGAGCAAAGTGTTCTATACTCCATGTTTTGCAAACTACCAAAGACTTTATTGGCTCTACTGAGTTACTCTCAAGACCTTATTTTGTAAAAGGAAGGTTTAGGGGTAATAGATAGGGGTATCTCACTTATAAGAGTTTCAATAAAATGAGCTCCTTTTGATGCTAATTATATTGAATTTCACAGGAAAAAAACTTAAAGCACTCTAACAGAAAGATTTGAAAATATGTGGATATAATCCTTACCACTAAGATAGATTTAGGAACTCTGTCTCCAATTATTATTTAATAATTCATAGTCTTGGTACCAACAGATAACAAGCTACATATTACTCTGTGAAGAAGTAAATGGTATCAGGCAAAACTATCATTTAATCATCATGCCATCAGCAGTTATTATTGTTGAATTTGATGTTATTTCATTTGCAGGGAAAGTTAGAATGACCTTGAGAATGTTAATAAATCCTCTATCAATAGACAGATGATAAAATAATACAAATGTGATAAAGGCATTAGGAATTTCCTTCTATAGTTAGCTGAGGTACTACAGTACCTCAAAATAACTTTGAGAAGTGATAGCAACCTAGTAATACCACAATTTAAATTTCCTTCTACAAGAACTTTCTAAATTCTGAGAAAAAGCAAGATGGTAGTATGGATGCTAATAAAGTCACAGTGGCTACATAAGTTTTTCCAGAATAAATTCAAGTGAGTTAAATGGATTCAGAGCTTCAGAGAAGATAATATCTATAGCCTTTGGATCTTCAAGTATAAGATAACTGAGTCTCACTCTCCAAATATGTCTGATTCTTCCTTTGAATATTCAAGAGACTTTAGACCTTAGTAGCTAAGGTAGATGCCACCATAAGAGTCCCACTTGATAAATACACAGGAGTGCTATTGCTCCAAGGGTTAGTGATGCCTGATCTGCCTTCAGAAGTTCATCAAAAAGTTAGGATTAATTTATCTGCAAAGAACAAAACTTCTTTTAATATCTACTATAGAAAATGCTTCATCTAAGTTCTCATTTGGATATAATGATTTCATCTATGCAACACAAATCTTTCTTGATTTACTTGTACCTACTAAGCCTCTTCTCAGAGTTTCTACACATAGCAGGTTTTAAGATCATAATAATCTATTATGCTCGGAATAGAAGATTAACTGCAAACTGGACTAGCAGCCAAACTCTGTTGTGCATTATTGTGTGACATTCAGCAAAACATGTAAGCACATAGAATTTCATTGCCGTGGATGGCCAGAAGACCTAGAGTAATGTACGTGGATATCAACCCAGAATTCTGTGCCTAGAAAAACTGTCAGCCATCGTTTAAGAAAGAAGCAAGTCGTTCATTGATACAAACAAGGTAAAATAATTCATATCCATCAGCTCTGTGGAGAATACTAGAAGCAAGACTTCAGAATAAAGAGAATAAAAATACTATTCATAGCTAATAGACTCTAGAAGGAAAATAAATTACTATAATTACCAAAATAAAGCACAACTAAGAACACAAACAGCAAGAAACCAGCAAAATAACTGCAATCAACATAAATTTTTCAATAATAGCTTTAAATATTAATAACACCAACTCATTATTCAAAAGACACAAGATAGCTGAATGGATTAAGAAACAAAGACCTTCATGCTGTCTGCAAGAAAGTCATCTTCCCTTTAAAGGGAAGTTGTCTTGAGGAAAAGGAAGGAAAATGTGTTCCAAGCAAATGGAGTCAAGTAAGCAGGTATTGCTAGCCTGATATATGGCAAACTCAACTTCAAATGAAAACTATTCAGAAGGCAGGAAAAAAATCACCCAAGAAAAGCTTAAAATCATAAATGTATGATACAGATTTCTCAAACACATGGACAAGAAGAGAAGAATTTTAACAAAACGTGCAGGGAAAACTTAGATGCCTGTGTGTAGAAAAACTAAATTAGACATCTACAAACTTGCACAAAAAATGAAATCCAAAGGCCTCAAACTCAAATTTGAAATTCTGAAACTGTTAGAAGAAAGTATAGGCAATACTTGACATGATATAGGTACAGGAAAGGAAACCCTGAACAAGATCTCATTTGCTTAAGAATTGGCAACAATATTTAAAAGTAAGGACTCATAAAATTAAAAACTTCTACAGAGCTAAGGAAATAAATATTGAGTGAAGAGAAATCCCACAGAGTAGGAAAAAATATTTGCCAGCTATACATCTGATAGAATTAATATCCTGAATATACAAATAACTCAAAAAAAGAGTCAAGAAAACAATCTATGTTAAAAGTTGGATCATGAATCAAAACATAGTTCTCAAAAAGAAGAAATAAAAATGACAAATATCTCTAAAATTATCATCATTAGTAACTATAGAAATTAAAATTAAAACCACTTTGAGATTTCATCTCACCTTAATCAGAAAAAGTAAGATAAAAAAAAAAAAAACAACTGACAACAAATGCTGGCAAGCTTATGGAAACAGGGAACCTTCTACACTGCTAATGGGATTTCAAATGGATCTGGCCACTCAGGAGAGAAATTCTTAGGGAAATGGATGGATCTGGAGAATATCATCCTGAGTGAGGTAACCCAATCACAAAA
>NC_045030.1:45855691-45857283 GCF_008632895.1 Mastomys coucha
ATAAATAAAAATAAAAAATATATACAATAAAAAAATAAATCTAGCATATAACCTAAAGATATCATACTTTACTATATGCTTTAAAGAGTCAACATCTTATTCCATAGACACTTGCTCAACAATGCTCATTGTTTCTGTATTCACATTAGCTAGAAAATGGAAGCAACTTGAGGTCCTTTAACTGAATATTTGATAATAAAAATGTAGTACATGTACACAATGGAATACTACTCACCTGTAAAGAGAAATGAAGTCATGAAAGTGTGGGTAAATGGATGAAACTTTTAAAATATTATGTTGGGTGATGTTACCCAAACTCAGAAAGACAAATGCATGTTCTATCTCATCTATTGTTGCTAGCACCAAATCTTTAGATATGAGTGTATAACTTTTTTTTTCTTTTAGATATTTTATTTACATGTAAATTTCTCCATTCCCAGTTTTCCCTCCAAAAAACAAAGAAACAAACAAAAAAAAAACAAAAACAAACCCCTGTTGCCTCCCACTTCCCCATGCCTGCCACCCCGCCCTCTCCCAATTTCTGGCCCTGGCATTCCCCTACACTGGGGCACAGAACCTTCACAGGGCCGAGAGCCAGGAATGTAAAAAGCAACCATGGGATGAGAGACAGCAAGAAGCTTTAGGTAGCAAAATACCAGAATATAACTAATATGAAGTAGAGAATGGGAAAAATGGAAAGAGAGGTTTTAATTGTGAATGGAGAAGGAGGACAATATAAAAAGAGGGTGAAAAAGCAGTAATACCAAGGATGCTTGAAGCAGATATAGAGAAATATTCTTTTAACTTACTGCATATGTATGCTTATATATATGGGGGTGAGTAGGGTTTTGTGTGTGTTGCAGGATATTTGACCACACTGTAAACACAAAAATTGTGTTACTTGCTGAACAAAAACTGTTTCTAATTATGGTGTAGCTCAGCCTTTAGCACACACATTTAATCTCCCTGGCTGAAATACAGACATACCCAGATGATTGTTAATCCCAAACACCCATTAATTGGTTTAATCCCAAACAATAAACGTAAAGTGAGTTTATAGAAGGAAGTACCCATGTTTAAAAGTGATACTGGATTGAATGGCAGACCTCCATTCTCCTGCCACCTCTCTGTCCACCTTGGCTTGACCTGAGGTTCCTGAGTCATATAGAACTGCAGGTCTAGAAACGTATGCCCCAAGGATACCAATCAGAGGTCTGTCAGACCAGGACCATCAAGGTTCATCCCCTCGCAATACCTACTATAGCAAGAACAATCAGGGACCAAAACCACCTAGATGGCTAAAGACCCCCAAAAAACACCATCAAAAAAAGCCAGACAATATACCTCCAAAGCACAGCTACCCCACTACAGCAAGCCCTGGATATCCTAACACAATGAATGCACAGGAAAATGACCTTAAATCCAAACTTATAAAGATAGTAGAGAACTTTAAAGAGGAAATAAATAAATCCCTTGAAGAAATACAATCAAACAGAAGTCTTTAAAGAGGAAACAAATAAATCCCTTAAAGACATACAGGAGCAGACAGTTCCACAACACCCAGAGGAAGCTCCATTCCCAGGTGCTCTAAC
>NC_045030.1:45857747-45860399 GCF_008632895.1 Mastomys coucha
ATCCCTTAAAGAACTACAGGAAAACACAATCAAACAGATGAAGGAAATGAACAAAACCATCCAGAATCAAAAAATGGAAATAGAAACAATAAAGAAATCAGAAATAGAGACAATACTGGAGATAGAAAACCTAGGAAAGAAATCAGGAGTCACAGACACAAGCATCACCAACAGTTCCTCAGGAAATTGGACATAATTCTACCAGAGGACCCAGCTATACCACTCCTGGGCATATATCCAGAAGATGCTCCAACATGTAATAAGGGCACATACTTCACTATGTTCATAGCAACCTTATTTATGATAACCAGAAACTGGAAACAACCCAGATGTCCCTCAACAGAGGAATGAAACAGAAAATATGGTACATCTACTCAATGGAGTACTTCTCAGCTATTAAAAACAATGAATTTATGAAATTCTTAGGGAAATGAATGGATCTGAAGAATAACATCCTGAGTGAGGTAACCCAATCACAAAAGAACACACATGGTATTCACTCTCTGATAAGTGGATAGTAGCCCAGAAGTTTGGAATACACAAAGTACAATCCACAAACCACAAGAAACTCAAGAAGGAGGACCAAAGTGTGGATACTTTTTTCCTTCTTAAAATGGGGAACAAAATACCCATGGAAGGACTTGCAAAGACAAACTATGGAAGAGAGACTGAAGGAAGGACAATCCAGAGACCTCTCCACCTGGGAATCTTTCCCATATTCAATCATCAAATCCAGACCCTATTGTGGATGCCAGCAAGTGCTGGATGACAGAAGCCTGATATAGCTATCTCCGGAGAGGCTCTGCCAGTACCCATCTAATACAGAAGTAGAGGCTCACAGCCATCCATTGGACTGAACACAGGGTCCCCAATGAAGGAGCTAGAGAAAGGACCCAAGGAGCTGAAGGGTTTGTAGCCCCTTAGGACTAACAACAATATGAACTAACTAGTATCCTCAGAGCTCCCAGGGACTAAACCACCAAAGAGTACACATGGTGGGATTTATTGCTCCAGCAGCATATGTATCAGAGGATGGCCAAGTAAGCCATCAATGGGAGGAGAGGCCCTTGGCCCTGTGAAGGTTCTATGCACCAATGAAGGGGAATGCCAGGGCCAGGAAACAGGAGAGGGTAGTTTAGTGAGCAGGGGGAGCAGTTAGGGAACAGGGGTTTTATTGGTTTTGCTTTTTGTTTTTTATTTTATTTTATTTTATTTTTATTTTTAGGGAGGGGAACTGGGAAAGGAGATATCATATGACATGTAAATAAAGAAAGTATCAAATAAATAAATAAATAAATAAATAAATAATGGAAAGATCTCCTATATTTTGGATGTATAAGATTAACATAGTAAAAGTGCCCATCCTATCAAAAGCAATCTAGAGATTCAATGCAATTTTCATCAAAACTCAAACAATTCTACACAATGTCATATGGGGAAAAAAAATATAAAGATAGCTAAAGCAATCCTATACAATAAAATAACTACCAGAGGTTGCACCATCCCTGATCTCAAGCTGTAGTTCAGAGCAGTAGTATAAAAAGTGCATGGTGCTGGCATTGAAAACAGACACTTTGATCAATATAATTGAATCAAAGTCCCAGATGTTAATCCAATCACTTAAGAACACCTGTTTGTTGATAATGAAGCCAGAAGTACAAGATAGAAAAAAAGAAAGTATCTTCATCAAATGGTACTGGGACTAACCAGATTCTGCATATAGAAGGATACAAATAGATCCATATTTATCACCCCAACAAAAATCATGTCCAAGTGGCTCAATTACCTCCAAATAAAACCAGATACATTGAACCTGATGGAAGAGAACATGAGTAACAGCCTTGAACACATTGGCACAGGAGAAAACTTCCTAAATAGAACACTAACAGCACAGGCACTAAAATCAACAACTAATAAATGGGACCTCATGAAATTGAAAACTTTCTATAAAGCAGAGAACAACATCAATAGGACAAAATGGTAACCCAGAGAATGGGAAAATATTTTCATCAACTCCACATCTGACAGTGGGCTAATATACAAAATCTAAATAACTCATGAAACTAGACATCCAACAAACTAAATAATCCAATTAAATGTGGGTACAGAGCTAAACAGAGAATTCTTGACAGAGGAATCTCAAATGACTGAGAAACACTTAAAGAAATGTTCAACACCCTTAGCTATCAGGGAAATGCAAATCAAAACCACTTTGATATTCTATCTTATACCTGTCAGAATGGCTAAGATCAAAAACACAAGTGACAGCTCATGTTGGTGAAGATGCAGAGCAAGGAGAACACTCTTCCACTGCTGCTGGGAGTGCAAACTTGTACAGCCACTTTGGAAATCAATATATCACGGATATATGGAAAGAAGCTCGAAAGAGTATGCCTGACCCTTTTGCCTAATTGTGGGATCCTTTTCCTTCTGCTGGGTTGCTTTGTCTGATCTTGATGTAATGGTATGTGCCTGTTCTTATTGTAGCTCTTTATGCTGTGTTTAGGTGATGGCCCTGGGAAGCCTGCTCTTTGCTAGGGTAGGCTGAGGGAGGTTGGATTTGGAAGAGTGGAGAAGTTGTGGGTAAAGACTGGGAGGGGAGGAGAGAGAAGAGGAACTGCGATCAGGATGTAGTATATGAGAGAAGAATTA
>NC_045030.1:45860914-45864932 GCF_008632895.1 Mastomys coucha
AGCATATTCAGGTTTTATAAAATCAGACAGTAAACCAATATATAACATTTAGCTTTAAAAATAATATCCATACTGGCAAGATTGCTTAGTGGATAAAGATGCCTGCTGCCAAGTCCGACAACCCAAGTTGCATCCATAGGGCCTGCACAATAGAAAGAATAAATCAACTCTCTTACCCTCTACACAGGCATTGTAACACATATAGGTTCTGCATGAACCCCACTCCCACACAAAATGCATAAATATATTTTTATAAATCTTTCTAAAATATAAAAATAAATGTTACAAATAAGGCTCTAATTGGAGTTTGTTCAAAAATGACTAGAAGATAAAGAGATTGAGTACAACTGCCTATTTTAGGAACTCTGCAATAAAAGAAAGCAAAGAACTGGAGTGGAGGCCGGAGGAAGATGCTGAGTAAATAATTCACATCTTTTCACATGGCACAAATTACTGCATGTTTGAATGATGATAGAAATTATCTCTGAGAAAGACAAATTTGACCTTTCAAGAGAAATAAGAGCTAATTTCTATTAAAAATAGATGTGAAGGTACATGCCTGCATGATAGTATCTATGTAGATGCTTGGATAGATAAATGCCATTTATTGTTAGAAGACATTGGAAGTCAGTTGGTAGATTTGTTGTTGGAAAGGGAAAGAGTTTCATCCAAGTTGTTCCAATTTTATTACTCATGTAGAGAGACAAGAGAGTTGTTGGAGATTTGTAAGGAGAGCAAAGACAAATAATTGTACTAATTTCAGAAGTAGTCGGGGTTTCTAAACATTAATCCAAGAAAGAGGGTAGCATATTTGGTTACTATAAGTTCAACAGAAATTGGGTTTTTGGAAAGAGGAGAAGAAAAAAAAACACAACAAATATAGAACAGACAAGAAAATGGGGTTACCATTTGTAAGGTTGCATGGTTTTTGCTTAGAATAAGGATGAAAAGGGTATTGATTGAAACAGTAGAAAGTTTTAGGATATTGGTGATGAAAGACAAGAGTTGTAGTAAAGTGTATGAGAATGATGAAAGAATATGTAGTCAAGGAGGATTGGAATGTTCATCAGATCAAAGAAATCAAGCAAATGAGGGATCACCTCGAGTTTGGGTATCTGAGAGTGATTGAAATAAACACAAATAAGAGTCAGGAAGGATGAATACTTCTTTCTTTTTTATTTTACTGAGTCAGTCTCCCTGTGTAATCTAGGATGGCCTCAACTTTGATTTTCTTGCCTCTCACACCAAACTGTTGAGTGGTTGAGACTACTGGCTTGTACCAACATGATCCAGTTTCAAATTTTGTTTCATTTTCATTATTTTTATTAAAGTGTAGTGAATTTCCTTTTTCCTTTTTCTATGCTAGCATATAAAATGATAAGACCCATTATAGTATGTAACTTAACTTTATTTTCATTTTTTCTCCTCCTCTAATGTTCTCTTTCCTCCTTTCAGCCCTTGGTTTACTTATTAACTTCTTCCCCTCAAAATAATCCTCCTCATTTCATGTCATATATATTTTATCACTC
Organism: Mastomys coucha; assembly: GCF_008632895.1. NCBI lineage: Eukaryota > Metazoa > Chordata > Mammalia > Rodentia > Muridae > Mastomys > Mastomys coucha. The sequence goes on from NC_045030.1 coordinate 45,862,444, forward strand.
TCTCCTTTTTCTATTTTTTCCATTGCTGTACCCTGTCTCACAGGGGCTGAAGTGCTAAATACCTTGTCACTATGATAGCATAAATTGGAAAAAGGGAAACCTTAAAAAAGTAGAATCTAGTAAGTCTTTAGGTTACTGGTGATATAGTTTTGAGGAAGATTGTGAACCTAGACATCCCTTTAATTCCTTTTGCTTACTGCCACAAGATAAGCACTTTTGCTCTCCAAATGCTCCTACATTAACATGTTTCTTTCCCTAGACCCAAATCAGCCTAGTGACCCAATCAAGAACTGGAACTGCCAACATGTGAGTTAAAATGTATTATTCTTACTACAAGTGAATGCCTCACATATTTTGGTTTTGTAATAGTTTGTCTACTACAATTCCACTTCCCACCAGTTTTCATATAGTCAGTACTCAAAGGTAGTAACTCTCAGTAGTTTAGCTTTTCATTTAACTTCAACAGAGAACTAGTAATCAAACACCTAATGACAATGGCACTTTTTGATGAATCATTTTGTACAGTGAATATTTTTTGATATACGGGGTAAACAATTTTCTTTATGTCATGTAATATATACCTAAAAACTTATATCAGGATTTTGAAGAATAACCAAAAGGTATGACATGAACTTAGAGCTTATAGAAGTACTGGCTCCATATCAATGTCAACTTTATCAATTTGCATATCCTATCAGTTTGACCTAGTCATTAGACCAAAGCCATTAAGAAAAGATATAAAAATTTAATATTGTCTTCATAATACCATTATCATCAATTGGTCAGTGTCTTCAAGTTTCATTTTACATAATATAAAAAATGAATCATATTTAGAAAATAAATCCTGCATCATTTTATTTATCTGTCCTATCATACAATGGAATAAAATACAGGTTGCATATTTAGCATGTATTCCCTAAAGACTGCCGAACCTCCATCACATATTCTGTATCTGTTGAATTATTGAATGATTTATTATTATTGAATGATTTGTTAATTTATTCATGTGCTTGCGGTATTGGGAGACATCTACACCATAATAAATGTGTGAACATGAGAGAACAATTTTTGAAAATAAGGTCTTTCACCATGTGAGTTCGTTATTGAACTTATGTCTTCAGTCTTAGCAGCAGGCTACGATTATGTTCTTTTACATGCTGAATCACTGTACTGGTGTTTGAAAACCATTTGAGAACATATCGTCTCCTTTCCTCCCTAATAAATCTCATCTAGAGCACAAATGAAACCTAATGTTAACTAATTATGATGTAGGAACTTTGAACCATCCCTATATCAAAGCAGGGATGAAACTTAGAGGAGGAGATGACTAGATCACTTATGTTTCAGTTATAGTAAGCATTTCACATAATTTCATCTCATATGATTACCAGAAAAAATGCAGTAATTCCATGAATTGACCTAATACACATATACCCAATGTACTATAATTGGTGTATTTCATATTGATGAAATGTATACTAATTCCAGGACATTCTCTAAAACTTTTTTCCTCTTTTCAAGTATATCCTATTGTCATTGCTTATCTTTCCTAAAAAGTAAAACCTACTAGGAAAAGATTATCTGTTTTACAGATAAACTCTAAAGTAGGTAACAGAATGAATATATTTGAAGGATATATTGTATAAATCATGATATTTAATAACAAATATTAATAGAGAATCTACTATATGCTGGGAACTACTAAAGACCCTAGCTTGGATCTACCTGATAAGATACAAATAGGAAATGGATAGTATGATAGAATGAGGCAATTGAAAGTTTAATTAAGAAACTATTCACAAAAGGGGGATGAATATTAAATAAAGAACCGTATATCAGAGAGAGCAATAGCTGGATATCTTTCATCTCTTTGCTGAGGAATCAAGAATGTGGGGCATTTACTGGACTGAAGAAAATTTCAGGTTGTTAAAATAGGAGACTGCTATCTGACAGGAGCTGTGACCTTTGTCATAGGAACAGTCTTTGTCAATTCATGGCAGACTAGCAGAGCGGGAGCTGGAGAAATAAATATCTGCACTCCACTTCTAACTTCTGACCTTCTGCTTGTTGTATCCCATGAGAAACTGAAAACAAAGTTGCCTTTTGGTGTGAACCATACAAGCTAAATTAAGACAGGGGAAAAAATCTAAAGGGGGCTGTCTAGTACATATGTGTTTCTGAAACTGCACAACATCAGAAAAATTAGGATATATTCTGGAGATAAGTAAAACTGACGTTTAGAGACAATGATTTGCACAAATTGACAATGCCACTACATAGAAAAAGATATCTATAGCAGTATTCTCTGTTCAACATTGCTGTTCCTAGTGACTACTACACCTTCACACCAAAATGTCTCATGGAGTATGTCTAAGTTACATCTTCCTGAGCTCCATCAAACAGCAACTGAATCAAAATGCACTGGGGACCCTTGGGATGCAGATTGTTAAAAGGTGCACAGATGATGCCAATACATGTGAGCACTAAAA
>NC_045030.1:45865299-45879430 GCF_008632895.1 Mastomys coucha
ACACACACACACACACAAACACACACACACACATACACACACACACGAAACTAGAAACTACTCTCCTCATCTTCCAGGTAAAAACTTATTACTTACATGCTCTTAGCATGTTTTGAGTATTTACAGAGGATCAATGTACAAAATATTATGTTGTATGTAAGTTAAGAATGCAGTTGAATAGTGATTCCTATTAGAATAATTCAGAACAGAAATTGTGATAGAAACTATTATGATTATCCTTTAGTAAGGTCAAGGTTTCAAAACAAAAGCCTGTGGATGTAATTACAGATAATTTATATATCGCTAAAGGGATTATCATTAAAATAGTGCATACAAAAATAAACGTGGAAAACTCTTTAAAAGCTTTCAATGAAAAATCAGGCACTAAAAATGGAGTGTTTTGTTTCAATTCTCAAAAAAATGTCAGAAAGTACATATACTTAAATCATAATTTTATAATAAACACAATAGTCAATTTTTACATGTTCATACTATCCACACTTTTCATTGTGTTTGTACTTTTTAAATTCTGCAGCATTTACAAAAATATCAGCAATGTTTACATACTAAAAACTGAGTTTTTAATTATTTCTCTAATTATCTCAGTTTTAATACAAATGGGATACCTCGTAATCCCCAAGTAAAACACAAACTACTTACACTCAGGTTAAAAGCTTCAATCTAAAGTCCTAGGTCATAGGCTATAGTAGAAAACCCAACACTGCTGTTTTGTCAAATAGACACCATGTGCCTGTCTAAACAATGAACGTTGTTGTCACTTTCAGTCAGAGAAGATTCTGATTAATGTAGGCAGCAGTGACTACAGAGTAACTCAATTATTGGTGCTGAAAATAAGTACCTGGTGTGTGCTCAACCCTAAGTGAGACATCTATATCACCCTCTCTACAGTTTGGGAGAATTCAGTGTAAGGAACTGGCAAGCACATTGGGAACAAGAAGACCAATAGGATGCTGTGAAGTGCTGTTGTCCAGACATGATGCAGCCATTGCACTCGTGAGCTTATCCTGACTGTGACAACAACATTCCTTCATGAAGTTGGAGATCTATACTGAGCTCTCATCCATCCCTGAAGATCTATGTTAGGTTAATGGTTAATGAAAGAGGTATAGCCTTTGATAAGGTATTCCTATAAGCAATCTTAAGGAAACTCATTGAGTCACCAAAAAAAGAAGTATATGGGAAGGGGAAAGAGACCATCAGCAGTATAGGGGGAGCAAGAGAGAACAATGGAGTATAAAAGTGAGCAAAATATTTATATGCATATATGAAAATAATGTCACACTGAAACACATGATTATGTATGGTTAATATTTATTAATGGAAGAAAAAATGCTTTAAATAAAACTTACTTTTGCCCATTTTAGACTTTGTCATCCACAAATATTACGTCCCTGAATATCTGGAATAATTAGATTTTTTTAAAAAACATAAACTTAATTCAATGCCTATTTGGTACATGTTTATTTTTAAGGTAACATAAATAGTTTTGAAACATGAAGTAGTGGTTTCACATTATGAATATACTAAATGCTTCTGAATTTTTTGTTATAAAATGGTTAGTGTCACATTCTATAAAATTGACCTTGCTTTTTTTAAGTGATGATTTGATCAAATAACTAGGAATTGAAGGAACAATGCAAAACAACCAGGGTCTCAATGGGGCAATCTTATTTCTATGCTGTCAAATTCCTTGAAACACTTGATAATTCACCAGACACCTGGTCCTATCAGCTCCAAAATTCATGCATAGCTCTTAGCAATCTCTTAGGACTAGGCAGGTTTAGAAAAATATTTTTAAAATAGAGTTCAAAGCCTGCCAAAGATGAGAGATTATGATAAATAAACATTCCAGTATATTAATAAGACCTTTGAAGGGTTGGGTTCTAGTAGTCATAGCAGATCATAAATGCCCAAAGTTACATACACTTCATGAAACTTAATCATAAGTGAGCTTAATCTGTAGATAAATGAACCATTACTAGTCCAGCTTCCTCACAGAAGCTAAAACTTCTCCTTGAAGACAAGCAAATCATTTAAAGCTTATAATTTTTTAAATTATTCTGTATGAAAGTATCAGGCACCTCAAAGCCAAGACTGAGAGAAATAGCAATAGCAATACACTTCGTGTGCAGTAGAAATATATAAATATGTGCATACATACAAAATTGTGCATGAATGTTTAGAGCAGTACAATTAATAATAGATAAAATGCGGGAACGACTCAAAATGCCATCAACATTAGGAAAGATAAATATTCATGCACTCATACATTGGGAGCAATGCAACATTGAAGTGAATGGATTACTGATTGCATGCAACAAGTGCACATCAATCTCCCAAGCATAAAATTGAGTGAAAGCAGACATAAGAAAATATAGCATGCATTAATTTTTAAAAAACAACAGACAAAAATTATGAATGCTGATAGACATCATGATAGTAGTTAGCTCTTGGAAGTAGAGTAATGACAGAGAATTTGCCCACATGCAGCTTATGTGATCCTGGCAATATTTTATCTCATTATCTGGGTTGTGGTTACACAGATGTGCACATTTTGAAATTTTTCATTATGCTGTTCATTTATAATTAGTATGCTTTTTCCCTCTGCATGTTAGATGTCAGTTAAAAAGTTTGCTTTAAAAATGGGAAGTGGAGTAACTTGTTACTAGGAAAACTCTTGTATGTCCAGCTGCATGGAATAAAGACTTACTATAGCTTGTCAAGTTCTGATTGAGTTTCTTTAAAGGCTAAAAAACCTGAAGTGCAATACAATCAGCCTGTATTCCTTTTCTTATATCCACACTTGATTCTTGTAGTCATTCCTCACATTTTGTGTCCTATACTTGTACAATTATAGGCCATTTCAAAAGTAAATGCTTTCATAAACTCATGACTTGTACTCCATGAGACCTGTGTTCCAAGAAGAAAAGTTTGTAAACAACCATCCCAACATCTTCTGGTATCCCTGGGTATTCAAGTAGTTCTTTTATTTTCTAAATTCTTTAACCATTATGGATGTCTCAGGAAGAGAATTACTTTCATTGTTGGAAAATTTGTGCAGGGACTACTTTCTCTATGAATATACCAAGAATCAATTTGGTAACTATTAATCTTTCTTATCAACATCCCACTTTTCTATCAGCAAAACCACAAAAACAAATAAATGCAAATGAGGACAGAGAGAAAGGGTAACTCATATGTTATGCATATATAGTGTAAAGATATTCCTCCTTAAAATTTAAACAAGAATATTTAAAATACCATGGATGATCCTGGAGGACATTATATCAAATGAAATATGCCAAGCACTGAAAGACAAATACCAAGTATTTTCACTCAAATGTGGAAGCTAAATAATGTTTATCTCATAAAAATAGAGTAAGGTAGTAATTCATGATGACTGAAACAAATACGGGGAAGGAGATAGGAATAGGTTGGGAAACCCTCATGTTCAGGCATAGTTGGCCAAAACAAATGAAATTCCATGTTTTTTGTTTGTTTGTTTGTTTGTTTTTGAAGTGCTTTTATTCATTGTTATTTTTGGCTTAGTTTTCTTTTAAGAATGAGTAAGAACTTGGACTAAGCAGGAGATGTCTGAGAGGGGCAAGAATATAATCAAAATTTATTCTATAGAAATAGCAAAAAGAAAGAAAGAAGAAAGGAAATCTGGTTATAGTAATAATATGTTGAGTAACCAGTACAAAAACGCAGTTGGATGGGAAGGTAGCTTCCAGTATATGGTGAATATAGTTAGCACCAATTCATCGTATATGTACAATTGTTGTACTGGGGTATCCCTGGGCCTTAAAATATAAAGTAAGATTAGTGCAGAAATACCTATGTATCTCTGCATTTCTACAACTTTAATAGTAAGCAACTTATAGATTCAAGTGGGGTATCAATTACAAGATGACTGAATGAAGAGAATATGGATGATGGAGTTTTAGTCAGCTGTAAGGGAAAACAAAATTACCATTTGCTGGATATGAGAATTTCATAGTAACTAATATTATGATGAAGTTTTCACATGTGTAGAGGAATTTTAATCCAGAAACATGGCTGTTCTGGCAAGGGATCACATATAAAGACCTTCTCAGTCTATGCAATTGGACTGGAATGTAGACAAGCTACATACCTATAGTCCCTCTGGCTGGAATACAGACATTCTTTTAGAGCACATCTTTAATCTCAAAGAATGACATGTAGTTGATGGACAAACAAAGTGACAAATCAGAGAAAGACTTGACAGAATAAGTAAGAGATAGGATAAGCCCAACTCTTATTAGGAAAACATACAGAAAAGAGAGGCTACTTAAAGAGCAAAGAGGAGGAAGAAATAGACAGAGAGACAGACAGAGACAGAGAGACACAAAGAGAGAGGGGGGAGGGAGTAAGGGGGAGGGAGGAAGAGAGGGAGGAAGGGATGGAGGGAAGGAGGGACAGAGGAAGGGAGAGAGAGAGAAAGAGAGAGAGAAAGAGCAGTTCAGTTTGGAGCAGAGCAGTTCAATTCAGTTCTGTTTAGTTCAGTCCAGTTCACTGTGATTTAGTTCAGTTTAGAGAAGTTCAGTTCACTGAGGTCAGAGACAGAGTAATCCAGTCAGAAACCAAGAGAAGCCACCAATTTGAATCAATCAGCTTAGATAGAAGTTTAAGCCAGAACAGCAGAGTTGAAGAAGCCAGCCAGAGTTCAGAAAGAACAAGAAAGGGTAAGCTTATTCAAAAGTAAGCCTTCAAGATGATAATCGCATCATCTGGCAAATAAAAGCATCATTTACACAGAGAGAGATTGGAATAATACAAATGAGGACATTTCTATTTAAAAGATCCTAGAAAATAGATGTATTTCTAAAAGTAGACGATTGATCACACACCGGTCGCCTTGCCTCACAAAACTCAAGTATAATTTCAGCAAACAAGTTTTCAAAAGAAAGTACACTCAGAAAGATATCAATAGAGACAGTTGACTAGATATGTCAATGAAATTTTGGAAGACTGAAAATACACAATGGAATGCTACTCAGCTATTAAGAACGAGAACATCCTGAGTTTTATAGGCAAATGGATGGAGCTAGAAAATATCATGCTGAATGAGGTAACTCAGACCCCAAAAGAAGTGCATGGTATGTACTCACTAACAAGTGGATATTAGAAAAAAAGTACAGAATATCCAAGATATAGTCCTCAGAACTCAAAAAGGTCAACAAGCTGAAGGAACCAAGTGAAGATCCTTCAGTCCCACTTTGGAGAGAGAAGAAAGTAACAACAAGTAGGGACAGAGAAAGGGACCTGGGAGGGAAACTGGACTGGGGGGGTGGAAGAAGGGAACCTGATTTTGTATGGGGTGAAGGAAAAGGACTGAAGCCCTGAGGGCCAGCAGAAGGAATGGAAACAGGCAACCTCAGGAGATAGGAAGTTGTGGGGACCAGAATACACCAGAGACCTTGGAGGTAAGAAACCCTCAGGAATCAAAAGGAGGACCTCAGATGAAATGCCTGACAGTAGGGAGAGAGAACTTATAGAGCCCACCTCCAGCAGGAAGACAGTACATCAAGTGAGGGATGGGGTTGCCATCCCACAGTCACATCTCTGACCCATACTTGTTCCTGTCTGAAAGAATTACAGGGATGGAAATGGAGAGGAGCCTGAGGAAAAAAAGGTCCAGAGACAGGCCCAAAGTGGGATCCAGCTCAGGGAGAGATCCCAAGGCCTGACACTATTACTGAGGTTATGGAGTGCTCACAAAAAGGGACCTGTCATGACTGCCCTCCGAAAGACCCAACAAGCAGCTGAAAGAGTCAGATGTAGATATTTGCACCCAAACAATGGACAGAAGCTGCTGACCCCTGTTGTTGAATTAGGAAAGACTGAAAGAAGCTGAGGAGGAGGTTGATCCTGTAGAAGGACCAGCAGTCTCAATTAACCTGGACCCCTGAGATCTCTCAAACACTGGAACACCAAACAGACAGCATATACCAGCTGATATGTGGCCCCCAACACATATACAGCAGAGAACTTCCAGGTCTGTGTTTATTTAGAGATGATGCACCTAACCCTCAAGAGACTGGAGGCCTTAGGGAGTTTAGAGGTCAGGTGAGATGGGCAGTGTGGATATCCACGTGGAGACAGGGGAATGGGGAGGAGGTATGGGATGTGAACAGTCGGAGCATGGATTGGGGGTGGGGGGAATAAAACATGCAGTATAAAATAAATTAATTTAAAAAACAGAAGAAAATTAAAATGAAGTAACTCAGAAGAGTGGAAGATGCTGCAGTCTAATATTCTACAGAGTGCTATGATGTTATGTAGAGTGGGCAAAAGAGTTTTTCCTATAGAAAAAATGAAATGTCACATCTAAGAGGCACTAGATACCACGGCAAACAGGAATATTATATGTTGTAGAAAGCAATTAAGCTTATTACAACTCTTTCTACTGACCAATTAGACATCAAGAGCCCATCCACTTCTCTGATTAGTATTCCACTCCATCTTCTAAAGCAAAAAAAAAAAAAAAGATGCCTATAAAGATGCCTATCTTTTAAATATGTGGAACTTGAGAAGCTCTGCACATAGCAATGCCAAATAGCAAACAAGGCGGGGTTAAGATAAATTGTGGATTAAATACAAGTCTGACTACCTACTGATAGCAAAATTTGACTACATAAATAAAAGCTTATATCAGTCCCTTAAGTCAAGTAAAACTCTTGTACTAAAAGCAGGCAAAAACTGAATCTTTTCATATCTAGTCATCACTCTTTCATAATCACCTTGTAAGTACTACCAGTAGCTATCAATCTACATTCTCACTTTCTTGTCTTCATGAAAGCATTGAAAAATAATCAAGAGGGCTAGAGAGGTGGCTCAGTGGTTAAGAGCACTGACTGCTTTTCCAGAGGTCCTGAGTTCAATTCCTAGCAACCACATGGTGGCTCAACAACCGTCTGTAATGGGATCTGATGCCATCTTCTGGTGTGTCTGAATAAAGCTAGTGTATTCACATACATAAAATAAATCTTTACAAAAGAAAGAAAACGAAAAAGAATCAAGAAACCATGGAATCAAAGGACATGTGCCCTCTAGTCTGCTTCACCAGGAGTCTATGATGTTTTACTTGTATGAAAGAGGACAACTCAGCCTCTCTAATATTTAGTGTCTACCTATAAATCAGGAAACATAAAACTAAGAGTTCTGCATTCATAACATTATACCAAAGATTTAAAAGATATTTATCATAGATATACTCAAGATTCACTAACTAATATTAGCTGTAAACATTAGAATATTTAAAAATATTAACCCTTAGTGTCTTAATTCAAGATTTTATAGTAAGAATCTGTGGCTAGACAGGTCATACACATGGTGGAAAAACTTACTACTATTATGCTGTTAAACTGACATGGTATTAAATTAACTTCTAATATCCATATGTCAATGCAACTCCAACCCTTCATGTGAAAAACTTCTATTTATAATATACAGTGATTAACACAGAGAACCACAACTTTCCAAGGTGCAGAGAATAAGAGATTGAGGAATGTTCATCCCTAAATAGAGGATACATACTGTATTCCTCCCCTCAAGGCTTAAGGATCTTTATTAGAACAGGGATGGAAAGAGTATAATTAAAGGTGGTGGATGACTGAAAGAAAGCAGTGTCTTCTGGATGCAGGAGGATAGTTGCTCATATCAACTCACAGTGTTTGTGTGCAAGACCTGTTCAAGCCCAAGAGAGACAAAATCTTAGCATGAAGATGAATTGAGTGTAAAATCCCAAGCACATTCATGGAATTATCAGCTTGGCAATTATCAGCTACTGAGAGAGGGCAAGAGTAAAGTTTAGTCACTTGGAAGGCAACCATAATCCAATGCAAGACCACATATCCAAGAATATTTTGGCAGCTCAAGTTGGTCTTGATGGGTTTTTAAAGGACACAAATCTGGGTGGGTATAAAATAGGGTTGGATCTGGAAATACTAGGGGAGTAGATATAATCAAAGTGTCTTGTGTGAAACTCTGAAAGGACCAATGTCTTTGTTTGGGTATTACTGCTATTAAGCGACACCATGACCAATGTAACTCTTAAGAAGGAAAACATTTAATTGGGGCTGCATTACAGTTTAGGGGTTCAGCCCATTATCATAATGATGAGAAGTATAACGAAGCAGACAGGGTGATGGAGGAGTCAAGATATCTACATCTTTTTCGGAAAACAGACAGCCAACAGGAGACTGTGTTCCACAGGCAGACATGAGGAGGGTCTCATTCAACACAGGGCAGAACCTGGTCACAGGAAACTTCAAAGCATACCTTCACAGTGACACACAATTCTTCCAACAAGGTCATACCTAGTACAACAAGGCCACATCTCCTAATAGTGCCACTCCATTTGGAGCATCATTCAGTCACACAAGTCTATGGGGGACAAACTTATTAAAACCACTATAACTAATAAAAAATACAGTGTCCCTTAATGAATTTTCAGATGTGTTGTAACTTCTTAGGCTTGTTCTTCAATGAGAAATACAATCACAGTGGTTTTATTCCAAAACACCATTCTAGGAAGAATAATTTCCTAAGATCCCATGAGTTATAGAACCTTCTTTTCCTTTCACTCTGACCACCAATTTGACCACAGTTTGGGCTCCTGATCGAAGCCAAACCCTTTATTTTAAATTTTCTAAACTAATTGCATTTTTGCCATTGTCAAAAAAAATCAACCAAAGGATGCCAAATCTACAGTTGCTACAGACATGATAAGACAGACAAGACCAATAGTGATGTTGGGCAATATCCATATTGTCAAAAGAAAGAGGGAGGACTGGGAGAATTGGTGATGACAGGATATTTGAACAGGTTTTCATTATCTATTTCCTAAAGTATAGCAGTATAATGACAAACCAGAAAACAGTGTTATACAGTAACCCTGTGCTTTTGTTCTTAGGTCTGTATATTAGCTGTGGGATTCTATTGATCTGAGCAGGGCTTCATGAGTTCCCCTGTGCATCTAGGGCCAATGGTGTATTCCCTGGACAGTTTTGCTAATATTAGCTAGCCTGTCTCACACATATAGAGCTGCAGCTGCACAACCAAACTGACTTGGCCCTGTTCCATGTGTCTCATTGACCTACTAGCTAACCTGGCCATGAACTCATGGCAAAGTCAGAGGAATGGGATAGGAACAGGATATACACTCTCCAAATTTATGCTTACATGATGGGTACTTAAACTCTACTGAACAAAGTATGTCAAATGACTCAACTCAGTCAGAGAAGGAAAGGATTCCAGGGCTAGGGATGGGAAGTCAGAAAATCATTCATTAGAACCATAATGCAATCAATCTTCCACAGACCTTTAGATAAAGGACTATCTTCCCTGCTCAAGAACTGTGCCTATATAAAGATATTTAGGACTAGACTTCTGGTATTTTTTTCCAATCAAAGAATGATTAAAAGAATCCTAAACTGAATAGAAATAATTTAGTAACAAACTGATAGACTAGTACAAAATGGAAAGTAGTTGGGATAAAATAGAATCTCTGGTATTGTGAATCAAACCCAGAATCTTGCCCATTCCAGCCAAGCACTAAACAGTCCCACCCAGAAATGTCTGGTCTGTTGATCAGCTAAATCAAATGGCTGAATAGTCAGGCACTAATAAATAGGTATTTAATGAAGATTTCTTGTTTTCTTTTTTCTTGTCTCCTTATCTTCCAGAAGTCAGAAAATTTCAGTAATTTTATAGGAAATCACCAAATCACAGAACACCTGATATTCACTGTGTGGTTTCTTTTTTTTAAATCTATGCTGCCATTACTTCTTGGCCTTTTGGCTAAGATCATGAGTAAATATATGCTGCCCTACACAGACAAACCCAGTCCTGCCAGTTATCTATTTCCAAGCTGCCTGCTTCAGCTTCGAGAGATATCTGGGAATATTTCACTTGCTTCAGAACTTCCATAAATATTCAATGAGTCTGAGTGACCAGAATAGATCTGCACATTTCTTCTCTTTGCAGAACATGTAAAGAGCGGAGAGACATTGTGCTGATTTCCAGCTTTGATTCAGAAAAATCTTGGCTCTCAGAGCCCTGAGCATCTGTAGCTCCACACCCACCTGAGCTAATCTTGAATCAGCTGCTAAGACACGTCCAAGGCTTTGAACATTCACACAGACTCACTAAAATCTCTTTGTGTGGACTCTCTCACCCATCATGTCTTACTAATTTAACATTTAATAGAGACCGCTTTTGAACTACTAAACAGGCTCCACTCCTGTTATTTATCTAAGCAGGATGAAATGTGCCTACTATGAAGTCTAAATCATAGTGAAATTTACTCTCATTATATTTAATTATATTCTCAAATAATTGATTTGTAGTACCCACCCTCAAATGGATATTATAAGCCATTGTAAAATTAGCTTGGTTATGACACAATAGTTTCCACCAAGTCTGGGTTCTCACAACAGAATTCCAGATTTGCCGATGGTTTTAGCTGTGATATCTGAAAACTCCATCATCATGAAATGCTGTAGAGTCCTATATTTTCTGCTTGGCAAAGATCTTACCGATTTAAGAAGGGCTACCCAGAGCCTTATCAACATATTTCTTAAGGGAAAGAGGAAGTACAAACTGCACAGTGCAGAACAGAGTGACTATTTTTATACATGCTGTATTGATACTTACATAAAGTATATATGCAAACACAGCCTTGTCCTTTAATTTATAGTCTATTTCATCTGCTTTGATCATGGAGACAAATGATATCTCTTCAGTTGCAGTCATAAGACTTTGAAAGCAGTTTAGATAGTATTAATCAAGTCCTTTTGTCATATATAAAATATCTTGTCAAGATCAAAGAGCATAAAGGAAAAAAGGTGCAAAGACAGTGGCACAATGGAATTTTTGCAGGGAGTTATTTGCTTTTTTCCCTCACAGTGGAAGAAGATGAGAGGATTCAGTGACCAACTTGAAAAAGCTTAATGTCTCAATGATCCACGAATTCTATAAAAATATGTCTGAGCAGTCTATTCCTCCTACAACAGTAACAACTTGAAGCTCAAGTGCATGGACATTCTGAGTGACTCATAAGTGTCTCAAGTAAAACTGAAACAAACTATTCTGCTTAACATGTAACGCATAGATCACATAGTATAAACAATGATAGTAGCATCCCATAAAAGTTTTTACTGACTGGTACAGATATTGTATTTTGGAATATACATGCTTATTTTATCAGGAAATGTCATTACTGACCCAAAATAACTCTATACTTAGAAATATCTTGAGACCTAACAGAATAGTTCAATGATAAAATATGTATTTAGTAATATCACAAGGCTCTGGCATCAGTCCCAGCCCAAAAATACATATATCTTCAGAGGCTCCCAATACAAGGATACAATCCTCCCCATAAAATATAAGGCCCTTCCCAATCTTGTTCCCTTCTAATTTAGAGTCTCATATATAGCTATTTCCTGAAACTTCTCTGAATATAATGTCAATACATGCTTCAAATGTGCAAGGTATATTGGGGCTTCTTTACATTTATACTCAATATTTTCTACCTATTCTCTCTTTAAACTTCTAACCTTTTTAAGCAGCCCTAGCACAAGCAAGTATAATCAGGCTCTATAGACTTAAAAATATTATAATATTTTCCCTTAATAGCTATGCCTATAAGCTCAGCTATGGGTATATACATTTGCATAGAGAAACATATACATGCATGTTGAAAACTAGAGGCCATTTCATATACACTTCACATTCTCAAGTGATATGCAAACTAACTGGTAAAGAAGAAGTATTAAAAACCATGATATAATTTTTGATAGATAAAAATTCATGATTGATAAACATGGATTTTCTTGTCTGAACCTTTTTAAAATCATCTAATAACTTATGCTTCCACTTAGGTATACTGATATTAGAAGTCGACTACTGAGAGACTCGGGTGATAGCTGCCATTTTCTCTCCAACCGGAGCAGCCAGCCAGGAGGTACGGGCCCCACAAGTCCCAGGGGAGCTGCAGGGTAGCAGGGACAGAATCCTCTCAGGTTCCTAGTGACAGAGGTGTATCTGTGACCTTCTCTGCCCATTCCCTGCAAGTGGAGGGCCAAACACCAGGGAGCGGCTTAACCCAGAGACTCAGGTGAGAGCTGCCATATTCTCTCCAGTAAGCTTATGAGACAGAAGCAGCTAGCTGGGAGGCACAGGCCCCACGTGTTGCAGGGGACTTGCAGGGCAGCAGGGACAGGACAAGCTCTAGTCAGAGACACTAAGAACATCTAACACCAAAAATCAAGAGATGGTGAAAGGCAAACGCAAGAATCCTACCAACAGAAACCAAGAATAATTGGCTTCATCAGAACCTAGTACTCCCACTGCAGCAAGTCCCAGAACATCTTAAAAGCAAGAATTGGATATAAAATCATATCTCACAATGCTGATAGAGGAACTTAAGAAGGAAGTTCTTCTTTAAGGGAGTTATTCATGAATAACTCCCTTAAAGAAATACAAGAGAATACAGGTAAAGAGGTACAAGACCTTAAAGAGGAAACAAAAAATTCCCATAAAGAAGTACAGGAGATCACAAGTAAACAAGTAGAAGCACTTAAAGAGCAAACTCAAAAATCCCTTAAGGAATTGCAGGAAAACACAAACAAACAGGTGAAGGAATTGAGTAAAAACCATCCAGGACCTAAAAATGGAAGTCGAAACAATGAAGAAATCACAAAAAGAGACAACTCTGGAATTAGAAATCTTAGGAAAGAAGTCAGGAAAAATAGAAGCAAGCATCGTTAACAGAATACAAGTGATAGAAGAGAAACTCAGGGGCAGAAGATAACATAGACAACATTGAGAGAACAGTCAAAGAAAATGCAAAAAGCAAAAAGACCCTAACCCAAAATATCCAGGAAATCCAGGACACAATGAGAAGATCAAATCTAAGGATAATAGGTATAGAAGAGAGTGAAGACTCCCAAGGTAATGGGCCAGTAAATATCTTCAACAAAATTATAGAAGAAAACTTCCCTAACCTAAAGAAAGGGATGCCCGTGATCATACAAGTAAGCCTATAGAACCCCAAATCGACTGGACCAGAAAAGAAATTCTTCCCGCCGCATAATAGTCAAAGCACCAAATGTACAAAACAAAGAAAGAATACTAAAAGAAGTAAGGGAAAAAGGTCAAGTAACATATAAAGGCAGGCCTTTCAGAATTACACCAAACTTCTCACCAGAGACTATGAAAGCTAGAAGATCCTGGACAGATGTCATACAGACCCTAAGAGAACACAAATGCCAGCCCAGACTACTATTCCCAGCAAAACACTCAATCATCATAGATGGAGAAAACAAAGTATTGCATGACAAAACCAAATTCACACAATATATTTCCACAAATCCAGCCCTTCAAAGAGTAATAAATGGAAAACTCCAACACAAGAAGGGGAACTACATCCCTGAAAAAGCAAAAATGTAATCTTCCAACAAAACTAAAGGAAGATAGACACATGAATGGAATGCCAGCTCTAAGTACAAAAACAACAGGAAGCAACAGCTACTTTTCCTTAATATCTATTAATATTAATGATCTCAACTCTCCAATAAAAAGGCATAGACAATCAGATTGGGTATGTAAACAGGACCCAACATTTATGCTGCATTCAGGAAACCCACCTCAGTGACAAAGACAGACACTACCTCAGAATAAAAGGCTGGAAAACAATTCTACAAGCCAATGGCCCCAAGAAAAAAGCTGGAGTAGCCGTTCTAATATCAAATAAAATAGACTTTCACCCTAAAGTGGTCAAAAAAGATAAGGAGGGACACTTCATATTCATCAAAGGTATGATCTACCAAGATGAACTCTCAATTCTGAACCTCTATGCTCCAAATGCAAGGGCACCTACATTCATAAAAGAAACTTTACTAAAGCTGAAAGAACACATTACACAGCACACAATAGTAGTGGGAGAGTTCAATACCCCATTCTCTGTAATGGACAGATCATGGAAACAGAAACTAAACAAGGACACAGTGAGCCTAACAGAAGTTATGAAACAGATGAATTTAACAGATATCTATAGAACTTTTTATCCTAAAACAAAAGG
>NC_045030.1:45883098-45883651 GCF_008632895.1 Mastomys coucha
TTTTTTGGAGGGGAAACTGGGAATGGAGAAATTTACATGTAAAAAAAGAAAATATCAAAAAAAAAGAAGTCGACTACTGAGAAGTGTGTCTCTGTGTGTGTGTGTGTGTGTGTGTGTGTGTGTACATGTGTGTAGTATCTATCCCACATACAAAACAGACTCCTAGTTATAACCTCAATTGTATATGTTAATCAAATTAGCACCAGCCAATAACAAACTTTTTCAATATGACAACATACAAATTATTTTTCTCTCATTCTTGAGATCTCTAGTCCCTGGAAAAAGACCATGCCTTACATTATTGTTTTTTGTTCTTACAGCTGATGCATAGAAAGGAGGGTAATTTCTAAGATACTTAATTCATCTCCTATTCATAGAGTTTTATAGGGAAGTTTGGAAAATATAATGGTTCATTTCATGACTCAATTGGCATTTTAAATTATTTTAATTTCAGGACAGATAGCAGTGATACAACAAATTTTTATTATTACTCAAAACTTCCCTATTAAGAAAATCCATTCTTTTTCTTTCTTTTCTTTTTCTCAGAATTCAC
>NC_045030.1:45883745-45884954 GCF_008632895.1 Mastomys coucha
TAAAAAAAAAAAAAGGAAAAAAAGAATTTGCAGGCTGGTTTCTGTAAGTGATATAAGATGGCCTGCCCAAAACACAGCTCTGACCATTACCAAAAGTGGAAGAAAGGCGAACCATCCCTAGAACTGTAGGAAAGGCTTATCTGGAATCATACCACATCATGCATTTAACCATGAGTAGAGTACAAGAGATTTTCTTCTGGCTGCTCAATGCTGCCTGGCAGAAAAATTGTCCTGTGCTCACTTCTGCTTAAAGAAATACTCTTTGCTCTTATTGATATCAAGCTTGATGGTATCACTGCCAGGATTCCAGCCAGCTGGGCACAGTGCACCCTGTTTGTCAGTGAATTGGAAGGCCTAGACTAGTCGTATAATCTCATCCACAGAGCAGCCAACAGGAAGATCTTTTATTGTTATCTGTCGAAGGGTACCTTTATCATCAATAATAAAGAGGCCCCTGAAAGAGATACCTTCATCAGCCTTTAAGACTCCATAATCCTGAGCAATGGTGTGCTTAGAATCTGATATCAAGGGAATGTTCATGGGTCCCATGAACAAATCCTTCTTGTTTCTTAGGTGTGTTGATCCATGACAGATGACAGAAGTGAGAATCCATAGAAGCTCCAATCACTTGGCAGCTGAGTTTCTTAAATTCTTCTGCTCTATCACTGAAAGCAATGATCTCCGTGGGACACACAAAAATAAAATCAAGAGGGTAAAAGAAGAACACAACATATTTTCCTTTGTAATCACTTAGGCTGATATCTTTGAATTGTCCATCTGGCATAACAGCTGTAGCTTTGAAGTTGGGAGCAGGATACCCAGTTTTTGCATTTACTGAAGACATCTTGCTATCAGCAGGGTTGAGCCACAGGTCTCTCAAACAGAAACAACCGTGAGAAGGCAAAAAGAAGAAGCCCCAAGAAAATCCATTCTTGCAAGTAAATTAATTCAATGATGAATTGACTTACGTGTCACAATGTAGAGTCTAGGTTCAACCACATGGCACTGGTATTTAG
Organism: Mastomys coucha; assembly: GCF_008632895.1. Classification (NCBI taxonomy): domain Eukaryota; kingdom Metazoa; phylum Chordata; class Mammalia; order Rodentia; family Muridae; genus Mastomys; species Mastomys coucha. The sequence continues at coordinate 45,884,762 of NC_045030.1, forward strand.
AGTTCTCCAAATGCCTTTGGAAGCCCTACTACTGTTAAAGAAAAAAAAGCTATAAGGCAGCATTTGCTCCAAAGGTAAATAAAATAAGTTTGTAATAAACCCGTATTTGTGATAAGTATCCCTCTTTCAAAAGATCTCTGTTTTAGCCAGGGCTCTTTAGAGTAACAGAACAGACAGTGTGTGTGTGTGTGTG
>NC_045030.1:45884965-45885262 GCF_008632895.1 Mastomys coucha
GTGTGTCTGTGTGTGTGTGTGTCTGTTGTGTGTGTGTCTGTGTGTGTGTGTGTGTACCAGAACTTAATAAGTGGTTTAAAATAGTAGCAACAGCCAAATCTCAACTGAGAGCTTGGTAGTGGCTTCATCCTAGAAGCTGAATGCCTCAGCACCTGGGGAAGTCTTAGAATAGCTGTCTCTCTCACTAGCTGGGAAACAAGTTACTTACTCTGTCTACAAGGCCAGGTGCTTCAAGAGTATCATTCTGGCCCCAGAAGCCTAGAGGATTCCTAAAAAAAAAAAAGACTGATCCCTAGC
>NC_045030.1:45887305-45888257 GCF_008632895.1 Mastomys coucha
TAAGCAGTGCCGATTATTGGCTCGGGGTCTTCCTCTTCATGATGCAATAAATGCTTGCTGCAGAAGGACCCTAGTGTCTGAGTGTCTGCGTGTCTTCTTGCTGGCGAGATGACTGCGCGGGCTACAACTGGTGCCGAAACCCAGGATGCCGGGGGAGCCTTACAACCGCTGGTGCAGAGGAGACCCTCTGCTCACAGAGAGGATTCAGAACTGCAGAACAAGGTAAGCTCTGAGAGGCATGCTGTTTGGTTTTAATTCCTCAGACCCTTCCTCAAGGTTAGAGAGCTCAGCCAAAGCTGCGGTAATTGTACTAGTGGTTCTTGTTATGATGGAGGATGAGAAACGCGGCACCTCTGTAGCGTCGGGACAGGGGGCACTTGAGGAGTTACAAGATAGCATGTCAGAAACAGAGCGTAATGAGAGAGTGGGGGCTAGCCAGGATAAAAGGGAGAAAAAAAAGGGTATACCCAAGAACACAGACCCTTCCGCTCAACCTGTGGAAGCGAGAGATAAGGGAAAGACCGCCCTGGGCGAGAAAACTAGAGAAAGGGATGGAGCTTCGAGACCGAAGCCCCTCTACCCAGTTAAGAAATTGGAGGCTCTCGAGCTTGATAGCTCTGAGGAATTGAGCCCCTCCAAGGAGGAGGACTTGGAGGAAGAAACAGCTCGCTATAAGGAAGAGAGATATCATCCAGATGAGCATTTGCCGCCTCTCCAGAATCAAAAGCGAAAGGGAGCGAGAGATCAGAGCTGCGGAACACTTTAGGCTGTCCTGCCTGCTCTTCCAAGTGCACACCCGCTATACACTGATAGACACTGTTCAGATTCCTTTTTACATTCAGAGAGCCCCTGCCGAGCTACAAGAGGCTCCGCAGGAGTGGAAGTCTGCTCCACCTCCCAATTCTTACTGATGTCGCACATGGGCGTGCAGCCTGTGCCAGTCACCTTTCAG
>NC_045030.1:45888268-45889526 GCF_008632895.1 Mastomys coucha
AAAAAAAAAAAGACTGATCCCTAGCCCAAGATGAAATCTTAGAAACACTACTTTTGATGGCAAAAAAGGAATCAGTAGCAACAGGAGAAATCACCTCTGAGGCAAGAAGGAAAGCCAAGCTAGCAAAAGGTAAGATAATCTTCCTTTTGACACACTTTCTTTTTAAGCTGAGCTGCTACCAGAAAGTGCCTCCCATAATAAGCATGGGCTTTTCTACACCAAGCAAAGCAATCAGGACATTTCTTCATGGGAGGCTCCCAACTCAGGACATGGTAATTTGTAGTAAATTGATATTAAAACATATAATAATCCCCTAAAACCATGGATCAAAAACCTGAAAAACAAAATATACCTCTGAGCTTTATAATACCATGTTTGTCTTCACCTTCAAAGAAACCATAAGTGACTAGGAGGTACCCATCAAACACAAAAAGAGTAAAAAAGTTATTTCGAGTGGCTGCAAGTGAAATAGAAATATCCTTCTCATCCACACTCCTTGATAGTTTAATTCATTAATTAATGCATATATGCTGAAAATTTTATGTAATGATATATTTCAAAAGTATTAGTCATATCTTCATCCAAAATGTAAAAATACACATACATAATACACAAACTTCATAAAAGTTTTAAAAATTCTCAATCACAAATCTAAGTACAGAAACAAAAATCAATATATTACAATCTGGGGAAATGAAAAAGGATTGGCTACCTCTTCATTATGAGCTAGGAAATTCACTTAAAATAGCATAGGGAATAATAAACCCCAGTTAATACAATTGTACCTTTAAAATATTATAATATTATGCAGTCACTGAAGATTCTTTTACTTTTCAAAGTATCATAGGTAGGTTTTCAGATAGGTATATGATTGTTAGAAAATGATGACAGATATCTCTTTTTACAGATATTATTTTTATATATTGTTATAATATAAATTAAAATAAAGAGGAAAATAGTGTAACCTAAGCTACTGAGAAATCATGATAAATACTTTACAGACTTAAGGCCAAAGTTCGCCTTCTTTCTTCATAATTTGGCAGACCTATAACTGTGGAGAGCAGTAGAGCTGGAGAGGCATTCGCCTTGACAAGATGGCGCCTACATCTGCTGTCGACTCCTGGTAAACAACTGTTTGTGCATGTGCGTAGAGTGAAAAGGCCCAAGTCACGGCCCATCCCGGTGCGTCGCATGGGGTGATGAGCAAACAGCCAATCATGGGCGGACACGCCGCGCTGTGGTGTATATAAGCAGTGCC
>NC_045030.1:45889537-45895824 GCF_008632895.1 Mastomys coucha
TCTTCATGATGCAATAAATGCTTGCTGCAGAAGGATCCTAGTGTCTGCGTGTCTTCTTGCTGGCAAGATGACTGTGCGGGCTACATATAACTCTTCTAGCAGTCACTCTTGGACAAGAGATGCCCTGTTGGCCATCCATCAGACATGTATGGACAGATATATTTCTAAATTCATTCTAACTTGCAGGCACCTGTGAATGTACACATATTCCCAAACATAACCACCCTTTAACCACCACATGCAAGCCACTTATCAAAATTGCCAAAGGAGAGTTAGAAAGTATAGAGTTGCATAAGAAACTGAGGTGATTGCCATAATCAAACACACAGAATACAGCAATGTGTTAGTAAATTAGAATGATAGAGTCTATATTTCAAAACACAAAATTTGCTGTGCTCTCTATTGCATATTTGTATATGTGTGCTTATTCATTTTTCAAGTCAGTGTTTTTCTGCTCCTTTATAGATATATTATCTTTCTGTAACACATGATAGACAGGCATGTAGATAAATAAAAAGAAACCAATGTAGATTCTTTTAACTCTGACATCCTAGGTTTCATAGAAAGCCAAAAGCACAATTGCTATGTGCATAGAGATTGGTCACAAAAAGGATAAACCTTCTGAAGCCTTATTTTTATATTCTAGAAGTATTAAACAGTTGCATTTGATGTTACAGATGCCTACCATCTTCAGCACTGGAGCAGCAGGATTTATATTTCAATTTTTCTTATTCTTATTTGCAACAACACACATCAGGAAAGCCCTCCTGGGATGTATCCACACAGCTTCTTTTAAAGACTCCTGTTTCTTTTATCAAACTTTATTAAAAATAAACTTCCACTTTTCAAAGGGCATTTTACTGTGCCCTTTGGATATTTTAATGTTACAGGGAGTGACACAAAGTTAAACAGGATCTAGGACAAGAGGTATGGTGTCATATTTCATCAAGACAGCTTGAGAACTCTTGAAGACTTAATGTTAATGAACTCACATTTCAACACAACTGTCACACACATACTCATACAAATGTTTACATATTTAATGCCTCCTATATTTCTTAACCTAGAAATTAGAAGAAACTGTATTTTATAATTGAATATCTGACAACACCTTAACAAATAATGATACAAAGAGGTAGTCAAGCAACAAGTATATATCATAGGCTTTTGCAACCATTTACAGTGAATGTTGAATTACAAAGAGACTTGGTGGTGTTGGGGGGACTATTAAGGAACCTCCACTAGATACAGAGGAAAAATTAATCCTCATGAATCATGCAAAACAATCAACAGCCAGAACTAACTTGATTGCTTATAAAAATTCAAATTCCTGAACCCAGCACAAACTTATAGAATCAGAATTTCTGGGGCTAGAAATCTATCTTCTAACAAGTAACACGTTCTTTCAGCCATTCTGATAAATCAGTAGGGTTCACGAGCCACTAAAACACACATACCACTGAAAGGTCCACAGAACAGTTCCACATAAACTCCTGCTGGAGGAGAATCACCATGCTACGTGTAATTGGAGAATCAAAAGATGGATGAGGAGGGGGTGATCAGAAAGCTTTCTTAGACCAGAGCTTTTCCATGAAGGACAAGGGAGATTTGGACTGAAAAAAAAAATGAAAGGGATGACATTTACAGAGGGATAATAGAGCATAGTCTCAATAGTGAATGTGAAAAGGAATGACTGCAAGGATTCAGAACAGGCCAGCAGTGGCATGGTGCTGCTATTGAGAAAGAGAGTGAGAGGAGATTGTAGCTATAATGAGATTTGAGTCCCCAAGACCAGAACATCAGTGGTTTCTAGCAGCGAATGGTTTCAGGGAAGGGCACCATAATTGTGCCAGTCTTGAAAATCAGATAGCTCATTGGTTTCAGTAAACAAGATGTGGGATTTGTATGGGGAATGGCACAAAATAGGAGGTGCAATATTTTTTTTCAGTAAACACATTAACCCAAATCCTTACACTAATGCTCCAAAACTATTATATAATAGTTGAAAGCAAATGTTTAAAGTCTTCAATAGCTTCTAATTTCCCTTGGGATAAAGCAATATTTTAAATATAACTCTTGAGGTGTTTTGTAGCATGTAGTTTTTTGGCTGCCCGGCTTTGTGGTCCTGGCTGGTTGCATGCATGCAGCCACCCATGAGCTATCTCAGATCTGTGAATAGAAAACACACACACACACACACACACACACACACACACACACACACACACACACACTCCAGTTTTTCTTAAAATGCCTTGGCTAGCTCAATGACTGGGCATTCCTAAACCTTCCCCTGCTACCCCAGGTCCAGTCAGGGAAGTGGCCACTTTCCCAAAAACTTACATGGCTGGTTGGCCTTTTTCTTATCACTCTTGTATCCCCCTTCTCAGTCCTCCTAATTCTCTCTGCATTCTACCTGCCCAACTCTTCATGTCCCATTCAATGCTCAGCCATTGCCTACCAGCATCTTTATTGATAGATCAAAAACAATTGGGAGCAAGGATCTTCAGTGTCAATAAACAGAGATTCCCAATGAAAGCATCAGAACCCCCCTTTACATTGTCTTAGGATTTGTACAAGTTTACACCTTTCATCATGCCTCTTGCCACTTTCTTCCTTGCAATCTATGTCAAAATCTCCCTTATGCTGCCTTTTCTTCACCCAAAACACTAGCTACCCCTACTGCATTATAAATTTATTTAAGTAATTTTTACTTACCTTAAAATTGCCTCCTAATATTTATCTTTTCCGGGCAGCTTTCCCTGGCCCTTCAAGTATGTCCTGGTCTTATTCCCTGAGTACTTAGTATTTACTCTATCATAGCCATTACCATACTCTAAGTAGTGTCTATATTTAATGTTTTTGACTATAAACACTCCTAAACTCCTAACTTCAATTAGGTCACAACATACCATGCTTACTATTATAGCTACAGTGCCTAGAAGTGTGTACCTCATATATATTAGGTGGCCATAAGCATTTATTAAGTGCACTATATATTTATAACTGATCTCTTAAATAAATGAATGAACAGACATCTACAAATAATGCTAAAGCAGATCAAAAGACTGAACTTTCACTGACAAGGTCAGCCTCGCAATCATTCCACAAGTAACAAAAGAAACACACGCCAAAATTCCATATAATTGCCTTTTAAACCAATGCACCAAGAGTGGTTCAGAACTTTCATTTTCCCTTGAGCAGTATCCATGGCTAATAAATACATAGATCAAAACAGAAAATCTTGAATGAACATGCAGGCAATGTATAAAGCCCAGTGCATCATTTCTTCCTCTCCACAGTACAAATCTGCCCCCTCGAACGCTATTGATCAGTCAGCTACTGCTGTCACACCTTCTGTCCAGAAGGCTGTGACACCTGTCTTTTTAGTGTAAAAGAGGCTGACACTTTTGCGAGACTTAATAACTTTTCACTCAGATGTTACAACATTTATCTGGCTCTGGTAATAGGCTTTCCATCTTCGGCTGCATCAGGCTCAGATGCCTCTCATTTTGTATATAATACAACTGAGACACACTGGAAGGAATATTGTTTAGCAGTTTGAGCCTCCTGTTAAAAATTCAGTGCCCTCCAACATCAAATGAGGTGTCATTTCATATCACAGATGTGCCCTGATTAAACTAAGGCAATAAACAAAACATTCTAATTCATCTAAAGGACCAATTTGAAAGTGAATAGTTATGTGCTTCTCAAAAGCTGTACAAATGAGACAAAAATATTTTTCCTTTATTTTTCAAAAGGATTCACAGTACAATAGAATGTTCAGACAATGATTAGCTCCAGCAAGCTAAAAACAGTTTATTTACAACTGTCCTATTTAAATATGTTCTCTTAGAAATATTGTACAGGATACTAGAAGAAGACATTGATTTTGAAGGGAAGAGATTCAAACACTCACTCATACTATTCACTCTTCCATTTGCTTCCATTGTGCAGCCATTTGAAACATAAGAAGGTTAAACAACAGCTTGCCCTGTTTCCTCATATATAAAATGAAGGATAATAATACTAATATGTACTTCTCAGGACCACTGTAATAATGGCATTCAATAATGAACGAAAAATATTTGGCAAGTAAGAAGCTCTCAATGAGCTTCAACTTTTGTAATGTGGACTTTGCACTAATTTCCTTTTTTATTTTCAGCAGTGAACCCAAGATGCATCTATGCTAGGGAAGAGCTCTACCACTAATCTATACTCAAGAAATATTTGTTTTCATTTTTAATTACTAAGTCAGCAGCATGATACTAGAGAATGCATGGGCTTTGGTAACATATAACTCTGGTTTAAAAGATTGTACCAAAGTTCTGACAACAACTAGACCAACTAAAGTATGAGATCTCTCCTGGTCACAACTCAGCAAGCCTTTGTGCTCAGCTCCTACAACAATCTCATAGAGTTCCTGGAATCTCAGTCTTTTACTTAGATTTTGTTTGTGCTTCTGGTACCTTGTAGTGACTGCAGGTACTTAAGTAGTCAATGCCAGCTTGATTTTCAAGCTGAGAAATCAAGGGACCAAAACAAGATATAGAAGATAAAATCAGGGACAATAAGAGTGGGAAAGCAGATTGGAGACTATTCAAATAAGCTAGAGAAAAGAGTTTTAAAACAGGATGGTAGTAGTGAAGTGGAATAGAAATTAGTCCAATGAGCTATTGTGAGTAATATAACACAATGCATTGAGATGACTTTCTCAAGGAATTAATGTTCACAATGTGATTTAAATGTTTTGTCACCTGTTATATTTGCTTCAATATATGTCAACTCAAAACAAAAAAAGGTCTACTTTGTCGATGGAATTTCTCAGTTTAGGCAATATGTAGATAAAGTCTAAGCCTTAATTCCAAGAAGAGTGACAGAAAGGAGCATGAACTTAAGTGATAATTCCATCTGTACTAGCAGAAAGAAGATAGCATGGCTCAATATAAAATCTTTACTAATAAAATTTTAATATCCTAAATGGCAAGATTACCTAAGATGCATACAGAGTGCTATCCAAATGGCACCTAGCCAAAAAACAGAAAATCCTTTTTTAACACCATTACATTAAGTACTCAGAAAATTGTTTGCTGCTAAAATTTGTTAACAAAAAAAATAGAAACAGAATCAATGAACCATTTTTCTCAGCATAACCTTCTAAACAGTCTCTTGCATATACTACTTTAATTTGTATTGTTTTGCATCCTTTCTGGAAAGGCTTTTATTTTGCCACTTTGATCTCCCAATACCAGGCACTTAAAATTAATCATGATACCTTAACAATGGCCCATGCATTCTCTCAGCAATTTTGATACATAAAAAAGTCAGACTTTGTTTGATCAGGCAGTCATTAATTTAGAATGCAAACTTTCAGACTTCTTTTACTAAACTCTGAATTTATTAGTCTAGTCCCATATTTTATAACAACTCTCCAGTTGTTTTGATGGCTATTCTGAAAGAAAAGCCCAGAGGCAGAAGCTGGCACAATTATTAAAACCATTTAACATGATTGTTCCTAAGATTCTGCCTTTCAGGGAAATTTCATCTCCAGATCTAACTAAAAGACTCACATCTTTTTATATTCTAATGTTTGCCTACACATCCATAGTTATAGTAACCAAGAGCAACCGCTTAGCCTCCAAAGATTATCTGATTTGAAGCAATAGACCAGCTTTCTCAGCTTCTTTGCTGTCCAAGATGCTTATGAACTTAGAAACAAAATAGTCTACTGTTCTTTCTTTTTCCACAATTTGAAATGGCATCCAAGATATCAAAATGTCCATTTTCTTGTGAGTGCCTATCAAATATTTATGTGTGCACCTGACATGCCAAAGTAAGCAGCAGAGGAGAAAAATCATGTCAGGTATGACGAAATGCAAGACTGATCAAAAATATACAAAATGAATATTGAGAGAAGAGCATAAAGAAGCCAGACATATATAATATGTGTTTGTAAATCTATGAAAATATACATATATATTTAAAGAAGAGGTTAGGAATTTGAGAAGGATTGGGAGGACACAGGGGAACTTGGAATGGGGAGAAGTAGGAGTGAAATGATTTCAATATAAAATTGATATATGAAAATTTTAAAAAAAATAGAAAAGAATATCAAAGTCAAAAACAGAAAAAACATTTTGAGGAGCAGCTTCAGTCCATGGTGATCTAACAGGATACAAGGAATTATTTCAATCTTCTTGTATCTGTTGAGGCCTGATATGTGACCAATTATAAGGTCAATTTTGGAGAAGGTACCATGAGGTGCTGAGAAGAAGGTATATCCTTTT
>NC_045030.1:45897997-45899427 GCF_008632895.1 Mastomys coucha
TCTCACCCAAGTCCCAGAAAAAACATTTTCATCTAAAATTTTTCCAACACTGCATTATCTACATGTATTGCTTCTTGCAGTTGTGGCATGAAGGCCTTGATAAAATCCCAAGTTGACAGAGAACACTATAGAACGTGAAAAAGTTGGCTATCCTGACTCCCTTCAGCATCCTCATTCAACTCAGAGTCATTTTGTGATGACCCATGAATTCACTTTCTCCCTTTATGCAAAAATATAGTCTCATAAAAGTTTTCCCATTACAGTTTGACAATATAACAATTTCATAGCCATGTAGCAATCTAACACTCACAGAAATAAAATTACCGTTAATTCTAAAAAGCCTTTTTTAGCTCTCATAAAAAAAATAGGCCAAATGGGTCCTTCTTCAGTGTTTACAGCACCTGCAGCGGCTTCAGATACAATAGGTGATAGTCACAGAAATAAAGGAGACAGAACTCATTATGGAATGCCAAATAATGCCCTATTACCAGCCTACACTAGTCCTACACTATGAAATAGAAAAGTTGTAAATTCTGCATAATTATCTTATGATGAGTACAATTATATTACATTATATTTTACATTATAATATATTACATTATATTTTATTATAGTTTGATATATGTTAAAATTATTCATTTATCAAATATAAGTCAGCTTTGGAATGCCTTCTGAGGAATTTCCACAAACATGCTTCAGGCATGTGAGATGCTCAGGTCCCTCTCAGGAACCGAGAAACCCTAGCAGCATTTACATCTCTGAAATGTGTTTGCATGTCCATTTAGCTAACTCTCTTAATGCAGATGTATTCTGCCCACTCTGGATTTTAGAACCACCAAGCAATTTTAAACACCACCAATGTCTGGGCCCTACCCTCACCCATTGAAATAAAATGCTGATGAATGGCTCTGGCATCTTACATGTGAAAGGTTCTCCCAAGTGATTCATAATGCACTTTAAGAAACTAAGCCACTTGTATATACTGGGAGCTCCATTTAAGAGCAGAACCAAGTCTGTTGTGTCCTTTCTCTATCCAAGAAAGCATTCAGGAAAGGCTTACTAAGTGAATGAATGGTTCATCTCTCCAAGCTACTCCACACGTAGTCATCTAATTTCCTTGGTTTATAAGTTCTACCAGATATTTTCCTCCCATTAGCAAATCAGTGTTCTCTGTACTTTCGTGGTATCTTACATTTCTTACAGGGAATTTTTTTTGTGTGCCTTAATTGCAAGGTAATTGAAATTTTCTTTATTTACAAGTAAATTTCTCCATTCCCAGTTTCCCCTCCAAAAAACAAAGAAACAAACAAAAACAACAAAAACAAACCCCTGTTTCCTCCCCCTTCCCCATGACTGCCACCACACCCACTCCCACTTTCTGGCCCTGGCATTCCCCTACACTGGGGCACAGAACCTTCACAGGGCTGAGG
>NC_045030.1:45900562-45902881 GCF_008632895.1 Mastomys coucha
TTGTTGTCTAATTGCTATGGCTAGGACTTCAAGTACAATATTTAATAGGTAGGGAGAGAGTGGGCAGCGGGAATTATTTTTAAAAATCATTTCCCAAAAGCTAGACAGACATGGTGGTGCTTGATAATATTTCCAGCACTTGAGACATGGAGGGAGAAGAATTGGAAGTTGAAGGTCATCCTTTCCTACATAGCAAATTTCCAGGCCACCCTGGAATACATGAGTCCCTGTTTTAAACAATGACAACAGAAGTCATACCTCAGACCTCTACTCCAGACTACTGAATCATATCCACTTGACTTGGAGCTCAGGAATGAGAACTCTTTAAAGGATTGAAAACATTTTTTACTAGTAATTTTCCATGAAATCACCACACTGCTGTATGTCAACATTATTCATAAAAAGTGCCCACTTTACAGGGAGACTTACTGAGTTAATACTACTTTGATAGAGTTCATGATGTACTTACTTTTCATGAGATAATTGAACTTAGAGCGAAATTTTCCCATACAAATTAAACCATAGTGGTCAATATGAAATAGGGTGCCATATCCTTTGTATAGATTACACGTTACCCATACCACCTAACCTAACCTGAGCCCTTTGCCACATTTTGAACAAGTCATAGATGTTAACAGCTCATCAATGTTGCAGCTTAGGCATTCCCAGTACCTCAGCCTTTTCCCTTCCATCCAACTCAGGAAAAGTATGCTTTTGTACCTGAGATTAAACTGAGCTCGCCAGCCTTTTTAAATTTTTTTTCTAAATATCTGGTTTATTTTTAAACTACTTTTTATTCTCTTCTGTGGTAAAATTAAACACCCCTAATAAATCTTGACTACCATTCAAAACAGTGGCTCTAGATTGCATGCAATTTTCCTTCAATTCTCTCACTGAATTCCTTTGGGCCTTTGCATTACTTTTATACCTTAATTTTATCTCTTAATCTTTCTTTACCCATAGAATGAGGCTGCTTTTCTAGAATATTGTCTTCAGTTAGTCCTACCTGCAGACTGCCACATCACAAAGGCTAATGAGTTCATGATTCTCACACTTGTACACATTTCCTAATTATCACAACAAACACATATTTAGGAAAACAGAATAGGTCCATGATTAAGTGGTTGCCCAAGAACTAAAACTTGGAACCTTCTAGAATAACTAAAATGAAGTATATGGCTGAGTGCTTTCCTAAAGAAACTCATTTTATATACACCATGCTACATGAAATTCTGAAATTCTGGATGTATTCCTCTGATTTAAAAATATTGTCAATATGTACACACATATGCACACACATGCACACATGCACATGCACACATGCACATACACACACGCACATACATACATGCACATATCCACATGCACAAACACATATGCACACACACATGCACACACAGGTGGGAGTATCATATAACAAGGCATTTGTAACAGTGGGAAAAATTTTATAATCAGGGGAATAAAATGAAAGCAGGCGAATATAAGAATCTTTGGGATTTAGAAGGAAGATGGTGCACAGGGTTGGAGAAATTAACATAAACAGCAAGTTAAGTGTCCATAGGCCACTTTACTATCATTTTTATTTTGAGTTGTCTAGATTTTAAAAATACATATTAGTAATGAAAACAGATTCTACTTTCATATTCTAACTCTATTTTACCCACCAACTCTGGAATCAGTAGCCATAGAGCATAGGAGTCTCTGACACTGTCTGTAGAACAATTATCAATTAGGAGGAATGTAGAGAAAGAATATGAACCAGTTGCTGCACAGACTTTACTTCCCTATAAACATGGTCACTCAGTTGCTCCCTTCCCTGACAGTGGGTATATCAAGTACTGGGGGCAGGAGGAAGTGGCCTAACAAAGGGAGGTTAATTCTTACTCTTCTTCCTTCTCCCCTTTCCTCCTCCTTCCCAGGCAAAAATATTTCAAACTGACAATCGACAGATAATAAATATCCTCTTTCCTCTCAATGAAACATATAATTGGTTTGCTTTTCTCTTCAGGTCACAGGTTCATTAGAGACATCTTCCAGTTGCTTCAAAATATTATGCCTGGCTTCAAAAAGCCATTGACCACCAGGGAAGGATCCCAACATCTGATTAGTTTTCTGGTTCCATACAGAGCTTGGCTCTCTACTGGACACCCACTCTTGTTTTTGTAGCATTGTATGCAGATTGGTAGGCAAGCCAGGTAAGAGGAGGCTATGTTATCTAAAAGGTAGTACAAAACTGCATAGATTTGGACCAATTCAATAAAAGGCCTAAGGGAATTTGTGAAAAGGCTAAATAATAGGATCTGTCAATGCTTTAAGGAG
>NC_045030.1:45902891-45913229 GCF_008632895.1 Mastomys coucha
CTTTTATGCTGCAAGAAAATATCACGTAAAATTCATTTTTTAATATATATTTTTTATTGTGTGTGGATGTGTTTGTAGTGCATGTGAGTATTGGTACATGAGTTATGCACATTTTGGGGATATGCATGTAGAGGCCTACATGTTGATTAGGCTCCTCTTATCCTTCTCTTGGTTACCCTCAGTTATGAACACAGAGATCTAAAGCTTCCAAGAAATTGTTGAAAGACCACTGATCTGTTAAAAATCACCTGATAAAAAATTGACGTCAACACCAGGAAGCAAAGCCTGTACCAAAGTCACACAGTGATATACTGGTGGAACCAGATGGAGAACAAAGGTTGTTCTGGTGGCTCATACAAAGTGATTTCTAAATACCATGTAACAAAGTATGGGAACAGTGGTAGATGCCTATAACCCTAGCATTCAAGAGGAAAAGGCAGGATGCTCAGGAGTCCAGGAGATACTCAGTTAAGTAACAAATTGGGGGCTAGTGTTAGATACAGAATGCCTCAAGAAGAAAAATAAATTAATAGAATTTATCCAAGTCTTTCAAAAGAGCAAGAAATAGAAAAAAAAAAAGAACAAAGGCTGGAGAGATGGCTCAGTGACACTGTCTGCTCTTTCAGAGAACCTAGGTTCAATTTCCAGCACCTACACGGCAGTTCAAAACAGTTGTATTACAGTGCCAGTGGATCCTAAACCCTCACATACAGGCAAGAAAACCAACAATGCATATAAAATAAAATACAATATAAAAAATCATTTAAAAAAGAGAATATTATTTGTATACTGTAAATAATTTAGAAATTAAATAAACAAATGAAGTAGGAGATAATATCTCACAATTCTGTCACCCAGAGAAAACAATTTTAATTCTCTAGTCTATGTACAAAACATATTCTTATAAACTTATAATCAATGTGTCTGTTTCACTTACTGTTTAATGATTATTATTCGCTATTCAACATTATTACTTTTATATAACATCACTTTAACCAATGAATATCAGTATTTTAATATATTTTAATTTATTAAAACCAATTGATATTTTAGTATAATTTAGAAAATAAATGTACCATCTGTGTTAAAAATTAATATGCTTAAATATAAAGACAAATGCAACATGAGTTCTTAAGTAGGCTAACTTAAAGGAACCACAGGATTTCAGCCACTAGTAAGTAAAAGTATTATATATGTATTTTAAGTAAATTTATAAAATAATACATTTTCCTGTAGCTTTAACATCCATGGTGTTATTTATCTCTTTCCTTCTTCTCCCTTTGCCTTGCCATCCCTTCTGTCCTGGTTGCATTTTCTTATTGTGCTAAAGACACAGAGTAAAAGCAACTTGGGAGAGAGAAGAGAGGACTTATTACATCTTACAGGTTATATAGTCCATCATCCAGGGAAGCCAGGGCAGGAACTTAAGGCGAGAAATGAAGACAGACAATGGAAGAACACCACTTACTGGTATGGTCCCCCTAGCTTGCTCAGTTACTTTCTTCTAAAACCTAGGCTCCCTTGCTCAAGAAAAACACTAAGCAGTGTTCTGAACCCTCCTCAGTCAATTAGTGATTAAGAAAATGACTCAAAGGCATGGTCAGAGGCTAATCTTTGGTGGAGGCCATTCCTCTCTGAGATTCCCTCTTCCCAGGTGACTCTAACCTGTGTGAAATTGACAAAGCTAACCAGTATACTTTCTAAATCCCAGATAAAGCCACCCTAAATTTTCTCCCTCCCCTGTTTGATAGTACCAGTATACAGTGTGTGTGCATGTGTGTGTATGTGTGTGCGTGTGTGTGTTTGTGTGTGTGTGTGTGTGTTGTGTGTGTGTAATTTGAATGAAGCTAATGCCACCACACAAGAGCCTTAGACTGTTAAACAAAATTTCCAAGTAGCTGACATAAGAAATCTCTTTTGAGTTGCTGGTCAAAGGAGTCCAAGTGACTCCTACAGAGTTGCTTCTGCCCCTGGTTGCTTCCCAAAGGTGAAAGGTAAGTCCCTATTGCTAAAGACACTGCAAACTTCAGACATATGATATAGAATAGTAGTGTTAAGTCTGGCCAGAAGGCCTCTTCCCTAATGACTAGCTTTCATAATACCAGAAGGTATCACAGGAGTATAAATCAGTATAAATCAGTCAATAAGCAGTCAATGCTGTGATACTTGTGGACCTCAACAACAAATACCAAGATATCCCTAATGATGTGATTGTAGTGCTTACAGCTTGAGGATAATAGGGGTGGGTAATTTTTGTCATGAAGGAGAAGAGTTGAAAAGGGAGAAGGAGGGGTGGATGTGCTGCAAACACAGTGCTCATATAGGAACTTTTCAATAAAAGTACAAGTATCTCTGAATGAGATCTTATTGCTCTAACTAAAAGAGAAGCTAAGTTGAAGATGCTTGATTAATTAAATCACTTGACTGTCTTTGAAGCATATTCTCTAAGGACTACTTCACCCTGCATTCACCCTTTCCTTCCAGACGGGACCCTGCTATTTCAATACAATCTATACCCTGGTGAATATCTTAAGCAATAATCTGCCATTGGTAATCATCACCATCATTTGCTAATCTGTTTCCCCATCTTACTCATGACTCTTTGACTTTGAATTTAAACATAGATAAAGTAAATAAAAGGTGACTTTATGGTACCCTGTGTTGTGATTCTGACCCCACTTTTCACTCATCCCCTGAAGAGCTACCTAGGTGGCTCAAAGAAAAAAAGTGCTTTCTATTTTTGTTTTGGTTTTTGTTTTGTAAAAGGAAAGAACATGAAGTTGGGTGGGTAGGGAGAAGAGGAATATGGACTGAGGTGGGAGAGAGGAAAAAATAATACTCATGTAATTAGTCTTCCAAACAGCCCTATTTGAAGGCTAACATATTCAACCTTAGTCTCAAGACTACTTCTAGGCACTAGATAGGCAATAGATATGTAATCAGTTTAATCATAACACTGTTGTCCAAGCCATTTACTTAGACTTATAAACTCAATCTTCACTGTACTGATATTTCATAAAAATATATGTAACATTCTATAAGGCTGGAACTTTGCTGGACCTCACAGCTGAGATAATAATATAATAGGTCTTGAAGTCCTTTAAGATTTAATACTGATATCCTACTGTGTACAGCCTGTATGTCTAAACTGTCTTTAAGAAAACAATGTGAAGAAGGTCGGCAACTCTTATGGAAGAGTTGAGGGAATGATTGAAGGACATGAAGGGGATAGGAAGACCAACAGAGTCAAATAACCTGGACCCCTGGGAGCTACCAACTAAAGAACATACATGGAATGAGAACCTCAGTAAATATGTAGCAGATGGACAGTTCAATCTCCATGACTGCATTGTCTGATCTCAGTGAGAGAGGATGTGGCTAATCTATCAGAAAGGATGTGCTAGGGTAAAAGGACACCCAGGAGGCTTCACTTTCTCACAGTAGAAGAGAGTGGGGGAAGGTGAAGTGACTATGTTGAGGGGAGACAGGAAAAGCCTTTGAGATATAAATAAATAAGAGTGAAAGACAGAAAGAGAGAAAGATTCCTACTTAACTTTTTTTTAAATAAACATTTTCTTTATTTACATTTCAAATGATGTCTACTTTCCCTGTTTACCCTCCTGGAAAAAAACCCTGTTCCCTCCCCCCTTAACCCTGCTCACCAACTCTCCCTCTCCTGATTCCTGGTCTTGGCATTTCCCTATACTGGAATATAGAACCTTCACAGGACCAAGGGCCTCTCCTCCCACTGATGACCAACTAGGCCATTCTCTGCTATACATATGCAGCTGGAGCTATGAGTGCCACCATGTGTACTCTTTCGTTAGTGGTTTAGTCCCTGGGAGATCTGGGGGTACTAATTAGTTCTTATTGCTGCTCTTCCAATGGACTGCAAAACCTTCAGCTCCTTGGGTCCTTTCTCTAGGTCCTTCATTGAGGACCCTGTGCTCAGTCCAATGGATGACGGTGAGCCCCTACTTTTGTATTAGTCAGGCACTGTCAGAGCCTCTCAGGAGACAGCTATATCAGGCTCCTGTCAGTCAGCACTTGCTGATATCCATAATAGTGTCTGGGGTTGGTGATTGAATATGGGAAGGACTCTCAGGTAGAGCAGTCTCTGGATTGCCCTTCCTTCAGTCTCTGCTCCACACTTTTTCTCTGCAACTCCTTCCATGGGTATTTTGTTCCCCCTTCAAAGATGGAACAAAGTATCCACACTTTGGTCTTCCTTTTTCTTGAGTTTCTCATGGTTTGTGGATTGTGTTTTGAGGATTCCGAGCTTCTGGGCAAATATCCACTTATCAGTGAATGCATACCATGTGTGTCTTTTGTGATTGGGTTATCTCACTCAGGATAATATTCTCTAGATCCATCCATTTCTCTATGAATTTCATAAACTCATTGTTTTTAATAGCTGAGTAGTGCTCCATTGTGTAAATGTACCACATTTTCTGTATCCATTCCTCTGTTGAGGGACATCTGGGTTGTTTCCAGCTTCTGGCTATTATAAATAAGGCTGCTATGAACATGATGGAGCATGTGTCCTTATTACAAGTTGAAGCAACTTCTGGGTATATGCCCAGGAGTGGTATAGCTGGGACCTCTTGTAGTACTATGTACAGTTTACCGAGGAACCTGGTTTCCAGAGTGGTTGTAACAGCTTGCAATCCCATCAGCAATGGAGGAGTGTTCCTCTTTCTCCACAACCTCTCCAACATCTGCTGTAACCTGAGTTTTTTATCCTAGCCATTCTGACTGGTGGGAGGTGGAATCTCAGGATTATTTTGATTTGTATTTCCCTGATGACTAAGGATGTTGAACATTTCTTTAGGTGCTTCTCAGTCATTCCTCAGTTGAGAATTCTTTGTTTAGCTCTGTACCCCATGTTTTGATATAGTTATTTGGTTTTCTGGAGTCTAACTTCTTGAGTTCTTTATATATATTGGATATTATCCCTCTATCTGATATAGGATTGGTAAAGATATTTTTCTACTTTAAGTCTCAGTAGAACAAAATTGAAGATCTCAAAAGATGGAAAGATCTCCCATGCTCATGGATTGGCAGGATTAATATAGTAAAAATGCCCATCTTGTCGAAAGCAATCTACAGATTCAATGCAATTCCCATCAAAATTCCAACTCAGTTCTTCACAGAGCTAGAAAGAGCAATTTGCAAATTCATCTGGAATAACAAAAAATAACTAGGATAGCAAAAACTATTCTCAACAATAGAAGAACCTCTCGTGGAATCACCATTTAAGCTTTACTACCAAGCAACTGTGATAAAAAAAAACCCTGCATGGTATTGGGATAAATGGAATAGAATTGAAGATCCAGAAATGAACCTATACACCTATAGTCACTTAATCTTTGACAAAATAGTTAAAACCATCCAGTGGAAAAAAGACAGCATTTTCAACAAATAGTGCTGGCTCAACTGTTGGTTAGCATGTAGAAGAATGCAAATCCATCCATTCCTATCTCCCTGTATAAAGCTCAAGTCCAAGTGGATCATGGACCTCCACATAAAACCAGATACACTGATAGAATCAGATAAACTAATAGAAAAGAAAGTGGGGAAGATCTTCGAGCTCATGGGCAAAGGGAAAAATTTCCTGAACAGAATACCAATAGCTTATGCTCTAAGATCAAGAATTGACCAATTGAACCTCATAAAATTACAAAGCTTCTGTAAGGCTAAGGACACTGTCAATATGACAAAACAGCAACCAGCAGATTGTAACTAACTTTTACAGTGTAACCTAATTTATAGCTTTAGTCTTAATATATGTACTCTTCTATGTGCCTGACTGAGAGAGCAATATATGTGTATCTGTGTATTATGATAATAATTTGCTGAAAACAGCAAGTAGGATGAAAATGCGCTTATAAAATAAATATGCACGATAAATGTTTAAAGTAACATACAAATACTTCTTCAGAGTATATATTTGTTATCCAGCTCAGATGGAGTCTATAAAGTTCTTTACATTAGGAGCAGAGCCTGAGGGAATAGTCAACAAATAACTGGCCCAACTACTGACCCATCCCATGGGAAAACACCAATATCTGACACTATTAATGACATCCTGTTACAGACAAATGCATGTTGTCCTCTGAGAGGCTCCACCCAGCTGCTGACTCAGACAGTTGCATACATCCACAGCCAAACAGCTGATAGATCTTGGGGGACTCTTATTGAAGACTAGGAGGAAGGATTTGGGGTCCCAGTGGGGATGGGAATCTACAGAAAGACTAACAAAGTCAACTAACCTTGACCCTTGAGGCTCTCAGAGACTAAACCACCAACCAAAGAACATACATGGACTGGACACACAAGCCTCCCTGCACATATGTAGCAGATGAGCAGCTTTGTCTTCATGTGGGTCCTGAACATCTGGAACAAGGGCTATCCCTAAAGCTGTTGCCTGTATGTGGGATATGTTCTTCACGTTGGGCTGCCTTGCCTGGCCTCAGTGGTAGAGGAAGTACCTAGCCTCACAGAGACTTGAAGTGCCAGGGTAGGGGGATACAAGGTAGAGCCCCTACCTGCTCAGAGGAGAAGAGGAGGGAAGGGGAAGGATTGTGAGAGAGGTGACCAGGAGGAGAGCAATGAGCTGGATGTAAAACGAATAATTAAAAAATAAATTTAAATTAAAAAAAAAGTTCTATTCCTTCCTTGAAAACAGTTTTAGGTTTCTGTAAAGTATCACACACTCCTTTCCCATGTGATACTTTCTGTGTTATTCAGTAAAAGAACAAACAGCCTTCATTAGTGATGTAGATACAGACAGTACTGAAAGCATTCAGACAGGCATAAGGACACAGGTTCTGATTCATTTGTAAGAGAAACATTGCTAAAACTTAAGTCACCCATCAGATACCACACATTCATAGTGGGAAACTTTAACACCCCACTCTCACCCATTAACAGGTTATCCAGACAAAAAGTAATCAGAGAAATAATGAAACTAACAGACATTATGAAGCAAATGGTTCTAACAGATATCTGTAGAATATTTTCCCCAAACACAAAAGAGTATACCATCATCTCAGCAACTCATGGAACATCTTCCAAAATTGACCATAAAATTGCTTTGGTCACAAAGCAAGCCTCGACAAAGATAAGAAAATTCAAATAATGCCTTGGATCTTATCAAACAACCATGGAATAAAGCTAGATTTCAACAACAACTGAAACACCGGAAATTGAACAGCTCTGGGTCAAGGAAGAAAGAAAGAAAGAAATTAAAATCTTTCTAGAATTTAATGACAAGAAAAGCACAGCATACCCAAATTTATGGGACACAGTGAAAGCAGTACTAAGTGGAAAATTCATAGCACTAAGTGCCTCCATAAAGAAATTAGAAAGTTCTCATACCAGCAATTTAAAGTATAACTAAAAGCTCTAGAAAAAAAGAGAAGCAAGCACACCAAAGACGAGTAGAAGGCAAGAAATAGTCAAAATCAGGGCTAAAACAAACAGAAACAAAAAAGCAATACGCATAATCAAGGAAACTGAAAGCTGGTTATTTAGAAAATCCACAAGAAAGACAAACCCTTAGCCAAACCAACCAAGAGACAGAAAGACAGTATCCAAATAAGCAAAATCAGAAATGAAAAGGGAGAAATTCAAAGAATTATTAAGTCTTACTTCAAAAGCCTATGCTCCACAAAATTGGAAAATCTTAATGAAATAAGGGATTACCTAGACAGATATCACTTACCAATGTTAATTCAAGATCAGGTAAACTATTTAAACTGTAACTCCTAAAAATAGAAGTAAACACTAAAGTTCTCCCAGCAAAATAAAAGCCCAGGACCAGATGGTTTTAATACAGAATTCTATCAGACCTACAAAGAAGACCTAATACCAATACTTCTCAAACTATTCCACAAAATACAAACAGAAGGAGCATTGCTAAACTCATTCTATGAGACCACAGTCACCCTAATACCTGAATCAAAGACTCAACAAAGAAAAAGAACTTCAGACCAATATCTCTTATGAACATGGACACAAAAATTCTCAATAAAGTACTCGAAAAACAAATCTAGTTGTTTTGTCCTAGGGCCGGACCTCTCTTTTTTCATTGGATATTTTCTTTATTTACATTTCAAATGTTTTGAAATGAAACCCCCTATCCCATCCTCCCTCCCCTGCCTCTATGAAGGTAC
The DNA here is from genome assembly GCF_008632895.1 of Mastomys coucha. NCBI lineage: Eukaryota > Metazoa > Chordata > Mammalia > Rodentia > Muridae > Mastomys > Mastomys coucha. The sequence goes on from NC_045030.1 coordinate 45,911,069, forward strand.
TCCTCCACCCACAAACCCACTCCTGCTTTCCTGCCCTGGCATTCCCCTATACTAGGGCATTGAGCCTTCACAGGGCCAAGGGTTTCTCTGCTCATTGATGTCCTACATATGCAGCTGGAGCCATGGGTCCCTCCATGTGTACTCTTTGGTTAGTGGTTTAGTCCCTGGAAGCTCTGGGAGTCTGGTTGGTTGATATTTTTGTTCTTCCTATGGGATTGCAAACTCTTTCAGCTCCTTGGGTCCTTTCTCTAACTCCTCCATTGGGGACCCTAGTGTTCAGTCCAATGATTGGCTGCAGCATTCACTGGCTCTAGCAGAGCCTCTCAGGAAACGGCCATGTCTCAGCAAGCACTTCCCCACATCCACAATAGTGTAGGGATTTGGTGATTGTATATGGGATGGATCCCCAAGTTTTCATTGACCTTAACTATACAATCTTACTCTCTAAGATAAAATAGTATATGTTTGTCAAATTTTCCCCCAAGAAACTTTTAAGGTTTATTTGAAATTATTGAAGATCATTCATCTTTTGTAAATATTGATGTTATCTGTCCATTTATTCTTTGTGGCATAGTATATGATAAATTGTTGTAAATTGCCTATTGCTATTACATATGGTAAAAATGACCTTGATAATAAATAGTACTGAAATCTTCTGATCTTAATTGTTCCTACTATTATTCTTCCCTCATATGTGTAAATCAAGAACTACCTCATTTGATAATACATAATTTCTCATCATATGATTTTATCACAATTTGTTTAACTAGTTCCTTAATAATGAACAGCATTTTGTTATCATCTCTTGATATACATGTACATGCCTATACATACTATAATAATCATTTAGGTTAATATTTGCAAAATTTCCTACAGTTAATTAATAAAAATTAAGTTGTTGAATAAATATATACTTTATTGTAATATTATAAAATTTTTCCATAATTTTGCATGAAATGACAATTTAATTAACAATGTACAAATTGCTCATGTCCCCAAATCTTCAACACTGCATCTTTTGCTGATTTGATAAATATTAAAATCTTATTTTCTTTGACTATAAAGGGAATTGGAATTATTATACTTATTGGTCATTTTTACTTTTCCTGTTAGGTTATTGTTTCTATCTTATACTCAATTTTGAATTGAATTATTCATTTTTTTTCCTAATTCATAATAGCATTTATAATTAAATTTGCTCCTTTGCCCATCTTATATGATACAGATATGTTTTCCTAGGTTTTAATTATTGTATATTACCCTTTGCTGATTATATTATTTTAGTTATATAGAAGCTTTATTTTTAGAAAATAAAACAGGAATTATGGTTAAAAATAAACAAAATTTAGACTGAAGAATCTTGGTCTTCCAACCAAAAAAACAAATTGAGAAAGAAGAAGGAAGTATTCCAAATTCTTTCTATGAAGCCAGTATTTCCCTAATACCAAGACAAATAAGAACCCGACCAAAGTGAGGGAAAGAATTATAATCCAATATTCCTGATGAACATAGATATAAAAATTCTTAGTAAAACCCTTGAAAATCCAATTCTAGATCACATAAAAATATCATTAATCCTAACCAATTTAGTTTCCTTGCAGCAAAGCAATGGCAAAACATGTATAAATCAATAAATATAATTCATCCTTTAAGTGAAATTAATAATAAAAAGTCATGAAGAATTTAGGGATATAAGGGATACAGCTCAACTATCTTAGTTTGGGTTTCCGTTGTTGTGAATAGACACAATGACCAAGACAACTCTTATAAAGGACAAAATTTAATTGGGGCTGGTATCTTAGGATTTTACTTCTGTGAATAAACACTATGACCAAGGCAACTCTTATAAGGACAACATTTAATTGGGGCTGGCTTACAGTTTCAAAGGTTCTGTCCATTATCATCAAGGTGGAAGAATGAAAAAAAAATCGCCAGGTGGTGGTGGTGCACACCTTTAATCCAAGCACTGGGAGGCAGAGGCAGGCAGATTTCTGAGTTTGAGGCCAGCCTGGTCTACAGAGTGAGTTCCAGGACAGCCAAGACTACACAGAGAAACCCTGTCTCAAAAAACAAAACAAAACAATTCAACAGATGGGGCTGGCTCAAATGGAGGTTAACATGTAGAAAAATGCAAATCGATCCATTCCTTTCTCCTTGTACA
>NC_045030.1:45915227-45934131 GCF_008632895.1 Mastomys coucha
AAAAAAAAAAAAAAAACCTCACATTTGAATTAAGATCAAAAAAATGACAGGGTGTACACTCCTATCCAATACAGTGCTGAAAGTCAGCAAGAGCTGGCTTTGAAAAAAGAAAAGAAATTTACACAAGAAAGGAAGTCAAGGGAGCCATCTTTTCAGATGATACTGTGAAATTGCCTGAGCAACAAGTAGGGAGTACACTCCAACATATAGGCACAGATTAAAAATAAAAATTTTCCATACAGCAAGAGAAACAGTCACTAAAATGAAGAGGAAGCACACAGAATAGAAGAAAACTGCTGCCACTTACACACTTTAGAGACCGTTAGCACATAAGATATATAAAAAACTACAGAAACAGTACACTAAAGACAAAATTGAAGGAAAGACTATGGAACGTAATAGAAATCTCTCAAGGCAGTTAGTGCAAATAACTATTAAATACTTTAAAATTTGTTCAACATGTTTAACCACCAGGAAAATGCAGACCGAAGTTGTTACTTGGAGATATCATCTCACCCCAGTCAGAATGGCCATTATTAGGAATAAAAATGACTACAAATTTTGGGGTATATGAAAGGAAATGGGAGCTCTTAGATGCTGTTAGTGGGAGAGTAGACTATTGCAGCTGCTTTAGAAATGAGTCTAGAGGTTTCTTATATAATGTAGGAATAGATCCACCATTTGATCCAGTATACTTTTAAGCATATACTCCTGACTATATGCTTAAAAGACTTTATACCCTACTCCAAAGATACTCAGACATCCATGTTCATTGCCTCTCCATCAACAATAACTACAAAATCGAATCAACCTAGATGCCAATCAACTGATGAGTAGTGGTGAGCAGGGGGGAAGGGGAAACAGGGATTTGTTATAGTTTTTGGTTTATTTTATTTTATTTTATTTTTTGGAGGGGAACCTGGGAAAGGAGATATTGTAAATAAAGAAAACATCTAATAAAACAAAAAAAGAAAATTATGAATAAAACTATTATACATGTAAAAAATTAAAACATAGTACATACATACAATGGAATGATACTAAATCATGAACAAAACTGAAATTATGAGATTTGAAGGTAAATAGATGGAATTGAGGGAAACAATTATAATGAGTTCATTCAAATGCACAAAGACAAGTGCAGAATTTTCTCTCTAATGGAAGGTCCCTAGCTTCAAATCTTCTGCTTTGTCTTTTTAACATGGAGTACAGGTGGAGACTCAGAAACTAGAAATGTAAAAAAGGACACTAGTAGAATATGCCTGAAGTGAAAGGAGAGCAGTAGTGTGTTGGAGGCAGAAGTGCTCACGAAAGTAGTACGGAGATGGAAATAGGGAAATGAGAGGCCCCAGGTAAACTTACCCAAAATGAAGCGTGCTTGAAAAAGATACTTGAAAATCTGTGATATTCCAACCTAAAATTTTAAAATATAAATAGTAGAGATGACAGTAGAATATTTGTGACATGCAAAAACAGGGCGAGAATACTAGGAGCTAAGGTTTGAGTGGGAATGTGGACATAATAAAGGAAGGTAGGTGTGGTTTAACCAAAACTAAGGATGAATAAAAAGCCTTATGAAACCCCACTAGTTTAACAGAGCATAGACAGAGGCTGAGAGATCACTTTTATCTCTAAGCAGCTCTTTATAATGACAGCTTGCTCTTGTTTTATAGATACAATAACTTCTCAAATGAGCTAAGAAAGTAAATTGGAATTTCTTCAAGTCATTACCTGTTTCATTCATTCACTATTTCACAAGCCTAAACTATTGATTGTTCAATTTAATTGCCCTCTATTAATTAAGAAATTTGGTCTGTAGATCTGGTGATTTAAAAAAAAAAACATGCATACCTAGAAGCAAATTGCAAATTAACTAGCATCAATAAGCTCATACTCCAATAACCATATTGGTTGTTGTGGTAAGCCTTTCCCATCTTGGAGAAGAGGAATATAAAGAAAGATAGTGGTAATTACATGATCTAAACAGCTGCTCAACAGACCATTTGTGGTTTTAAATCTTCCATTTGTCTCCCTTTAATAACCACTCTTTTACCAGTCCTTTTTTTTTTTTTTTTTTTTTTGGACCTCTGCTGCTATGACTTGTAGAAATGGCTATGTTCTGCTGGTGCAGAAGTTACCAGTAGGAAGGAGGAAAAGAAGGATGGGGAAGATGAAACTTGTTAGTGAAAAGAGGAAGTGGTACTTCCCACATGCTAGTCTGAGGGTGTCAGAATATGGAGAGAAAATAGTGCCGGAAATAACTACCACATTAGCAATTTTAGTCCCATTTACCCTGAGCATTCCCAACACCAAGGGATGCCTAAAGTGGTCAGAAAGCCTAAGTACAAGCCACTACGTTACTAGTTGTATGACCTTGAGCAAATTATTTAACATATCCGAGATCTTTTTCTTTTAAGGCAACAACCACACTAGCATTTTCTTTAAGCGATTGTAATGGGAATATAGATTAAATATATATCTCAAAAATACTCATACACAAGTTGGAAAGATTGCTCAGCAAGTAGAGGCACTGACTGCTAAGTATAATTACCTGAGTTCTAGTTTATGAGTTGAGATGGTAGAAGAGAATGGTCTCCAGAAGTTGTCCTCTGACCACCATATATGTCACCCCCAATACACAAATAAATATATTTCATTTAAAAATTTTAAGTGTATGCATAATACATTTTACTTCCTCAACTCCTTTACTTTTCTCACTCATTATTTAAATGTAATTTAAAACTGAGTACTTGACACTCTAGGCTGGGTATATATAACAAGAAGAGTCTGCTTCCCCTCATGTGTTGTATAGCCTTGTGGGCCTTCATGGGACTTAACCCTGCTGGCTTGCCATATCAATCTAGATCAGACTGGGAATGACACTTTATCCTGAGTTATGTTGCTTGACAGAATTTTCTGTGGTTCAGTTTTCCTTGGGGAGAAAATACATAATGAAAGTCAAGTACTCAAGGTTTCTATTCATCAAATCAGGATGCATGGCATAATCTTTACCAAATCTTCTTCTATATTCATTTTTGTCTGATCAATATAATTGCTGCTATATTTAAGTTGATCTTGACAGTCAGTATCCTCAAAATTCATCATCTATTTAAATGAACAAAGTACTGGTGAAAGGAAGCATAGGATTATTAACAGTATTTCTTTATTTTTGCAATACATACCTGAATATAGACAGACCATAGCATAAAAGGGAAAGAGAAATACATTAATCTGATTGTTGGGAAAGTAGGGTTTCTTCATCCTTTCTAATGTACCCTTCCATGGAAAGGCCTGTATTAGCATTATCTATTTTAGTCTGACTTTTGTTGCAGTGATAAACTACTTGACCAAAAAAAAAATCCAAAAAACAAAAACAAAAACAAAAAAAAACAAAACAAAAAACCAACCAACCAAACAAACAAAAACTCATGTTGTTATTTCCACTAGCAGGTCCAAATTACAGCCTGTAGGAGAGTCAAGGCAAAAACTTCAAATCTCTAGTCAAGTCACATACACAGTAACGAGCAGATAAGAAAATGAATGCATACACGTTCTCATGCATGCAATCACCCTTTAAAAAAAAAAAAGCTTTCTCCACTCTTTTTTTGAAAAGCGGTCGTGATGTTTAATTGAAATAGAATTATATTACTTTACCACCTCTCTTTCCTCCCACCAGCCCTTCCTAGTAGCTATTCTCCCTCTGACTGAAGATCTCTTTCTTTTATTGTTACATATGTGTGTATGAGTGTGTGTTTATGTATGTATATGCATAAATATATGTACATACAACCTGTTGAATCTTGCTTTTGTTGGTGGTGTATGTATGGTTTCAATACTAATCACTCTGCACTGCACAACTAAAAAGGAAATTCACACCTGGGAGAGGGTAAGTCTCCTCTCAGTAATCAATAGTTGCCAATTGTCCTTGTCTATGAGGAGGTGCCTAGTCATGTCCTGCAATTTGATATGATTTGATTGTTGGCTGATATACATTAGAGGCCATACTTTCTGGAGAGAAACAGAAGAGAGTGAATGCAGAAGAAGGAGAAATAGAGGATGTAGGAGGGGGTCTGGAGAGAGAAGAGAAGAGAAACTTTAGTCAGCATGTAAAACAAGAAGAACAAACAATTATCATGTCTATTGATATTGCCATTGTTCTGATTTTGTTTATACATTCATTTCTATGTGAAGTTATTTACCAGCAGACTTCCTGTAAGCCAGGTGTGGTGGTATACACTTTTATTCATTTTTAAATTTAATTTTTAATTAGTTAATTTACTTTGTGACATTCTGAATGCTGCTGCTGCTTTCCCTTTTGCCCCCTCACAGATTCCCTCCCCCATGTCCCCTCCCCTTTGCCTCTGAGAGAGTGGGCTGCCTCTGAGAGGGTGCCCTTCCCCAAGTATTCCCCCATTCTGGTACATCAAGTTTCTGTGTATCCCTCTCCCACTGAAGGCAGATAAGGCAGCCATGGAGACTGAGCTGTACATCATATATATACACATACATACATACATATGCCCCAGAGGCCTCACTCCAGCCAGTGTGTGCTCTTTGGTTGTTGATTCAGTCTCTGAGAGTTCCCATGGGTCCACTTAAAAGACACTTTTGGCCTTCCTATCCCCTTCTGGGCCTTTAATCCTTCCCCAAACTCTTCCATAAGGGTCCTCAGACTCCATCCAATGTTTGATTGTGGGTATCTACATCTGTTTACATCAGCTGTTGGGTAGAGCTTCTCAGGGAACAGTTGTGCTAGGCTCCTGTCTGTAAACATAAAAGAGTATCAGTCTGTAAACATAACAGAGTGTCAAGGATTGGTGTTTGCCCATGGGATAGGTCTCAAGTTGGGCCAGTTATTGGTTGGTCATTCCCTCAGTCTCTGCTCCATCTTTGTCCTTACATTTCTTTTAAACAGGACAAATTTTTGGTCAAAAGTTTTGTGAGTGGATTTGTATCCTTATCCCTCCACTGGAAGTCCTGCCTGGCTACAGGAGGTGGGCTCTTCAGGTTCCATGTCTCTACTGTTAGGCTTCTCTGCTAAGGTCTCTTGCTAGAGATCCCCTCCCCCATCCCCCACAGCTGTCAATTTCTATTCATTCTTCAGGGCATCTGGGTCTCTCTCCTTTCTCTCCCCAAACCTAACAGTGCTCCCCTACTCCCCTTCTATAAAATAAAAACTAAAAACTTAACACATTGGAATTGGGAAAAACAGAAGGAAAAAGCCCAAGCGAAGGTATGTGTAACAGAGACACACTCATCCATACACCCTGGACTACCTATAAATACAATAAAGTAGAAATGATAATATGTACATAAAGGACCTGTGAGGTATTTTTTGTTTTTAGGAAAACCCCTAACACGACATTATGAGGCTAGAGACTATAAACCTCCAAAGATATCCTTGAGTTTGCTTTCTGTGCTGGGCATGTAGTCTGCCCTTAAGAGTAGTTTATTTCCACAGTGAGACTTCCTTAAAGGAAAGTAACTTTTCTTGTGCAAGTGATTATCAATTAGCGATTGATTCTGGGTTAGGGATGGGAGCATATGTCCACATCCCCTTTCAGCTCTGGAGCCTTATTGGTGCAGACTTGTGCAGAACCTTGTGCATCCTGCCTCACTGTGTATAAAACTATCTTTAGTTGCCTGATGTAATTGTCTTCTCAGAGGCTTACTGCTGCCATCTAATAACCTTGCCCTTGCACTGGAAGTGTCTATCCTCCATATAATCTAATCTAGCCCTAGAATGTTTTTAGCATCTGAGACTTACTGTTGAATCAGTTCACCCTTTCTATAACTTTCTGAACTGACTGATTCAATTCAGCTCTTGTAGCTCAAAATCCTCTCCAAGCTTTCTGATTCAATCTGGCTTCTCTCAGTTTCTAACTGACTTGCTCTGATTGGCCACAAACTAACTCTATCAATCTATTCTAATCTTCTGGCTCCTTCTCATTCTCTTGATCATTCTGTCACCTGTGCCTACCTTATTCTCTATCTGCATTCTGTTTCTGTACAACTGTTCATGGTAAATCTGCTCTCTCTTCTTTCTTCTCTCTGCACTGTTCTTTCTCTAAGTCCATTCTCTTTCTACTCTCTTCTTTCTACTGTCACTGTAGATGATTCTATCCCTGGGCATTCGGTCCTTGGTTGCATAAGAATATGGGCTGAACAATCCATTAAGAGTACACTATCACAGAAATCATCAATCAAGAAAATAGCCCCACAGATTTGCCTATAAGCAAGTCTTATGGAGGCATTTTCTCAATTATTATTCTCTCTTCAAATTGAAAAACCACAAATACAGCTGCCTTTACAGAAAAGCAAAATGTTGGCTAGATCATCCTAGCACACATACTCCTTCTTATAATTTAGTTACAAAAAATAAGGCCTCAATACTTAGTCTCCCAATTCAGATGCAATCATTATAGGGTCAATGGATTAATCTCTAGATATATTCTTAATTGAATGGCATTATTGGTAGGCAGTAGAAAGCAGGAGGTAGGGTACAGCTAGAAAAAGTTGATCACTAGGGGCATGCCTTGGAAATGGAAAGATACAACTTAGTACTTTTAGATAACCCTTAGTACTTTTTAGATAACCCTTTTCTGCCTGTTTTTCTATTTAACAATAAGCAAGAAATAGGCATTTTTACTCCAAAAAACCCTCTCCACCAAGAATGTTCTACTTGCCTCAGGCTCAAAAAAATGAAACCAGCTGATTATAGATCAAAATCACTGAAACTATTGTTTTCTTCTTTTGAGTTGTTTACATTGGATATTTTTTCATACCAATGAAAGTCTGACTAATCATAACTTTATCATGTAAATTCCAATAATTTAGCAAAATGTATAAAATGCCTATTGTATGCCAAGTACATTGGCAAAGGAAGATGAATAAGTCACTGTTGCTAAATCTATATAATTATTATTGTGAACTTGGAAGGATAATAGGAATTATATGGTAGAAAAATGGAAGAAATGAGCACTTTAAATTGGAACATTAAAGAAGGTCATTCAGATGGAAGGATGTGGAAGCAATGACCCAAAATATGAGTGCACTCGAAGCAGTAACTACTATAGTCATAGTGGTTGTGCTTACCCAAAGTTCATATGTTAGAATCTTAATGCATAAAATGATAGTACTAGAAGATGGGGTCTTGTTGGGCAGTGGTGGTGAATGCCTTTAATCCAGCACTTGGGAGGCAGAGGCAGGTGGATTTCTGAGTTCAAGGCCAGCCTGGTCTACAGATTGAGTTCCAGGACATCTTGGGCTATACAGAGAAACCCTGTCTAGAAAAAGGAGAAGAAGAAGAAAAGAAGAAGAAGAAGAAGAAGAAGAAGAAGAAGAAGAAGAAGAAGAAGAAGAAGAAGAAGAAGAAGAAGAAGAAGAAGAAGAAGAAGAAGAAGAAGAAGAAGAAGAAAAAGAAGAAGAAGAAGAAGAAGAGTCTTTAGGAATAATTGCATCATGAAGTCACAGGAATCATTAATGGGATTAATCCCCTGTTAACCAAGCTCCTGAATGAGTCACCCCTTTCTACTATAGAAGAGCAAGACAAGAAGCCATCTTTCATAAGGCAGAAATTAAGCTCTTTATGATAAGGAAGACCCTCATCAAGTACTCAATGCACCACTTGGTTGATCTTGGGGTTCTATTCTTCAGGTCTATGAAAAATAAAGTCTTGTTATTTACAATCAAATTTATGACATTTCATACTATCACTCCAGACTGAATAAGATATGCATCATACAAAATCAAGTAATTTTCCATGTAAGCCAATATATTGATCTACCCTCTATGTAAACAAATATATTAATCTGTCTCTACTCAAGTCTGTTCTTTATCCTCCTTTGCCAACCTTTTCTGACCCTAAGATTCTGTAAAGTCTTACCTGAAATTTTCTAGCAATATTAATATAGCAACATATTTATATGGCACTTACTGTTTCACAAACACTTTTCTTACTACTTTACATGTTCTAATTCACTTAATCCTTACAGCAATTTATCATCCTCATTTCATAGATGAAGAATATAAGGCATGTGTCAAAGATTACATAGATATCATCTGTAAGTGCCAGAATTTGAATTTAGGCATTCTTAACCTCAGTTATTCCATCTTTAAAGTATTTCATTTACATTTTATATTTAGAATGTTAATCTAGCTGTAACTCTTTGATGATACTATAAAAGGATTGTTTTCTTCAGTTTCCTTGCTACTCAGTTGTCACAATATAATTAGTTGAGAATATATTCTTAATGCATATTTTAAGAAATACTAAACATTAGACCATTTATTCCCATCTTTCAAATTCCTACATAAATGATGGGAGCCCAAGACTAGGCTCTATTTCTTGCAGAAGAGCTATGGCAGGAAGTAGTTGATAAGGAAATAAAAGTCATTCTTTTCTGAAAGTGTGGCCACTCATAGGTTAGTCATGATTTAATGGGTGACTCCACACTCTGACACATATACCCAGCACTGATTGGACTCTGTAGGTTATCACATGCTCACAAAATAATGAATATGTACAATTATGGGGTGGCGGAAGAGATATGAGAAGCAGTTAGAAAGGAGAAATAAGGGTTGTATAATATATGTCATTTTATACATTGATAAAAGCTTGTAAAAATAAGAAAAGGTCACTAACAACTACCAAACACAAAAAAAAACTATTAAATTCTAGGCAAGGTATATTGTCATCCAATTATAATTCCAATCCTCGGGAGGCTAAGATAGGAAGACTGCTGAGAGTTTGAGGCTAGCTAGTTCTATATAACCTCCCAGTCTCAAAATACAGAAATGAAAATTTAAAAATAATAAAGTAAAATAAAAGAAACAGAAAAAAGTATTCAGTTATTATAGCTTTAACCTGATTTTTGGCTTTCAATTATTCAATATGGCCATTCTAACTCCATACTGATGCCACTGTGATACAAGTATTATGACAATAAACAAAGTAAGATTCTGACTTATATTTTTCAACATCATTGAAATATTTTTATTTACTATAATGTAAAAGTATCTATTATTTGCCTGATATAATTAGTTGTTATCCCGAAGGCTTACTGCTGACTAAGTTCATCCTTTTCCAGCTCTATGTGAACTCTGGCTGGCTGGCTCAACTCAAGTGTTATGGCTCAAACTCCCCTACTAGCTGACTATCAATCTGGTTTCTCTCAGCTTCTCACTAAATTACTCTGCTTGGTGTCTTACTCTGAAAATCTGTTCTAAATTCTGGATCTTCATTCTCTGCCTCACTCCATGTAAATTTGTGTCTATCTTATTCTCTCTGCAGCTTTTTTTGTGTAAAATTTTCCCTATAAAATCTGCCTTTGAACTCCAGAAACTGAACTGCTACAAATTCTACTCTACTGCACTGTCTCTCATCTCAGTGACTTAACAGAACTGACTGAACTCAGAGATCTGCATGCCTCTATCTCCTGGGTTTACCCATGTCTGTATTCCAGCCAGATCACACAGACCTATAAGATGTGATCCCTTAACCAGGCAGCCATGTTGCTGGATTAAAATTCCTCTATACTATAAAATATTAATTTATAATGCTTCTGTTCATTAGTTCTTCCAGAAAAATCCTCAGAGTTCTACTACTATATACTGAATGTTAGACAAAATATGTATTAAATTCATACAATAGCACAGTTCCATAAGCTGTAGTGGATGCTAGAACCACAAATGAGTAAGATTTGATCCTACAAGGAATTCCTTTTGTAAGAAAGGAGACAGGGAAGTGAGGCATGACTGTGCTGCAGGCTGATAGTGGTAAATATAAAGTGAATGTAAATAAACGAAGAGAGACAGAGAATATGAATGCTATATATATGAGTCTTTGACTTCCTTTTAGGGATCTAAAGCTGTTTTTAAGTGACAAGCTAGAGTTCATTGGATGAAAAGGGTGAAAGATCATTCTAGAAACATTGAGAAGTATACATATATCAATTTATGAAGAGCAGTATAAGTAATTTTTCTCTGAGAAAGTGAAGGTAGTTAAAAGTTGTTTTAATAGAGAAAATACATGATTTTCTTATATGTGTTACACTGGTGAAGTTAACTTGTGGGAGAGTATCCAAAATTAATAAAATTTGGTATAAAATCATGAGGAATGAATAAAGGATGGGTTCACCTAAGTATGTGGCTACAGAAGCACATCAGTAGTGATTTAATACTGAATGATATGTTCCCCAGATCCTGGTGTACATATAATCTATAAGCAATCTCCTTAATGCTATGGACTAAAGTGGACAGATTTTTCTAGGCAACTCTTGTCTAGAGACAAAGGCCAACACGAAAGCTTGGCCACTAATGAAGATTCATTGAAATATCTATAGCTTTTGAGACAAGATCAGGGAGAAAAATTGCTAGAACCCAACTTCTGATCTTTAGTTAAAGACCCCTACTTCAAAAGTCCAAGGCACATAGAGAAACTAAAAAGTACTGTTGAAATTAAACAGTAGCCTTCTCTTGGCCACAGACTATTGAAGAAAGAGAAAGAATATTCTTAGTACGTGCTCTGGCACATTGAGTTCTGCAACGTGTAGTTTAAGATGATGTCATTTCACATTACAGATATAGCGTGATAAAACTTTATAATAATTAGGACTATCTTAAATCTGATGACTAAAATTCCACCTCATGTTGGCCTTATTAAATTAAGGGGCATATTTAAGCCAGGAAGTGGTGACATAGACCTTTATTTCAGCAAAGGGGTAGATCTCTGAGTTCAAGGCTAGCCTGGTCTACAGAGCTAGTTGTGGAATAGATGTTAGTCTTGTTTGATTTCTAAATCCCACTTCCTTTATGATGCACCACGTTATTTTAAAGAATGTACCTTAACTGGACATCTCAAGAAACTGAAAACCTTGAATTTATACATGATCAGTCATATGTACTCAGTTACATAACAGAAGTGAATGTAAATGCCAAGGAAAAAAAAACAAATAATTCAGAAATCTGATTGACTTCTAGGCCCAGAAAATGACACTCTTTATTAAAGAAAATTCACATATTGATTAAAGAGATGGCTGCTTAACTCCTGTATTGAATGAACTTGAAGAACATAGCACCTAATTTATACACAAACATGTCTATTTTGGGATACATTAATTCCATATCTGAGAAAAGAATGAATGCTCAATGAGACCTCTTAAATTCATTTTGTTGATAACGTATAGAGTTGCTCTCCTTGAAAGCAGAAATGAATTAGAATCAGTGTAGCCACTTACTTGCAGTCTGACCCTGGCAAGCTTCATCTGTGATGCTTGTTCACAGATAGGGATATCCATGCAACTTATTCATATATAGTGATAATTAGATGAAATGTATATAGGTTCTGGAACAAAGGAAGTACTCAAAAAATTGAAATTCAGTGGCTTTCTGTTTTCTTGATTGGAGTATTTTTATAATAACTTTTTTTGAAGCATATTCCTGCTAACCTAGATGGAACACACAGAATTCTCCCTGCCTCTGCTTCCTGAGTGCTGGAGTTCTGGGTCAAACATGTGTGCCACTATGTACCACTGATACAGTAATTATACAAATAAGATGTCTTATACTTTCACAGGTAAGATAATTTATGCACCTTCCTAGTTACCTGTCATGGCCAAACAAACAACAATCTGTAAGTAAAAATATTTACATCCTGAGAAATGTTTCCCATTTGAAGAACTTTAAATTAATTCCCTTTATACAGTACTACTAATTCTTGAGGCATGCTAAGTCAATCACAAATTTCTGCCTTTGCAAATTCCTATGTCCAGAAATGTGCTTTCTTTGAATCCTGGTAAAGGGTTTTCCTGCCAAAGATTTATAGACCTTTCAGTGACCTTTTCAGTAGAAATGGCTTCATTTTCTCAACCCTGTCATTTAAGGGAAGTGTTCTAAATGCATTCTGACCACCTCTTTAAACGAAAAAATGCACTCTATTATGGGGCAAAGGCTACATATCTGAGACTGGGTCAGGCACTAATGCACTGAAGTCACAGAGACAACCCAGAAAGGCCAAATAATTGAAGAAGAGAGAAAATATTGGTAATTAGAGCATCCCAGCTTTATGACATTAATAATACTTAAGGGACACTGAGATTTACACACACAATTCAATAGCTTTGTTAAAGAGTGCAGCATTTACTCATGAGACGGAGAAGGGCAAGGTGTCTTGATAAATTATGGTTCCGATTGCATAGCACAGAGCCAAAAATACATCTGAAAGTCATTTCTTGCCATTTCATTACAGTTTACAAATTCTATGCCTAATTTTAGGCATTAGAACTCCAGGCTAGATGTATAATAGCCTCTATCTAATCCTATGAGCCATTACTATCCAGTTTATAGTACCATCCACAAGAGCCTGCTCATGAAATTCAGGACTATAAAGCAGATGAGAGACCAGTGAAGGCTGCCGACAAACCACACCAAGAATGCAGCACTGAAACATCACGTTGGTTGGAAGTCCATGACAGATAAGACACTAATTTATACAATCCAAGTTCTACCATGACTTGGAAGGAAGAGTGAACAAGACATAAATCTAAGAGATTAGTAATCAAAAAATGAGGTAGAAACATAATTTTTTATAACCTGTCAGTTAAATAATAAAACTGTGGAGAAGTTTTTGCTATTAAAAAAAAGGAGGATATCTATAGGAATGAGTGTCTGGGTTACTTCAACAGTTACAATTTTTCTGATAAACAGGTTTTTTTAATGTGTACCATTATGTCAAGAATTTCATAATCTTCAAATAAGCAATAGTGCTTACAATAAAAAGAAAGTGGGAAGATAAAGTTAAATTCAGTAACCAACAAACAGAAAAATGAATACAGTAGGTGCAAATTATACTGAAAAAAAATCCTTGATTTGAAATACACTAATTTGGGATTCTTTAAACCTAGACAATGAAGTTGGAGATTAATACTGTATTATTTTTGAAATCTTGGTAAACCAATACTGGAAGAAATATAACAGTATTATATTTAACTTTACTTTCAAAATTATGTATTACAACAAAACTAATAATAAAATACCTAGTATTCTGATTAAAAGTAAGTTTTGTGATTACTAAAGCAAACTTAGCAGGGCCACAACTTGATGACACTGTTAGTTGTCAAATGCAGTACAACTTACCTTTTCAAAATGGGGTTTTGTATGCACTTCACTGGCCTGGATTATTGTTTTTGACACATCAGGAAGCAGAAAAACAACAAAAAAAATATGCATCCAATATCATGCACACATAGAAAAAAATAAGTGCAATAGATATATTAAAATGTAAATACTGTGTAAGGCTGTATGATGAAGCTGCAGGCAGGATTTTTCCTTTATGCTTCTGTCTACATTCTCTGATAAACTTGCATTACTACTGAAATCAAGTGGGGCACATCTGATTTGCTTATTTGGAGATTTTGCAATTCTTGACATAATGGTACCCATTAAAAAAACCTGTTTATCGGATGGATTTGGCTTTCCTCTAGCAGTCTCCTTTACACAAACCATTAGGAGATTTTCCTGCAGAAACTATTTGATCATGTAAGTCTGTTAAATAAATAAATGCTTTTAAAAATATTTAACATCATCCCTACAGTAACTACAGAATTAACCACAAACCTCTTCAACTTGGCATGTGAAGTCTTCCCCAAACTGATTGCAAATTCTCTTTGCAGGCCTTTCTTCCTCCACTCCTTACAGGAACCCTGCATTGCAGACAAACATTCTCTGCATGTTTCCATCTCAGGCTTTTGTTCTTACTCCTGTGCTTAGACAGACCCTCTGTGCATCTCTGTTTATTGAATCATACTGGCTTCCCAAAGCCTATCTCAAATGCAGCACCCCCAGGTAACCTTTTCAGAAATATCTGGCTCCATGAATTCTCTACCACCTCCACATCACCATAGCATTTTGTTCATTCCTTGTGTAGCATTTCTTACACTCTGCCTTATAATAATCTCTTGCATAATTATCTTTTCCTTGCCAAGTTTGGGAGAACCTGTAGGGTAGACCGATCTTATTCATTGCTGTATTGCCTAGAGGGCCTAGCCCAGTGCTATTGCAAAATAACAATGATAGCTGTGTTAAATGAATTCCAACGCAGCTACAACAAACATGGTATGAGGCTAAATTGTGAGATACCTAAACCAAGCGCTGGTGTCCAAAAGGACAAGTTAAGAACTATTAAAAATTAAGGGCATGCATCCAGGAACGGCCCCACCTAGGAATCCATCCTGTCTGCAGACACCAAATCTGACTATCACTGTGGTAAACAGACGCTTGCTGAGAGGAACCTGATGTGGCTGTTCCTGGGGAGGTCCGGAGAGCAACTGACCAATGCAGATGTGGATGCTTGGAGTCAACCATCAGACTGAGCTCAGGGACCCCGGGTCAGGGAGCTGGCAGAAGGACTGGAGGAGCTAAGGGGGACTGCAACCTCATAGGAAGAACATTGGCTGACCGGACCACCCAGTGTTCCCAGGGACTAGGTCACCAACCAACAAGTTTACAGGGAGGGATCCATGGCTCCAGATACATATGTAGCAGAGGATGGCCTTGCCTGACAGCAATGGGAAGGGAGGCCCTTGGTCCTGTGGAGGTTTGATGCCCCAACATAGGGGGATACTGGAGCAGTGGGGCAGGAGAGGATGGGTAGGTAGGGAAGCACCCTCATAGAGGCAAAGGGAAGAGGGAGAGGGTAGATGTGGGGTAAGGGGTTTGTGGAGGGGTAACCAAGAAGTGGGATATCATTTGAGATGTAAATGAATAGAATGATTAATAAAAAGAAAAAAGAAAAAGAAAATTATAATGCTACATACACATTTAAAAAACTAAGGGCCCAGGGAGGTCAATTTATTGATCAGATTTTTGACTTTTAATGATCTGTAGTACTGGGATAAGAACCTTGTACATGCTTATCTGTACTTGAGGCTTATGCAAGAGGTACCAATATCAATATTCTCCCAAGCTAAGATTTGGAATCATGGGTTTTTGTGAATTTTGCCAGATTGAAGGAAGAACAAAAGGGAAGTAAAAGAGAATAGGAAAGCAGAGAAGGAGAGAAGGAGGGAGGGAAGCGGGAAGAAAAAGCTTTACTGGCCAGGGAAACTGAATTAAGAAGAAAAGAAAAAGAAGGGACAGTTGATCCCTTCTTATCCCTTATTCCTGTTTCTCTAAATTTTGAGCACAAGACAATCACATAAGTACTTAATTAACATGTTGAATTGAGTTGAACTCCTACACTGACAAAAAACGAAGGATATTTAAAGAAATAATTGTTCAAATACCTTAGTTGAATTAAGTGTTTACTACTCTTTGAGTTTAGCATTTACATAACAATCCATATCTACTGGTATTATTTCATAACATAATTCTAGCAGTTAATTCATAGCTACTTTTTGATCTGTGACAAAGTAGCAGGAATCTTTAAAATTTGGGAATGAATCATGTTCAAGACTAGCTCTCTATTTGCTCAAGGAAAGCTTTTCTGAAAGCAGGGGTCTCAAGGCATGGTTCTGTCATGCATTTCTCTCTTAAGTAAGAGGTTTTGAAAACGAGTTCTAGATTCAAAACAAGGATCTACATCCAAAGCCAGCAAGAGGACACTTTCAATGTGTAGTGGGGTGGAGTATGCATCAGAAGAGCTGAGGAGAACAGAGAGAAACTGAGACACATTCTGTTTTCTAATGAATTTCTTGGATACTGAAAAGCAAAAGATGATTTTTCTCTATATGAAAAAATGGAAATAATATTTTCTGCAGCAAGACAGAAAATAACTTGAGAAACCCAAAGTGGCAGGTTTCTCAAATGACATGATTGACATGCATATCGTAGAATATGGATCCAGTTCTTCAAGGGTAGAAAATCAAATATTTTAGCCCAACATTTTTTCACATCTGTCTTGAGAAAGTCAACATTGACACTTCATCACAAAAAGGGTTTCTCCTGCCACGAGTAACTGAACCTGGATGAACAGCATATTGGCTTATGTATCATGTATGTACAACAAATTAGCCTTCATGATTTTCTCGCAGGGGAAAAAGTGACAGTTTTTGAAAATCAGACTCTGCTGAGAAAAAAAAATTGACCTTTCAGTCTACAAACATACCATTTAATTTACAAGAGGGGTAAACCCTTTTGAATTGGATTTACCCAGTTACTTTAATAAAGGTTAAGCCTTTCCAAAACAATTGTAAATGTGGCATTTAGCTTCTCATATTTTCTGAAGCATTACTTGAATCTTGGGACTCAAAAGAAACAACCACACAAATAATAATAAAACAATATTAGGGTTCTCCCTGGAGTGAAATAAAATGCACCCTTTACAGATTAAAATTATGTAGTTAGAATTTTGCATTTCAAAGACTCACTGATGTCATTAAATTTCAGGAAATGTTCTTAACTTCTCCTTTGGAGAAAAGATGGTAAATGCATCAATTCATTGATAAAGCAAAGACAATTATCAATACACACTGGTAATAGTTACTGAAGGCTGATTATTATTAAAATACAGGAGAATGATCAGGTAATAAAAAATATAGTAATTAAAATCCAAGGGATGAAATCTCACATTAAAATTCAGAAAAGTTTTATTTTACTCATGGTTCTATACAAAAGAAGTGAAATGTTAGAGAGCCTAACAGAAACCACTGTACTTTTAAATCCCTGTGATGTTCATTTGGTTTGGTTTGGTTTGGTTTGGTTTCTAATTTAATAAACATATTAGTACAGTCTCTTCTGGATTGAGTTAACTTCTATTGTTACTGCGTAAGATTCAGAACATTGGAGTATGGGATCTGTTCAAGAACACAGATTATGATGGAAAGAATGTTGACTTCGGTGACAGCAAGATGCAAGTTCCACTCTGGCCTTTGTCATTTTTCTGACTATGTGATCTTTTGTGAAAGCTATTCAGCATCACCAAGATACAGTTGCTTTACTCCTAAGATAAAGACAAAAAAATAAAAATTATTTTCATCCAACCAGATTGCCGTGATGCTACTACAAGTGGTGGTACAGATAAACAATGCAATACTCAATGTATAAATGTCAGGCTATTGTTTGACTTTTATGCCTTCACAGAGTACCTAAATCAAATACATGCCACAGGAGCAAACACAAAGAACTTAGAGCTGTGGAGATGGCACAGTGTGTAAGTTTCTTGTACTGAAAGCATAAAGACTTGAGTTCAGTTCTCCAGCATCCACATAAAAGCAGATATAGTGGCACACATTTGTCACCTAGCATTTTGGAGCCTGGTCAGCCAATTTTGCCAACATCATGAGCTTCAGGTTCAGTGAGAGAATGTCACCAAAAAGTAAAAATATTATATATAATCATAGAAAACGTCACTTAACCTCAACATCTGGCCTCTACAAACACATTTACAGACACATACATCCTCACCCACACAGGTGTACAAACAAAAAAATTCTAATACTTGAAATGCACAGAAAATATAGGAACTGAGTGTATTCATATGAATTTCCTCAATATTAGTGGCTTACTCTTCCCCAAGAAAACTTCTTTAAAAACACCAAAGTTGTCTATGCTTGACAGGTCTTCAGAATCAAGTGGCAAACCACAGCTGTATGGCTTCCAAAAATTACTTCCTGGGATGTTTAGAGAAAGCTTGCTCAAGGTCAATGCTTAAATTTGCTACATTAAACATATAAACACACACACACACACACACACACACACACACACACACACACACACTGCGTACTTGTGAACAGTTTTATAGTATAAATAGGTTATTTCAGAGTAAGATATTTCACTCTAGATTTTTTTACCATGCTATCTAAGACAATGTGGTTGAAAACTACATATAACAATAAGAATAACTTACTTTTGTGTGGTGCTGTTACTGGAACCCAGGACCATATAAATCAACTACTTTATCACCAAGCAGCATCCTGTGCCAAAGAGATATCTCTGTCTCCACTCAAATTCTTAGAAATGGGAACATATCATCAACCTTTTACCCAAAATTCATGATCATTAACATCCCAGGATGATCCAACAACCACTGGTACTGGTAGAGTGTAGGGTCTTCCTTTTACCTCCTGTATAAAGTTGGCCTTCCTGGACCTGATCCCATTTCTCTTTAGTTTTATGAAATCTGTCACATGCCTCTATTTGGCTGTGCTTAACATCTAAGTGTCTCTTAGCCAGGCCCAGTTCCAAGTTCTGACAGACCTTTGCTGATTTCTCCTATTCATATTCATATTTCTTAAATGATTGTAATTTCAAAAACATTCCTAAAGACTTTAAAGATATAAATGATTTAACAAATATATTGTGTGGATGGAAGTAGGTTGTTGAAATCCATTTAGTCATCAAAGAAAGCATATTAAAGAAGGAAGTATAAATCTTGGTCTGCTTGAATTTATCAGAGAATTGATTGATTCTGAATATTGTTGTCATATAAATGCTAATCTTACCATGATTAACTAATATCTATTTACTAATACCAGTTGGAAAACTAAATGACACACCCAAATTTAAAATAACACAAGTAATCCAACTTATAACTTTTTGAAGATTTATTGATTTATTGACCTCTTTGACTTCTCTGGACTATATCTTGGGTAGTCTGTACCTTTTTTCCTAATATCCACTTATTAGTGAGTATATATGCACTTCCTTTTGGGTCTGAGTTATCTCACTCTGGATGATGTTTTCTAGTTCCATCCATTTGCCTGAAAAACTCAGGATTCCCTAGTTCTTAGTAGTTGAGTAGTATTCCATTATGTAAATGAACCACCTCTTCTGTATCCATTCTTCTGTCGTGGGACATATAGCAGTCTCAACTAACCTGGACCCCCGAGATCTCTCACACACTGGACCACCAAACAGGCAGCATACACCAGCTGATATGAGGCCCCCGACACACATACAGTAGAGG
>NC_045030.1:45934385-45938579 GCF_008632895.1 Mastomys coucha
CAAATCATAAATTTTGTTCTCTCAGACACTATATAGGTTTTTTTTTTATACGTACTCATAAACGGCATGAGAGATGGCTCAGTAGTTAAGAGCTGGTAGTTGTTCTTCCAGATGACCCTGGGTTCAATTCACAGCATCAACATGACAGACCACAACTGTGTGTAACTCTAGTTCCAAAGGATCTGGCACCCTCCTACAGATGTACATGCAGGCAAAACATTAATGCACATAAAATAAATAATTTTGGAGTAGTCATGAAAAGATTTTAAGGTATCTTTTGATCGTTTGGTTCAACTCCTTCTTACAAAACAAAGAAGCAAATAAAACCAAATTCCTGTGTAGTAAGTGAGCAAAGGTCCTTAGTAAAGTGTTGGCAGGAATCAGGAAACAAGTGCAATGGTTTGACCTTAAATTACCTTCACATCAGAGTCTACTTACAACATGCCAGTTATCTTTCTGAGGAAATTTATCCATGTATTTCCTTAACTGAGCATTATGTCATCTTTTAACTCTCTACAGGATCTTATCTTGTCACATTTCCCCCTTTCTTGGCCTTATCTACTGAGCACATGGGTTATACAGGTGACCCAAACCAAAGCCAGAGAACAGGGTTGTACCTAAGTAGCAGAACAATTTCTTAGCATGTGCAAATAAAACAGAGATCATAGTTTGTAAAATGTAGACCAGATGCTTCCTGCAGACAAACTTTTTTGGCCTGTACAACGTGGTTCTTAATTGTATATGTCAGTGCTGACTCCTAGACTGGATGAATGCATTCCTGTTTGCAGTTTCTACAAGTTTGTATTATAAAAGCAGCCATTTTGCCACATTCTTGTCTATTGAAATATTAAGTGTTTTATCAGGGCCAGGTACTGGCTATTTGATTGTTGGTTCACTATGAGTATAGACCTCAAAGAACTTAATCTTTCCTACAGATATCAGGGCCACAATGTTTATTCCCCTGGGTTGTTTTTTGAAGGGCCACTTGAGGTTATCTGTGCCCATCAATAGAATATCACTGTCTCCCTCAGCACAGCCTCTCTTCCTTCATTCCCTCCTTCAAGGGTCAATGTGCATGCCTTTCACATTTGGAAATCTCATCTTTTGGTAGCAGTATCCCTATAGCTACATATTCTTCTTTCCCATAAAAAAAAAAAAAACAAGCTTTTTTGCCATTTGCTTATATCTTTGATAGTTTCTTCAATGTTTTATAGCCTCTTTTCATAACTGACTTTCTCTTATGTTGTTCTATATCCCATCCATACCTATCTAATTACTCCTTTTTAAAATAAACCTTCCTAGAATTCTAATTTAAATAAGCTCTCTAATGAGAGATCTTGACAAATTCACACTAGCTTCAAAACCTTTATGAATGACCCTTCTAGTTATACTTTCCTCACACAAATCAGAAATCCTGCACAATCCACAGATCTGTTGATATTTGTCTGCCTTTAGTGCCTCAGTAGAATATAGAATCCTTATGGACAGGGTATGGGTAAAGCCTAATAATAAACCTACATATTAAGACAAGGTAGAGACTTCATAGATACACCTTCTGCTGGTGATGCAGAGCATGGGAGAAGGTAATTGAAACTGACAGGATGAATTGACAGGTAATAAGTAGTAGTTGAGATAAACAATTGACTTCAGAGCCGATGACACCATCTTTTGTTTAATTTTTCATTCATTACTTAAGGTTCATCCACTAACTTAATTTCTAACCTATTGAAATAACTTCACTGAACAAACGAAAAATAAACCTTGAGGTACATGGGAAATTGAGATAACTGAGAGACAATTCCTGCCTCAAATTATTTAGATAACAAAATGGCAACCAAAAGTCCAAGAAAGGGTGGTATATGTATATTCTCTAATTCTGTCTATTGGATTGTTAGCAGCCAGCAGGACCCAGACACTGAGCTGGAACTTCAGTCCTTAGTGTGATGGGCCAGGCAACTGTGCAGACAAAATCAAGGGTGGGGTGAGTTTCTAGGGGATAAAACAGTTGGGTAGCTGCCAACATAATATGTCAAGCACAAGGAATAAAACAATAATCGGAGCCAAGATTAAAGGACTGGCTCTTAGAGGAAGAAAGCAGCCCAATTGTCAAAATAGAAGGCAAAGGTCAGTGCCAGCCTGGTAATAGGGTGAATTGAGGATGAGTAGGGGAATATTGTTCTAGAACAGCTCAAAGCCTCTGAAAGATGTGTAGCATATAGCCAAAATGAACCACGATTTCTACAGATGGAAGGCTGGGACGAAAAGAAATCCCACAGAAAGAGGGATCCTAAGGCTTACTAATTATCATGGAGTCCTTGTGAATGGCTAACTGGCTAGTAACTTTCCATTTAGATATATATTAGATATATACAGAGATAAATACATGAGAGACTGACAAAATGCCTTATTTCCTGGCAATGCAGTACTTTGTAAAGTAAGAGGGGAAATCATCAACTTAATAAAGAGAGTTCAAATATCACACATTCAATTGTGTGTAGTATTTACAGAGTTAATTCAAGCTTACATCATTTAGCACCACCAATATCCTTGGAAACTGTACATTTCTTTTTACAAAATAAAATAATTTTAAATTAACCATGGGGACTTGCTATTTAAGCAAACCATGAAATTAAACCTTTTGTAAAGTTGAGACTCTCTGGTGTTGTGCAAATAATTTTCCTCTTGATTATGTTCATATATTTGTGTATTAGAGCCCCTTACTGTGAGAACCTTTCAGGATAAGTGCTGATGTTGGACTTCGGCACCATTCCTGAGAGCTCCACATGCCCAACGCTGTCAGAATCGGGAGATGACATTTAAAGAGCAGTGAGTCAAGGTCACTTTCATTGCTTCACAGTCCAAACAAGAATGACACTATTTGTAGACAAATGTACAGATGTGACCAAGAAAAATAAGGTCCTTCAAAACTCGCCTCATATTGGGCAAGGGTAAAACTGATACTAGGAAATGTGAGGATCATATGAGTACTTGGAATCTGAGGTTACTTGGAAGCTTACAGCTGCACATAAATAATGCTTATAAATCTAGTTACCAATATAAGCACGAAAATCTCAAGACTAGGTTACTCTAAGTGATTAGCCTATAGTAGTAGCACTCAGTCCTCTCTGCTACCTATTTTCTGGATGGCTCCTTTATCCATGAGAAAATGACATACTCTAATTCCAGATACAAGTATAGTAATAAAGGCTACAAGCCAGTAGAAAACCCAATCTGAGTAACATCAAGAATTTCACTCAGGTTGAATAGAAAGGCTAATATATTAAGAGTGTTCCTTTCCACCTGTTCTCATTCTCTATAAAAAAAAATAATAAAATTAAATAAATTAGGATATGTTAGCTCAAAGTAAAATAACCCCATAAAGTGGTTTCTCCATCCTAAAAAAAGGATTCAGAATTAGACTCTCAGTGCAGAGACACTGATAGCTCCAAACAACTTGAAAATGCAAGAAAGTCAAACTCAAGTCAAATAGAAACAAAGCAGTTGTCTCACTGAACTTTTCACCTTCCATTGAAAAAGCATGGTCCTAAGTAAATGAGAACAAGGTTTGAAACTGAAAGGAACCCCTGTAGGCAAATGTAGAGTACTGATCATCATCCAAGAGGAGAATAGAAATACAATTTCATTCTGAGAGTTATTTTCAGGACAAGGTCAGCCTGAGCTGCCCTTATAATATTCACCCAGTCTTCTAGGGACATCTTGGGTTTCTTCATGTTTCCAAGGCCTAGCTACCCCACCGTGCTGAGTAGCAGCATTCTGTAAGAGTAAAATTGCCCAATAGGGTAAATCCTTATCCCCCTGACACACTTTCCAACGTCATCAGCATCTACTTGATATATTACCTAGTAAATTCAGATATTTTATCTCCAAGGACTGTTACTAAATTGAGAAGTGTCAGACGATGAAATGGATTGGTTTTCTAAGATGCAGTTTAAACAGGGAACACCAATAACTCTAGCTAGCTGAGAAGCTCTCCCACATTGAAGTGTTAAATTTCTGTCTAAAGAGGCCTCCAAAGCTTAACCAAAGGAAAGGACAAAGAAAGCACATTTGAAAAAAATGATGAGTTTTTTTTTCACTATAGAACTGGTTTCATGGGGGTAGAGCTTTGTGGTAGCATCCTTGCCTCGTAAGCATGAGTCCCTATGTCCTATCCTACTACAAATAAGTAAATAT